>NC_060119.1:1117816401-1118141088 GCF_021461395.2 Schistocerca americana
CCTCACGTATGTACGTATGTATGGAACTGGGGACCTAGAAACGCGGAGATGCTTCGTCCCCGCCGTAGCCCTCAGTGGTATACAACTTCACAACTGGCTACAGCAGTCCATCACCTCATCGACACCCCACACCGAACCTAGGTTTATTGTGCGTCTCATTCCAGACGAGTATAACCCCAATGATTGCGTGGTTGAGTAATCATGGTGTACGCGTACTTGGAGACAGTGTTTGCGCAGCAAACACCTACGTAGTGTAACTGACACGGAATAAGGGGAACCAGCCCGCATTCAGCAGATGGAAAACAGCCTTAAAAAACATCCACAGGCTGGCCGGCACACCAGTCCTCGACACTAATCCGTCGGGCGGATTCGTGCCGGGGACCGGCACGCCTTCCCGCTTGGGAAGCAGCGCGTTAGTCCGCACGGCTAGCCGGGCGGGCTTAATTCATCATACTTTCCATCCAACAACAATGTAGTCAACCAACAAAATCTTACCATCTTATGCTCCCGACGTTTGAGAAATATTACAAAGTAGACTGCAATCACTTGTCAACAGTCTCTGTTGTCACAAAATTCTGGAAGTATCGTACGCGTTATGGTAAATGGCAACGAGAACTTGGATGAAACAAGCTTTATTACAGCTGTAAGCACATACGGCAATGTGCACAAATAGCAGATAGCAGCCGAGTTACACAGTATATGTGAAAATATGTACACAAATCTTCAATCGTTTTTAGAGGTATGTACTTGAACTAAAGCGCGGGGCATAAGGCAGACACGATTCCGAAAACAAATTTAGCAATTCTGTAGGTACTAAACCAAACACCAACTGTCTCGCTTTCAGAACTGCAGGATGACCACATGGAACAGGGCGGATAATAGTATGGTGTGGCACCGCAAGGAGTGCTAAAGGGCGTCCCACAGGTTATCTGTATTCTGTAGCTCTTTGGTCACAGTTGCCAAAACAGTTCCTGTCCAACGGCCGTGGACCTCGACACGGGGAAATGAGACGCTAGCGACAATCATAATGGAACGTTGCTATCTTTGAGGTGAAATTAAGCAAGAAACACGATAAGTATAATCTATAGTGACACTGTCGACGTCTAGTAAGCAGGAAGGGGTTGTAAAATCGCCATAAACTCCAGTGGTTGAGTGTACGTTTGCAGAATACACCGACATGATCCTTCTGTACGGCCAACTCACGGTTATGGAAGAGTTGCTCGTCGCCTTTATCAAGATCGTTACCACACGAAGTCCGACTCCATCGCATACGCTTTTCGCCACAATTACGTCACAATTTCGAGAAAGGGGTGCCTTCGTCGTCAGCAGGCGTGAATGTGCTGTTCCAAGGAGACGCTGCACATCCCAATTGGAAGATTGTTTCTGAAACCTGATAAAGTTTCCTCTTCGTTTCTGTGGTTGTTATTGAGTGGAGTTGCACAGCATGTGAAAGTGGTCACGTTACCAACATGTTTTCAAATGTTTGTAGCATGGAAACGGTACGTTTCCGGACATGCGTTACAGTTCAGAATATTATTTACTCACTCCCCTTTTCAAATCCTAGGAGTGTATTACGGGAATTTCTGAACACACTGTAGAAATGGTAAAAATGGCGGCCCTACAATAAATCATTTAAACATGAAATAAAATGATAATTCTCAAATGTAGTTAACCTGTGCGTCATTAGAATGGTGGCAGAATCCCCATATGATATCTCAACATCAGTGGTACGCGAAAAAACAGAGTCCCACATCCCATTAACTAAACGCAACTTGTTCGCCAACTCATCGATACTCTGTCTACTTAGCAATCAACACATTAATACATGAGAATTCTCGAGTTTATTCTCATACTGCATTCAATATGAATTCCAGAGCAACAGTACCGCTTATAACCTATTGCTAACAAAATGTGGAAGTTCCACATTTTCAAAGTCTGTCTCACTTGACTCGGAAATTTTAAAATTACCAACGAATGTTAAAGTATTCACACTGAAGCTTGCCACACAACATCTATCACTTTTACAAGTCTGAAACAGCACAATCAGCTCATCAACGTTTTACCTCAGGACTGATCCGTAAAGGCTGACAATCGGACACAAGAAAGACGAGAAGGCGCTGCTCGCTTGCACTTTTAAGACCTCTTTTATACCCATCAGAATGTATAACGTACTTAAAAATACAGAAAATTAACCAACATTCCAAAAAAAATTAGTTACAAATTCGACATATGGCTTGAATAAAAATTCCTTTCCTTCGATAGCAGACACATTGTATGTATATAATAGTGTAGGTGTAATTAATCAGATGCTAGCTTATGATGAATGAGAAAAAATAGTTGTTAAAATATTTAAAACAAAAAAGTTGTTCAATTTATACAGCATTTTTGCGCACTATCTAGAGACGGTATCAAATATTACAAACAATGTGTCACTTTTAAATGAAAAGTGTTTACTAATACTGGCCAAATTTACTTTTAATTAAACAGTTTAGAAATCGTATAACAACCTTGACATGTCACATGGTTAAATATGGAGAAATAAAGGGAATGCTATTCTTCGTTGATTTGCTGTGTAACTGGAGAATACGATGGTCTGACACATGTACATAATTAAAAAGAAATAATTTAATAAATAAAGTGTGTATAAATGTGCAACTTTCAGGGATGATAGCTAGATCCCTAAGCTATTTCGCACTACCTTTTTCGTTAAGATTGCATGAAGCGTTCAGCAGTTCTTAATTTTCTTAAGTAACAGAAATAAGAATAGCAAGAAACTTAACATGAAAATTAGTCATCGTGAAACAGACGAAGTTAAGGAATTCTGCTACCATGTAAGCAGAATAACCCATGGCAGACGAATCCAGGAGGACATCAAAAGCAGGCTAACAGAGAGAAATTTTTAAATGTCCATCCTTTTGACTGGAGGTCTGGGGGACCAAGGCCGTTCACTATTGTAAGAAAATAAACTGAGTTGGCAGTTGGTGGTTGGAGAAACGACATCACAGTTATAGATAGTCTCCGTAAACCAGTTACGTTGGCCACTGATGATAACCCATTCAGCATCGACTAAGGCCTGAAGATCGCGCATGGAAGCGCCGGTGGCAAAGAGAAGCTTGCTGGTATCAAACATAGGCTTTTATTTGAGAAAGAAACTTAGGAGAAAGTTTTGGAGCACGGTATTGTATGATAGTGACAAACGTACTGTGGGAAAACCTGAGCAGAAGAGAATCGAAACCTTTGAGATGTGGTGCTACAGAGGAATGTTGGAAATTAAGTTGACTTATAAGGAATCAGGTGGTTTTCCGCAGAATTGGTGAAGAAAGGAACGCATGGGAAACACTGACAAGAAGGGACAGGATGATAGATTTGTTAAGACATTGGGAAATAACATTCATGGTACTACAGGGAGCTGTAAAGGGGCAAAAGCTATAGCGAACAGAGATTTGAATATATCCAGCAAATAATTGAAAGACATAAGGTATTGGTGCTGGTGGGGTTCCGTAAGGTAGCATATTAGGACCAGTACTGTTCCTGATATACATCAATGACTATCCCAGTAGTGTTACTCGCGGTGAAAAAATCCTCTTCACTGATGACAGCAATATTATAGTCACTGAGAAAACAAGAGAATTCCTTGCCGAGAAATCAACTGAAACTCTCAAGGAAGTTTATAATTGGTCAATAAGTAATAAAGCGACATTGAATATAAAGAGAACTTCAGTTTGAAGAGTAAAAATGACAATGTTACATTAAATGTAGTTGGCACCTCTATAGGCTGTGTGACAAATGCGAAATTTCAGGGAATGAATATTGATTCTCAGTTGAAGTGGTGTGAACACACAAAGGTACTTGCAAACGGAATGTCATCAGCATGTTATGCCATTAGAATCCTGTCATCAGTGCGTAACATGCAGTGTCTTTTAGTTACATATTATTCATATGTACACTCAATTCTTAGCTATGGAATTCTTTTTTGGGGAACAAATGCACAAAATATGAACACAATTTTCAAACTCCAGAAAAGAGCCATAAGAATAATAACCAAAAATACTAGTCGAGCTCATTGTAAATATCTGTTCAGAACACTGGGCATTTTAACTGCTGCATGTGAATACATTTAACAGTCAGTTGTACACATCAAAAATAACATTGGTAATTACTGCACAAACAGCTCTGTGCATGACCATGCAACGAGAGACCGACTAAACTTGCATTTACCAAGAAAAAATTAACATAAAACTCAAAACAGTATTTTCTACCAAGGAATAAAACTGTACAATAAATTACCAAAAGAGATTAAAGAAATAGCCAAAATACACTTATTTTAAAAGGCAGCTAAAAAGTACCTGTTACGCAATACATTTTATACATTAAAGGATTATTTAGGTAAAACAGAGTAGGGGTTTGATAAAAAAAGTTATACAAATAAATAATAATAATAATAATAATAATAATGGTTATAAAATATCCAACATTCCACATAACACCTTCACTTTGTTTTTTTTCCTTCGTTTTTCCTTTCTAGAAATACTTACCCCCAAGCTATGCATAGCACAATACTAACACCTCTTCCTCTTTCTGAGCTCAACATCTCACTCATTATGGAGGGATGCTGACTCAGTTTTTCAGGATAGCAAATAGGAAGTTGTGGTACAGAAAATGGCCCAGAGATGACCAGTGTGCATGTGTGCGTGTGTGGTCAGTGAAGTGACATGAAACAATGTATGTATAGTGTGTGCAGTGACTGATAGTGAGATGTGCGTGAACAATGTGGCATTACATTATTTAATAAGTTATTCGTAAAAAAAGTATTGTATACCAGGAGTAAATCTAATGATTGTCTCTAACTAGAAGTCTGTAAATATATGTTTGTGCGAATTAGCTTATTTTAAATTGATCTAAATTTGTAAGTACTTTGATATGTCCTATATCCTTGTAAAGAGAGATCTACGGATGAATAAAGTTACTACTACTACTACTACTACTACTACTACTACTCTTTGATGAAATTTTGGCGCAGGAACGGAATTCGTTGCGGGCCGCATCACACAAATTAAGTCAGAGGGGGCGGGGGAAAATTGCAAGAATATTCAGTTACTGTGACTATCTAACTTCTTTAGTTCTTGTGATATTTGTAATATTAATATCGCAATAGATGGACCTCAGTGTTGTGAGTACGTCTATATGCTTGTATTTACACTGCTGTGAAACGTAGAATTACTTTCGAATTTCGAAATATTTCAGTGTAGCCATATTGTCTCGGGTGGCAACCATCTTTGGCGGCCACATCCGTCATCTACGTGGTGGCACCAGAGCCAGCAGTTCCCTCCGCACCCCATTGTACTCTGCTAAACCGAGCTTCCTTTCTCCTAACTCGCTTGTCAAGGCGGTCGCGCTGGCCTCGCGGCGGCTTCCTGCTACCGGCCTCAGCCAAGTCACACGCCCTCGCCTGGGACAGTACTTACAACCTCCAACGATTTCAGGCGCCTAATATGTCGCCAGCATATACACTACTGGCCATTAAAATTGCTACACCACGAAGATGACGTGCTACAGACGCGAAATTTAACCGACAGGAAGAAGATGCTGTGATACGCAAATGATTAGCTTTTCAGAGCATTCACACAAGGTGGCGACACCTACAACGTACATGAGGAAAGTTGCCAAGCGATTCACACAAGGTGGCGACACCTACAACGTACTGACATGAGGAAAGTTGCCAACCGATTTCTCATACACAAACAGCAGTTGACCGGCGTTGCCTGGTGAAACGTTGTTGTGATGCCTTGTGTAAGGAGGAGAAATGCGTACCATCACTTTTCCGAATTTGATAAAGGTCGGATTGTAGCCTATCAAGATTGCGGTTTATCGTATCGCGACATTGCTGCTCGAGTTGGACGGGATCCAATGACTGTTAGCAGAATATGGAATCGGTGGGTTCAGGAGGGTAATGCGGAACGCCGTGCTGGATCCCAACGGCCTCGTATCACTAGCAGTCGAGATGATAGGCATCTTCTGCGCACGGCTGTAACGGATCGTGCAGCCACGTCTCGATCCCTGAGTCAACAGACGGGGACGTTTGCAAGACAACAACCATCTGCACGAACAGTTCGACAACGTTTGCAGCAGCATGGACTATCAATTCGGAGACCATGGCTGTGGTTACCCTTGACGCTGCATCACAGACAGGAGCGCCTGCGATGGTGTACTCAACGACGAACCTGGGTGCACGAATGGCAAAACGTCATTTTTTCGGATGAATCCAGGTTCTGTTTACAGCATCATGATGGTCGCATCCGTGTTTGGCGACATCGCGGTGAACGCACATTGGAAGCGTGTATTCATCATCGCCATATTGGCGTATCACCCAGCATGATGGTATGGGGTGCCATTGGTTACACGTCTCGGTCACCTCTTGTTCGCATTGAGGGCACTTTGAACAGTGGACGTTACATTTCAGATGTGTTACGGCCCGTGGCTCTACCCTTCATTCGATCCCTGCGAAACCCTTCATTTTACCAGGATAATGCACGACCGCATGTTGCAGGTCCTGTACGGACCTTTCCGGATACAGAAAATGTTCGACAGCTGCCCTGGCCAGCACATTCTCCCGATCTCTCACCAACTGAAAACCTCTGGTCAGCAACTGGCTCGTCACAATACGCCAGTCACTACTCTTGATGAACTGTGGTATCGTGTTAAAGCTGCATGGGCAACTGCACCTGTACACGCGATCCAAGCTCTGTTACACTCAATACCCAGGCGTATCAAGGCCGTTATTACGGCCAGAGGTGGTTGTTCTGGGTACTGATTTCTCAGGATCTGTGCACCCAAATTGCATGAAAATTTAATCACATGTCAGTTCTAATATAATATAATATATTTGACCAATGTATACCCGTTTATCATCTGCATTTCTTCTTGGTGTAGCAATTTTAATGGGCAGTAGTGTGTGGCGTTAGAGGACGACGTCGACAATGTTAGAATAAAAACAGCGCGTAGAGGCATTTAAACAGTCCCAGAATTACCCTGCATGAAAATTCATTCTGGAGATGTAGATTTGCTAAAACTGAACATGCAGCTGTTCATGATCTACTGAACTTTGTTGTACTGTAGTTAGTCTGCGTGGGAAACGAGAGACTAGAAGAATCCTGCTCGTACATTTACATCTAGGCTACATCTGTACTCCCGAAGCCACAATGCGTCGTGTTGTGGTTGGTACTAAGTATGTCTCGTTTCCCATCGCCCATTCTATCTGCAGATGATACGGAGGAAGGGAGGTAGTTCGTGTCCTCCTGTAGGAGTCCCAAATTCTGTAATTTAAGCGCGTTAGTCATTACGCGAGATGTATGCTGAAGACGTAAGTACAGGGTGGGCAAAATCAAACTGGCCCATAAAATATTTCATGCACCTTAAGAAAGGCAACCCAGATTCCATCATCTGCGACTGGGGCCGAGTTGGGTTGCCTGTCTTAAGGTGTATGAAATATGTTCTGGGCCTGTTTGATTTTGCCCGTCCTGTACTATGTTCCTGTACTATGTTCCTTGACTTTGGGACGTGGGCTCTGGGAATTTTGCTAGTAAAGTTTCCCGCGACGCACGTCGTCTATCTCATAACGTTTCCCGCCGGAATTCATTAAATTTCATGGATATTCACTTGCGAAACGATTCGTGCAGCTCTTCTTTGAATCTTTTGTGTGTCTCCCGTTAATTCTTCATCTCCAATGAGCTCTTCGTCAAAGGGCGTTAAACCTCGATGTTCTTTCCATTCCGCTAATCCAATTAGGTTTGAGGGTCTTGGCGAAGAACATAAAGGGCTTCAGTTTCAAAGGGTACAAGTTAAACAAACGAAGAGGGCAGACCTTGGAACCATAGTTATTATAGTAGTAAAATCTCTTATCTCTGTTGGAAAAATCCAATGTTCCCAAGCGCTAATATAGAGAGCAATGAAGCTAAAATAGTCATAGAAGGTGATTCTTATCAACGTTTAAAAAGCCCCGAAGCGACGTAGATGACCCTGAGACAAATAATTTAATATAACACACATGGGGCCGCAAATGTCGGGAAATACCCCAAAAGTGGATGTGAAATGCTGAACTTGAAACGTCACATCAAAAAATGCGGAGAATTTTTTCGAGCCTGTGCATGAAAGGATGACAGAGCGATGCAATACTTGCATTCAAGCAAACGGTTTCAATTTCGAACACTTACTTGTTGTAAACGCAGAATGTACAAAATTATTGTCCTCACTGTTTACAGACGTTATGTAGCAAAGAAAACGTATATCATTTACTGGTAATGCCGCAATTCGGAAGCTTGTACGCATTCACTTGTGACGCAATACGATAACTTTTTGTTGTGTTGTACTTCACGGAGACCGATAGACTCGTAAATTAATTAATTGGTTAATTAATTAATACTTAGATGTAACCACACAGTTGTCTCTCGCAGTGAAAAAAAAAAAATACAGCGTGCAAAACGCAAGACTCGAACGCTGAGCCCCACGCGCTTAAGTCGCGCAATTAGGTTCGGAGCCACATCGACGTGAATAATTGACTTCGGTTGGGATGATCAGGTGCGACAGACAGATAGCCACAACAGCTGCACGTGCGGTGAAGTGAGTCATCTGGTGACGTCACATGTTCAACGTTTATCATCCACCTTTGGGGTATTTCCCAGCATTTACGATCACACGTGTCTTATACTAAATTACTTGTCTCAGCGGCATCTACGTGACTTCAGAGGTTTTCAAACGTTAGTATGAATGTACATACTAAAAGATGGCTAAATCCGGTGGGAATAAAGAACAGATTACAGTTGGAGGCGGCGCGATTATTGCTGTTAGTAGTTCGTCTTGTAGCGAAATTGAAATACATAGTTCCTATGAGTTAGTACGGGTAGAGATTATACTTGACAAGTGGAATAAGATAGTGGTTGGTTCCTTTTACCTATCCGTTGACTCAGATAATGCAGTTGCTGAGAGGTACAAAAGAAAACTTCACTATCATTTCAACTAGTACCCCACCTCACATGATTATGGGTGTGGTGGCTTCAATCTACCCTCTACATGTTGGCGAAAATACATGATGGAAGCAAGTGGTAGGTATAAAACATTGTCAGAAATTCTGCTAAATGCTTTCTCCAAAAATTGTTTTGAGCTGCTGGTTGAGGAGCCCACTCGAAGTATAAATGGTTGCGAAAACATACTTGATCTGCTAGCAACAATCAATCCCGAACAAAAAGGCAGTACCATGACCGATACAGGGATTAATGATCCCAAGGTAGTTGTAGCGAGACTGAATACCGTAACATCCGGAACTATAAAAAAAAAATAAGCGCAAAGTACATCTGTTTTAAAAAAAAGGAGAGAAAATTCGCTAGACGCCTTCCTATGATAGTCTTATTCCTTCCAAGCTAACAATTTAGCAGCTGAGAGATTTATACCAAATACGTTAATATGAGCGGAACTGATCCCTAATGGCACACAAAACATGTCACAACACTGTTGCAGAAGCATGCGGAGTTTCGAAACCACGCAAAATCCCCAAGATTGACGAAGTTTTACACAGGCCCAAATTTTATCGCAGATTTCAATGCGAGATGCTTGAAATAGTTTACAAAACGAAACTCTCTCGAAATCTGGTAGAAAACCCAGAGAGATTCTGGTCCCATCTAAAGTACACCAGCGACAAGATGCAATCAATAACTGCTCTGCGCGATAACAATGGTGGTGATACTGATGGCAGTGCCACTAAAGCAGAATTACTAACCACTGTTTCCCAACTTCCTTAAAAAAAAAGTAAATATTGCAGAAATCGAATCAAAGACAACTGCCAATATGAATAAATTAGAAGTAGATATCCCCGGTGTCGCGATTTAGCTTAAATCACTCAAAGGCAAGTCTACTGGTATAGATTGTATCCGTTAGGTTCCTTTCAGAGGATGCTGGTGTAATAGCTCCATACTTAGCAGTCGTAACAACCGATCGTTCGGTGAAAGATCCGTACCTAAAGACTGAAAAGTTCCACAGGTCACACCAGTGCTCAGAAACGAAAAAGGAGTGATCTGCTGCATTACAGACTCATATCATCGATATGGCTTTGCAATAGAATTTTGGAATATATACTGTGTTCGAAAATCGTGAATTACCTCTGATGAAACGACCTCTTGGCACACAGCACAGATTCAGAAAATATCGCTCTTGCGGAACCCAACTAGCCCCTTTATTCAACCCGCATCTCGTGGTCGTGCGGTAGCGTTCTCGCTTCCCACGCCCGGGTTCCCGGGTTCGATTCCCGGCGGGGTCAGGGATTTTCTCTGCCTCGTGATGGCTGGGTGTTGTGTGCTGTCCTTAGATTAATTAGGTTTAAGTAGTTCTAAGTTCTAGGGGACTTATGACCACAGCAGTTGAGTCCCATAGTGCTCAGAGCCATTTGAACCCTTTATTCACACGAAGTAAGGAGTGCTATCGACAATGGATCTCAAATTGATTTCCATGTTTCTAGATTTCCAGAAGGCTTTTGATACCGTTCCTCACTAGCGCCTTCTCACCAAATTGCGTGCCGGTCGAGGGACGCCTTAGCTGTGCGGCTAGATTTGTGATAATCTGCCGAAAAGGTCACAGTTCCTAGTAACTGTTGGACAGTCATCGAGTGAAGCAGAAGTAATATCTGGCGTTCCCCACGGAAGTGTCATAGGACCTCTGCTGTTCCAAATCTCTGTGAATGATTTAGGAGACAATCTGAACAGCCCTCTTAGATTTTTTGCAGTAATACTGTTATTTTCCGTCTAATAAAGTCATCAGAAGATCGAAAACAATTGCAAAAGATTTAGACAAACTATGTGTACTTCGCGAAAAGTGGCAACTTGCCCCAAATAATGAAAAGTGTGAGATCAAGCACGTTAGTACTATCGTGTAGCCGGTTATATTTCGGCTACACGATAAATCACACAAAGCTAAAGGCTGTCAATTCAACTAAATACCTGGGGATAATAACTACGTACAAATGAACCTTGTAACCTCCGAGGGTAGAGAGGATAGCGCGACTGCAGGGACTATCTCGCGCATGCCTCCTGCGAACATGTCCGAAAGAACACACACCATATCCATGTAAGTATATACACTCCTGGAAATTGAAATAAGAACACCGTGAATTCATTGTCCCAGGAAGGGGAAACTTTATTGACACATTCCTGGGGTCAGATACATCACATGATCACACTGACAGAACCACAGGCACATAGACACAGGCAACAGAGCATGCACAATGTCGGCACTAGTACAGTGTATATCCACCTTTCGCAGCAATGCAGGCTGCTATTCTCCCATGGAGACGATCGTAGAGATGCTGGATGTAGTCCTGTGGAACGGCTTGCCATGCCATTTCCACCTGGCGCCTCAGTTGGACCAGCGTTCGTGCTGGACGTGCAGACCGCGTGAGACGACGCTTCATCCAGTCCCAAACATGCTCAATGGGAGACAGATCCGGAGATCTTGCTGGCCAGGGTAGTTGACTTACACCTTCTAGAGCACGTTGGGTGGCACGGGATACATGCGGACGTGCATTGTCCTGTTGGAACAGCAAGTTCCCTTGCCGGTCTAGGAATGGTAGAACGATGGGTTCGATGACGGTTTGGATGTACCGTGCACTATTCAGTGTCCCCTCGACGATCACCAGTGGTGTACGGCCAGTGTAGGAGATCGCTCCCCACACCATGATGCCGGGTGTTGGGCCTGTGTGCCTCGGTCGTATGCAGTCCTGATTGTGGCGCTCACCTGCACGGCGCCAAACACGCATACGACCATCATTGGCACCAAGGCAGAAGCGACTCTCATCGCTGAAGACGACACGTCTCCATTCGTCCCTCCATTCACGCCTGTCGCGACACCACTGGAGGCGGGCTGCACGATGTTGGGGCGTGAGCGGAAGGTGGCCTAACGGTGTGCGGGACCGTAGCCCAGCTTCATGGAGACGGTTGCGAATGGTCCTCGCCGATACCCCAGGAGCAACAGTGTCCCTAATTTGCTGGGAAGTGGCGTTGCGGTCCCCTACGGCACTGCGTAGGATCCTACGGTCTTGGCGTGCATCCGTGCGTCGCTGCGGTCCGGTCCCAGGTCGACGGGCACGTGCACCTTCCGCCGACCACTGGCGACAACATCGATGTACTGTGGAGACCTCACGCTCCACGTGTTGAGCAATTCGGCGGTACGTCCACCCGGCCTCCCGCATGCCCACTATACGCCCTCGCTCAAAGTCCGTCAACTGCACATACGGTTCGCGTCCACGCTGTCGCGGCATGCTACCAGTGTTAAAGACTGCGATGGAGCTCCGTATGCCACGGCAAACTGGCTGACACTGACGGCGGCGGTGCACAAATGCTGCGCAGCTAGCGCCATTCGACGGCCAACACCGCGGTTCCTGGTGTGTCCGCTGTGCCGTGCGTGTGATCATTGCTTGTACAGCCCTCTCGCAGTGTCCGGAGCAAGTATGGTGGGTCTGACACACCGGTGTCAATGTGTTCTTTTTTCCATTTCCAGGAGTGTAGTTCTGGCAACACCGGCCATGACCTCCTTCTGTGCGGATGCACACACATTCCCCGAACTCTTATGGAACTTGGTAAGAATGTCTTCCACGAGTAATGAGTATGTTGGCGTGGGGCACTAGTAATGTGGTGTGTGGACATACAAGGTGAGAAAGTGGGTCTCGCGGGAGACGTGCGCGAGATAGTTCCTGCAGTTGCGCTATCCTCTCTGCCCTCGGTGGCTCAGATGGATAGAGCGCCTGCCATGTAAGCAGGAGATACCGGGTTCGAGTCCCGGTCGGGGCACACATTTTCACCTGTCCCCGTTTCTATATGTCAACTCCCGTTAGCAGCTGAAGGTATTAATGTAATTCTAATTTTGTTCTAGATAGCTGCAGGTCTTCAATGGTGTCTGTTCTTTTGGACATAACAGAAAACAGACACAATATCCATATAAGTTAATTGTTCCTGCTAGTACATTTTGTAGGGCGCAGTGAATAGTGACAGACTTGTACCTCTGCGGAATCATTTCGATTGACCCTTTTGACTGCAAGATAGAAGTGATACCCGACCGAGGAGAATTCCGCGTCCGAATTTGCGCCATACTACCGAGATCAGTGACGACAGCAGGGTGTGAGGTAAACACGCGTGTTTGTCTTCCGCAGCTGTCTGTCTCACTCTCTTTCCACCCTTCTGCCTCTGTCTGAGAGGATGGAGGGGCAGCAATGCTAACCGCGCTTCCCGGCATAGCGTGGGGCGTGATGGCCCGCCGTGGGAGGGGGAGCTCTGTTGGGGTTTAAATTCTTAATGGAAGCAGCGCTCGCGCCCCGCCTCATGTTTGCCTAATGCGGCTCAAAAACAGGCCAGCGACCCAGGAATTTTGCATAATTATTAATATTAAAGGGGCGGCTGAGCGGTAATTACCCATTCCACCCCATCCCACCCACGTCTCGCGACCGCCGGCTCTAGCTTCCCATGTAGAGCTACGTGCGCTCGCGGCTGCCCGCTGGATTATACACTACAGCTCTGCTGCGCTGTGCTCGCGTTACCTTGCTACTGATGGCGCCGGCACACACCTCTTACTGTGTGTCTGCCAGCCGACTGGATTGTGCTCGAGGGCGCTTAATGCAAGGAGCGGCAGACTATCACCTTACTCCCACGGCTCTCCGCTGCTGTCGCACCTTCCCATCTGTCAGGTTCATTTCTATCATTAGGCCAGACTAGCGGCCGCCTAGGGCGGCAAAACTTTAGCGGCAGCAGAGGGCGGAAAAAATTGATTTCAAAACAGACAGCGAAAAAGTTGAGCAAATGAGAAGAAAAATGAAAAAGAGGAAAAATTAAAACATCGAATAGTTTTGAAAAGCAAACGAAAAAGTTACTTTATAAGTCTTTACTTACTGTGACGAAACTAAACTCATTGCCTCTACCTGCCTCAAGACTAAAGCAGCCGCTACTGAGTACGAAACGGAAACAAACACGGCCTTGAATCATCTCGTCGAGCACTGTAGCGAGGCATTTGCGCCGGCTTCCCGACCGTTAGCAAAGTATTTATGAACTGTATCATGATCGTTCAATACACGTAGAATCAAGTAGAATTAAGTATAAAATTCAGAGTATTTCACCTTATAAATTTTACATGTTACGCTTAAGGGGCAACTGACAGAAACAAAGCTATATTTTGATTTCGTAAATGACAGGAAGTCGTTTCTGAATGTATTTGTATGGAGTGTAACCATGTATGGAAGTGAAACCTGGACGATGAATAGTTTAGACAAGAAGAGGATAGAAGCTTTCGAAATGTGGTGCTACAGAAGAATGCTGAAGATTAGATGGGTAGATCACATAACTAATGAGGAGGTACTGAATAGAATTGGAGGAAAGAGGAGCTTGCGGCACAACTTGAGTAGAAGAAGGGATCGGTTGGTAGGACATGTTCTGAGGCATCAAGGGATCACCAATTTAGTATTGGAAGGCAGCGTGGAGGGTAAAAATCGTAGAGGGAGACCAAGAGATGAATACACTAAGCAGATTCGGAAGGATGTAGGCTGCAGTAGGTACAGGGAGATGAAGAAGCTTGCACAGGATAGGGTAGCATGGAGAGCTGCATCAAACCAGTCTCAGGACTGAAGACAACAACAACAAAAACTGAAATTTCATTGCGATTCTGCACAAGAAAAAAATTTGGGGCAAAAAATCTACTGTACGGAAGAAGGAATATTCGAAGGGCAGTAACTTTGCTTGAAGAAACATTTTAATGGAAAAAAATGTTCTCTCTCTCTCTCTCTCTCTCTCTCTCTCTCTCTCTCTCTCTCTCTCTTTCCTTACTTCGTATTTAAAGACCACCGTGAGCAACTCAATTGGCTTTAAGCAGTCCCCCATCCTCAATACGCTATTTTCCTATATTAAAAATGTACATCTACATGGATACTCCGCAAATCACATTTAAGTGCGTGGCAGAGGGTTCATCGAACCACCTTCACAATTCTCTATTATCCCAATCTCGTATAGCGCGCGGAAAGAATGAACACCTATATCTTTCCGTATGAGCTCTGATTTCCCTTACTTTATCGTGGTGATCGTTCCTCCCTATGTTGGTCGGTGTCAACAAAATATTTTCGCATTCAGAGGAGAAAGTTGGTGATTGGAATTTCGTGAGAAGATTCCGTCGCAACGAAAAACGCCTTTCTTTTAATGATGTCCAGCCCAAATCCTGTATCATTTCTGTGACACTCTCTCCCATATTTCGCGAATATACAAAACGTGCTGCCTTTCTTTGAACTTTTTCGATGTACTCCGTCAGTCCTATCTGGTAAGGATCCCACACCGCGCAGCAGTAGTTTAAAATAGGACGGTCAAGCGTAATGTAGGCAGTCTCCTTAGTAGATCTGTTACATTTTCTAAGTGTCCTGCCAATAAAACGCAGCCTTTGGTTAACCTTCCCAACAACATTTTCTATGTGTTCCTTCCAATTTAAGTTGTTCGTAATTGTAATACCTAGGTATTTAGTTCAATTTACGGCTTTTAGATTACACTGATTTATCGTGTACCCGAAGTTTAACGAGTTCCTTTTAGCACCCATGTGCATGACCTCACACTTTTCGTTATTTAGTGTCAACTACCACTTTTCGCACCATTCCGATATTTCTTCTAAATCGTTTTGCAGTTTGTTTCGGTCTTCTGATGACTTCATTAGTCGATAAACGACAGCGTCATCTGCAAACAACCGAAGACGGCTGCTCAGATTGTCTGCCAAATCGTTTGTATAGATAAGGAACAGCAAAGGGCCTATAACACTACCTTGGGGAACGCCAGAAATCACTTCTGTTTTACTCGATGACTTTCCGTCAATTACTACGAACTGTAACCTCTCTGACAGGAAATCACAAATCCAGTCACATAACAGAGACGATATTCCATAAGCACGCAGTTTCACTACGAGCCGCTTGTGTGATACAGTGTCAAAAGCCTTCCGGAAATCCAGAAATACGGCATCGATCTGAAATCCCTTGTCAATAGTACTCAACACTTCTTGCGAATAAGGAGCTAGTTGTGTTTCACATAAACGATGTTTTCTAAACCCATGTTGACTGTGTGTCAAAAAATGTGTGTGAAATCTTACGGGACTTAACTGCTAAGGTCATCAGTCCCTAAGCTTACACACTACTTAACCTAAATTATCCTAAGGACGAACACACACACACACACACCCATGCCCGAGGGAGGACTCTAACCTCCACCGGGACCAGCCACACAGTCCATGACTGCAGCGCCCGAGAGACCGCTCGGCTAATCCCGCTTGGCCGACTGTGTCAATAGACCGTTTTCTTCGAGGTAATTCATAATGTTCGAACACAATATATGTTCTAAAATCCTGCTGCATATCGACGTTAACGATATGAGCCTGTAATTTAGTAGATTACTCCTACCTTCCTTGAATACTGGTGTGACCTGTGCAACTTTCCAGTCTTTGGGTACGGATCTTTCGTCCAGCGAACGGTTGTATATGTTTGTTAAGTATGGAGCTTATGCATGCTCCGAAAAGAACCTAATGGGTATACAATCTGGACCAGAAGACTTGCTTTTATTAAGTGATTTAAGTTGCTTCACTACTCGGAGGATATTTACTTACACATTACTCATGTAGGCAGCTGTTCTCGATTGGAATTGTGGAATATTTACTTCGTCTTCTTTTGTGAAGGCGTTTCAAATGGCTCTGAGCACTATGGGACTTAAATTCTGAGGTCATCAGTCCCCTAGAACTTAGAACTACTTAAACCTAACTAACCTAAGGACATCATACACATCCATGCCCAAGGCAGGATTCGAACCTGCGACCGTAGCGGTCGCGCGGTTCCAGACTGTAGCGCCTAGAACTGTTCGGCCACCCCGGCCGGCTGAAGGCATTTCGGAAGCCTGTGTTTAGTAACTCTGCCTTGGCAGCGCTGTCTTCGGTAGTATGTAGTTCGGATTGTTGTTATTCTGATGGATTATAACATTCAAGTAGCATTTACGGTTAATATTTTCACAAAATATCTGTTATGTAATTAAAGCTTAAAAATCAGTTAACAACAAGGTGTGGTCACGTGATCGAAAACGCTCTGTTACTGGTTGATGCTCTGGTGACGTCACAGACTAGGAGTAAGACGAAGCTATACTGTATTACTGGAGCGTTAGCCGAAGTTACGAAGTTTTTACCTACTTTTTGTGTGAACGGTTAAGCTGTTAGGTGATGGAAAACGTAGTTACTACGTTAAAGTAATAATAAAACGGAATTTTATGAACGCTGATAGAGGAAGCCTTGCGAAAGACGATGCGTTTATGCTCCACTCGTTTAGAGCAGCGGTATGTGAAACGACGGACATTCTTTTTCTGTTCCCTGCAGCATCGTTAAACTCGCTCAAGACTAAAGAATTGTAGAACTTTTGCAAATGGGTCCGTGTATTACAACTTTATTGTCGACAGTCAGTGATGAGCTACGATCTAAAGCACAATAAAGTTATCCTGGGCAAAACTTGTGCTGATTTCCTATGTAGAGGACACTGAGTAGAGACGACACATTCAGCAGGCGTTCGGTGGCGCAACCGATAGCGTTCCTGACTGTAGATAAGGTGGTCGCATGTTCGATTTCTGGTAAAGTCATATGTTTTTGGAAGTTACACACAAAATGCTAAAATTGCGTTAGCAAGAACTGACTGTAGCAATTGTGTCGATTTTAGCTTCACATTAGTCTTAGTATGAGAAATGGACAGCAGAACATCAAAGCATTTATTTTTCGAACAAGCAATTAATACACTTTCTCAGAAAGCATTGCTAGTAGTGAATATACCACCTTACGCCGACAGTAGAACGAGGTGTAGGAGATGAGGTTAAACGGAGAGATGCGAAACGTGTAAAACATGCAGGTGACACGAACGTAAGGGCTATGATATTCCTGACTGTAAACTAACTTACGCATCTGGAACAGGTTTAGTTAATCTTTATGTAGTATGGGGAAACTGCAAAAGCTTAAACAATAAGGACCCTAGATGGACAGTATGAAGATGAAAAGGTTTCTAATAAAGTAAAATAGAAAGTGACCCGAGCAAATAGACTCGGCCGTCCCACGTCACCGGCGTGCGCACAATCGAGGGAAACACATTCACTTGTTAGCGAGCGGTCTAACGCAACGGTGTCACTACGTTTTCCAAACAGGAACAACGGAGTTGGATCAAGATTGAATGTGCCGGAGGTCGTACAGCACGACAGTGTCATCAAGGTCTTCCAGAGGCGTGCGGGGAATCGGCATTGCCGTACAGAACAGTGGCACGTTGGGCAAAATCCTTCAACGAAGGTCGGCAAACTGTGGAATGCGTGCATCGGGCAGGTCGTCCTAGCGTCTCTGAAGAAGTTGCCGCGTTAGTGGACAGTGATCGAAGCCATACGATTCGTGAGCTCGTCCACGAAACCGGATTAGCGCATACGACTGTGCTTCGCATCCTGAAGGAACGCCTGGGCATTCGAAAAATAGCATCACGATGGGTTCCGCATGACTTGACGGAAATGCAGAAATGGATGCGTTACGACCCTGCTCATACGCACTTGAAGCGCTATGAGCGCGAAGGAGAGTTTCTTACGCCGTATCGTAACACTGGATGAGACATGGGCCACATCGTAAGAGCCAAAACTGAAACGCCAGTCTAACGAATGACGTCATTATGGGTCGCCGCGAAAGTCGAAATTGCGTCACAGCCCCGGTATGGCGAAAGTTATGGTGATTTTCGTGTACGACTGTGATGGTGTTATCCTATCGCATTACGTTCCTCCACGGCAGACCGTCAGTGCACAGTCTTACTGTTCGTTTTTGGAGCATCACGTGCAACCAGCTTTGCGAAAGAAGCCGCGACGCTTTCTGCGCAACCTACCCCTTATTTTGCACGACAATGCGTGGGCGCATACAGCGCAAGCTGTGGCTGCTCTGTTCGGTCGATGGGACTGGGACGTACTGTACTATCCACCATACTTCCCGTACTTAAGTCCTTGTGACTCTGATTTGATTCCGAAGATGAAGGAGCCACTTCGTGGCATTCGCTTCAGAACTGTTGCAGATATTCGACAGGCAGTAGACCGCTCCATTCGCACAGTCAACAGAACAGGCTCTGCTAACGGTATACTACGCCTTGCACATCGCTGGCAACGGGTTCTACACAACGCTGGTAACTACTTTGAACCCCCCAGGGGGTCCACAACTCTTTTGCGGATACGTGCTTGGCGAGCACGGGGCCCTGAGCCATTGCAGCCTTCTTTCTCTCCAGGGCTGCATTTCCTTTCCCTTCCCCTCATTTCCCCTCCTTGCTCCTTTCCCCTCGCCCTCTCCTCTCCCTCTTTTGGTGTCCTTGCTTATGTTGGCCCCGCTATCCTCCTGGTTCTGTTGATTTTCCAATTCGGCTTTGTTGCATAATCATCTCCTCCTTTTGGCATTCTTTGGTCCCCCTCTGGGGTTTGACCTCCATTACAAAATTTCTCCTCCGTAGTGTGAGCCATTTGGGGAAGAGCACCTTACCTAGTGTCTCCGACGTGCGCCCTCCTAGTACATTCCACCTTTTCTTTCACGTCGTTGTCTGATGCTAGGGTGCATAGCCAGCACGGTAGCCAGCCCGTGTGGTGGGGTCGCTATGTACCCTTCTGGTTGAGCCCCCTGAACACACAGGGATCACACTTCTGATACCTGAGCTGTGACCACCTCATGCATGCCTTGGAGTGGTTGCTCGTCATCCTGGAGCATCGGAACTCCCGGCAATGGCCGCCGTGCCAGACGGCCCTTGCTGTGGCTGGGTGGCGCCCGTGAGGAGAGCCCCTGATCGGAGTGGGTGGTATCAGGGCGGACGGTATGCAGATGAAACGCATACGGGTCCAAAACTCTGGCCGTTCTTCTGCGGCCGTCCCTCTGTGTGGAACTGATTCCTCAAGTGCTGCTTCTCTTGCCCCTTCGGCGTTCCCTTCCATGGCTACCCCCTGGGAAGAGGGTCAGGCCCGTCGTCTAGTGGTAAAACCTTTCCCCCGTTATCTAGTTTGCACCAGGACTGATGGAGATACTTTCACCAGTGTCAAACCTTTATTCTTTGTTGAACACATTGAAGACAAGGTTGGCGAAGTGGACTCCCTGAGCAAGATGCGGTCGGGTTCGTTGCTGATAAAAACTGCTTCAGCTGCCCAATCTGCGGCCCTTCGTGCCTGTACCCATCTTGGCACAATTCCTGTGTCCATTACCCCTCACCTGTCTCTAAATATGGTTCAAGGTGTGATTTTTCACAGGGACCTCATCCTTCAAACTGGTGAGGAACTTCGGGACAATCTCAGACGGCGGGGTGTTCACTTTGTTCGGCGTGTTCAGAAGGGTCCTAAAGACAATCGTATTGATACTGGTGCCTTTATCCTGGCCTTTGAAGGGGATACCCTCCTTGAGAAAGTTCAGATTATGGTCTATCGCTGTGATGTGAAGCCGTACATCCCACCTCCTATGCGGTGTTTTAAGTGCTTGCGTTTTGGCCACATGTCTTCTCGCTGTTCCCAGGTCCTTCTCTGTGGTGACTGTGGACGTCCACTCCATGAGGGGAGTCCCTGTGTTCCCCCTCCTGTATGTGTAAATTGTCATGGTAGTCATTCTCCACGTTCACCAGATTGCCCAGTATATAAGAAAGAAAAAAAGATACAGGAGTATAAGTCCCTCGATCGTTTAACCTACACAGAGGCCCGTAAGAAATATGCACGACTGCACCCTGTGTCCATGACATCTAGTTACGCCTTGGTTACATCTTCACCCCTTCCTCCCCCTTCCTTACCCCCATCCCGGACCCCTCTCCTCCCCCCCCCCCCCCTCCCCTGCGGTTCCCACACCTTCTCCTATGGGCGCTGCTCCCCCTCCCCCAGCCGGAGAAGTGTCCCACTCCTTCGGCGTCTGTCGGTCAAGGGCGCCTCTCCCGGGATGCCCCTTTCCAGCACCTTCCAGGCCAAAGGTCTGAGCCGCGGTCTGTCGGCCCCCAGGTCGCCCGGTCTCTTTCTGTTCCTGATCTTGCTGCAGTTGGCTCCTTTATGCCACACAGCCCTCCTCGATCTCAGCCTGAAAAGGAGAAGAAACATAAGTCCCCGACTTCACAACCGGATTCTGACCTGTCGTTCATGGATGTCGCCCCCTCCTTGTCGGTGACGGGTGGGGACCCGGCGGTATGACTGGATTTAGCGTGTTCAGCCCCCATTTAAACCATCATTCTGTGATTCTCCAATGGAATTCTAATGGATACTATCGTCACCTTCCGGAATTGAAATCCCTTCTTTCGTCCTACTCTGCAGCTTGTGTGGTTCTCCAGGAATCTCATTTTACTGATGCTCACTCACCGACCCTCCGTGGGTTCCGTGTTTTCTGTCGAAATCGGGTCGGACCTCTGCGGGCTTCTGGTGGCGTTTGTACGTTGGTCCGTACAGACATTGCTAGCACGTGGATTGCTCTCCAAACTACATTGGAAGCGGTTGCTGTTAGGGTCCACTTAGACTCTGCAGTCACAGTTTGCAATCTTTCTCTCCCTCCTGACAGGCCTCTTACACCTGCTGCCTTAACCGCCCTTCCTCCTCCTTGGGGATTTTAATGCTCATCATCCTTTGTGGGGCAGTGCCTTTCCATCTAGACGAGGTCTTCTTATAGACCAATTTATTGCAGACCACGACTTGTGCCTTCTTAATGATGGCTCCCCTCCTCATTTCAGTGCCGGTCATGGTACCTTTTCTGCCATTGATCTTTCTCTTTCTTCTCCCTCTCTCCTCCCTTCATTACACTGGTCGCCACACGACGACCTTTGTGATAGTGACCATTTCCCGTTGATTATCACGCTCCCTTCCCGCTCCCCGATGGACAGGTTACCTCGTTGGTCTTTTCACCGCGCCGATTGGCCTCTATACACTGCACAGGTCGAGTTTTCTCCCTCTTTGTCGGGTTGTATTGATGACGTCCTACGTGACGTGTCTGACGCGATTGTTCGCGCTGCTAGCCTTGCTGTCCCGCGCTCATCTGGACCATTTCGTCGCCGGCAAGTCCCGTGGTGGAGTACGGCCATTGCCATTGCCATCCGTGATCGCCGTCGAGCTTTGCAACACTTTAAGAGGCACCCATCCGTAGCCAGCCTTACTACCTTTAAACGCCTCCGTGCTAAAGCCCGTTATTTAATCAAACAGAGTGAGCGGATATGTTGGGAACGATTCGTTTCTTCCCTTGGTTCTACTGTCCCTCTGTCACGGGTATGGGCTACACTTCGTTCTCTCCAAGGTTGCCATCGGCAGTCCACCCTCCCAGGCCTTCACGTCCCAGATGGCATTTGTACGGACCCATTAGTTCTTGCAGAACATCTTGCGACCCATTTTGCAGTGGCGTCAGCGTCAGCCTCCTATCCAGCTGCTTTCCTTCGTTTCACCCCTTGTGAGTCAGAATCTTACAACGAACCTTTTACTGAATGGGAATTTCTTTCTGCTCTATCTTCTTCTCATAATACGGCCCCTGGCCCATTCATAACCAACTGCTTCAACATCTCAGTGCTCCACAACGGCAACATCTTCTTCGGGTGTTTAACCGTATTTGGCTCCAGGGTGACTTCCCTTCTCAGTGGAGGGATAGCATTGTGGTTCCTGTCCTTAAACCTGGTAAGAACCCCCTATCTGTTGACAGCTATCGGCCAATTAGTTTGACCAATGTTGTTTGTAAGTTACTTGAACGGATGGTAGCCCGTCGGCTCAATTGGGTCCTCGAATCTCGGGATCTGTTGTCGCCTTACCAGTGTGGCTTTCGAGAGGGACGGTCTTCAATCGATCATTTACTTCGCCTGGAATCCGCAGTTCGGCAGGCTTTTTCCCAGCGCCGCCATTTGGTTGCAGTGTTTTTTGACCTTCGCAAGGCCTATGACACGGCCTGGCGCCATCACATCTTACTTACCCTTCATCAGTGGGGTCTTCGGGGCCCACTCCCGATTTTTATCCGCCAGTTCCTGATCCATCGGTCATTCAGAGTTCGAGTTGGTACTGCTTTTAGTTCTCCACGGACCCGGGAGACGGGCATCCCACAGGATTCTGTCTTGAGTGTCCTTCTTTTCCTCATTGCTATCGATGGACTTGTGGCCTCTGTCGGTCCCTTGGTCGCCCCTGCCCTGTATGTGGATGATTTCTGCATTTGGGTTAGTTCCTCCTCGATGGCATCTGCAGAGCGGCAGCTCCAGGTGGCTATGCGGCGTGCCTCTGCATGGACCCTCTCACACGGGTTTCAATTATCTCCTTTAAAATTGCGAGTGGTCCACTTCTGTCGCCGTACTACTATCCACCCTGATCCAGAGCTCTATCTCGCTGCACAACGATTGCCTGTGGTCCCACAGTTTCGTTTCCTGGGTCTTCTTTTCGACAACAAGCTCACTTGGCTGCCCCATATCAGACTCCTGAAGGTAGGATGTTTCCGTAAACTCAATGTCCTTCGCTTCCTTGCCCGCTCCTCTTGGGGTGCGGACCGTTCCCTCCTCCTCCGTCTTTATCGTGCTCTAGTTCTGTCTCGCTTGGACTATGGTTGTCAAGTTTATGGTTCGGCTGCTCCTTCCACACTGCACGTGCTGGATCCAGTCCACCATCGTGGTATCCGTTTGGCCACCGGTGCCTTCCCTATTAGCCCTGTTGATAGTCTCCTGGTTGAAGCTGGGATCCCCCCCCCCCCCCTTTCTGTTCGGCGGTCCCAGCTTCTGGTGTCTTATGCACTCACTATCCGTTCCTCTCCCACTCATCCTTCCTATTCTATCCTGTTCCCAGACCATGGACGTCGCCCACCCGACTCCCGCCCTCGGGCGGATTTACCGGTTGGGCTGCGCCTTGCGTCTCTTTGCCGTGATTTTCAGCTTCCTTCTTTGTCCTGTCTTCCTCGCTCCCTCCCCTCCGCCCCTCCTTGGTTAGTTCCTCGGCCTCGACTTCGGATGGATCTCCGCCGAGGTCCAAAATATTCCATCCCCCCGGTGGTGTTCCGTTCCTTTTTCCGCCCAATTTTATTGGAGTTTCGGGATGCTGTTGTTTTTTACACTGATGGCTCTAAATCTGCTGATCATGTTGGGTATGCCTTCACGTCCTCTGTTGGAACGGAAAGTCATCTGCTGCCACCTACATGTGGGGTGTTTACTGCGGAATTGATGGCAATTTCCCAGGCCCTTACCTTTATTAAACAGTCCCAACACAACCACGTTTTGTTATGTACGGACTCGATGAGTGGCCTTCTTGCTATTGACCGGTGTTTTTCGCGCCATCCCTTGGTCTCTGCCATCCATGACCATCTCGCTGATATTCACCGTGCTGCTTGTTCCATTGACTTCCTTTGGGTCCCTGGCCATGTGGGTATCCCGGGTAATGAGCTCGCTGATCGTTTGGCTGGGGGAGCAGTTACTTACCCCCCGTTTTCTGTAGCCCCTCCTGCAGCGGATTTACGGCTTCACATCAAATCCCACTTCGCACAGTCATGGGCCAATTCTTGGGAGGCTACTCCCCTGTCTAATAAACTTCGTGCAATTAAGGTGACACCAGGCCCGTGGCGTTCTTCCTTTCGCATTTCCCGAAAGGACTCGACCACACTGTGTCGTCTCCGCATTGGCCATACTCGGTTGACCCATGGTTTTCTTTTGCGTGATGAGCCACCCCCACTATGTGGTTGTGGAGCCTTCCAGTCGGTAGCCCACATTTTGGTTGAATGCCCCCTTCTTTTGGCTCTGCGTGCTAAGTACAGGCTCCCCCACACTTTACCTTTGATGTTGGCTGACGATTCCCGGATGGTCTCTCTGGTTCTCGGTTTCCTCCGGGAAAGTGGTTTTTATTCTCAGTTTTAAGGTTTTTAATCTCTCTCTGGTGTTGGGGCGGGGCGGTGAGTGTTTGGGTGTCTCCCACTGTAGGCAGTGTTCGGAGATTCCCGATTCACCTCCCTGACCGAATTCCTCTTTTCTTCCCCTTTTACTCTGTTTTTACCCTTTTTTTTAAAGGCTTGGTTAGTCTTTCTATTCCCATACGTACTTTCTACATTATAGCAGTTGTACCTTTTAAGTCACAGGTGGTCTTGCCTATGCTGCTTCAGCATAGTGTTGGGTTCGTTCTCTTGCCGACTTCCCTCATTTTGTTTTTTACCAATGACAACATGACTGCCTTTTTACGTTTTTTCCCTTTTTCCGTTTTATTGTTCTGACTTTACTGAGTTGTCCCATTAGCGGAATGGCACATATTTGAAACAAGGGACTGATGACCTTGCTGTTTTGTCCCTTAAACCTCAACCAACCAACCAACTACTTTGAAGGACAGAAACAGGTGCAAACATGTATCTCATTTGTATCGGCTGTGAATAAATAGTTGCAACTATTTAAGTTCCAACCCTCGTATTTCTGATCGGTCTGGTGAAGTTTTGTAATTGCGATTTGGTTTACAAATCAAATAAAACGTTCTTTCGGATTAGACTCGAACCAGCGATCTATGGACTTCATCTTACAAAATTCCACGGTCTACCGCTGTAACAATTGAACTACCGAAACAAAATTAAAAACAATCTTCCGGCTGGATTTCTCTGCACTACGATCGCTAGTCGCATTGCAACTGTCAGATAACAACAGTTTGGACAGCAGTGAGTGTCGTGATTCTGTTCGACTGTGCTGCTACCGCCATGCAGCAGCGCTGTTGAGTCCCTGATGGAGTAGTGGTTATTCTTTGTGCTTTACTGTCCCTGTTACTACAAGTCTATAAAACAAAAATCTCGCTGGCCTAATGTTAGCCGCTCTATCAAAAGGGCACGTAAAGGTGAACTTCAAAGATAATTTTGTTTATAAAGGGAAACAAATAGACTCTTTCTGTTGACACTAGGTTTCGCATGAAAGAACTAAGAGCATTATTTTTTTTTAGTTGGCTCCAGACACGTTTCAAAAACGAAATTGCAAATATCTGCCGAAATGCCAGAGAAATAGCGCCCGACGGCCCTTACGATGGTGAGCAAATGAAAACAAGACGGATGGAAAAAAGATACGTAAAACTTTTATTATTTTAAACGTAATCGTCATAATTGTCAGTGCCTTAATGAAAAGAAAATGTTTGTGGAAGCGCGATTGTACCCAGATGTGCTACTCTTCGTGCGAAGCAAATAGACAGTCACGAATGTCTTTCCTCAGTGCTCCAGAAATACGTAAATCGCTTGGGGAGAGATCGGGACTGAAAGGTCGATGTGTATGGGCTTCCCACTGAAAGTTCAGCAGCATTGTCAAAACAACCCTAGTAACATGTAGGGGCGGGCATTATCCTGCATCAGAATGATGCCGCCCGTCAACATTCCTGGGCGTTTGGAGTTGATGGCACCCTTCAATTTTTGCAAAGTGTCAAAGTGCATTTATTGTGGCGCCGTGTTCCAGAAGTATGTGAGCAGTGATTCCTTGCAGTCAACGACAAAGGTCATAATGACTTCTGTTTCGACTACGTTGCAGATGGTGGGAAGCCCTTTCATATCCACCATACAGTTCCGATCTTTCCGCATCTGTTTTCCGTAGTTTTGGAGCCCAGAAGAAAGACTTGCTTCGGATGAAGAGGTGTGTGCCTGGGCACAATCACGTTTCTGTAGGCAACCGCAAACATTTTTCCATGAAGGACTTGACCATTTGGCCCACAGTGAGATAAATCTGCTGACAGGTACGTCGTTTTCTCTTTTTTTTTTTTTAAATTATAAACAGTTTACTTTTTTCATCGTTTTCATATGACTGCCCCCTTACGTACAGGGGGACACTTATTGAACAATACGGAAAAAAAAGTAAATTAGTTACAAACTACAGCGTGCATACACTTTATTCAACGTATAAACGTCACTACAGAATATTCGGATTTAGGTTTTTACATATTCGATATGTCTGCCATCCTTGGCCATGATGTGGCGCAGACGAGTAGCGAAAGACCGCATGACGTGCTAAAGTATCGGAACATCGATGCTGTCGATGACCTTCTGAATGGCTGTTTCCAGCTCAACAATCGTTTTGGGGTTATTACTAAACACCTTGTGTTTAATACAGCCCCCCAGAAAAAGGCGTCGCATGTGCTCAGATCCGGAGCATATGGTGGCCAATCGCGACCTATGCCAGTGGCCTCTGGGTACCCCTGAGCCAGAATGCAGCCCCCAAAGTGCTCCTCCAGGACATGACATCAAACATTCTCCTGCTTCGATCGGGTCGAGCTCCAACTTGCATGAACCACCTCTTGTCGAAATCACTGTCACATTGTTTTTTTGGTCATCAGTCTTCTGACTGGTTTGATGCGGCGCGCCACGACCTCAACTCATGTGCCAACTTCATCATATCGGAGTAGCACTTGGAACCTACATCCTCCATTATTTGCTGGATGTATTCTAAATTCTGTCTTCCTTTACATTCTTTGCCCTCTACAGCTCCCTCTAGTACCATGGAAGTCATTCACTTATGTCTTAACAGATATCCTATCATCCTGTCCCTTCTCTTTGTTTTTTCCACATATTTCTTTCCTCCCGATTGTGCGTAGAACCACCACACTCCTTACCTAATCAAGGAATATCGCACTGATTATGCTGTGACCGGGCACTGCAATACGCAGTTACCCGTTGAGGGTGAAGAGACTTCTCGATTGCGAAATGCGATTCTCAGTCCCCCAAATACGCCTGTTTTACTTATTGACGAACGCATCCAAATGAAACTGGGCTTCGTCGCTAAACCAAAGCGTGCATCCGCATACTAATTCCATCGTGCTTCGCGGCCGCTCATGCAGTTTGATCGTTCTAACGCAAACCGTTCAGAAGTTATGACGATTGTATTTCATATAGTTCGATAATTCTCACCCTATGTATACCTGGTGTCACTGTTACTCGTCACGTGCATTTTCTCTGATACGTATCCATTATCACTGGCAAAAGCCATAAGAATATCGACTCTATTCGCCACAATTTACAGATATGAAAATTGATTTCCGACTGATGTGCATTGGCCGAAAACAAACAGAATATAAAAACAAGAGCCAGATATAAGCAGTACTCTCTCATTGCCAGATGACTTGATTCTTCACCCAAACAACTTGATTCTTCAACCAAACATAAAATTTTCGTTGTTTGGACGTTAATGAAATACTATTTACTTTCGGTTATTTCAAAAATTGGCGCAATTTTTTGTGTAAAGATTATTCAGGCGCTAAACACAGTTGCGGAAATTGTCTGACATGTAATCACGTTCGGGATAATTGTCTGAAATGGCTCTGAGCACTATGGGACTTAACATCTGAGGTCATCAGTCGCCTAGAACTTACAACTACTTACACCTAACTAACCTAAGGACATCACACACATCCATGCCCGAGGCAGGATTCGAACCGTAGCAGTCGCGCGGTTCCGAACTGAAGCGCCTAGAACCGCTCGGCCAAGGTCGGCGATAATTGTCTCAGATGGGTTGGGAACCACTGCTCCATGACAAATTGTAACGCATACCATCCCCTGAACATCAGTTGTTCTAAAAGGATCGGCCACTTAGCCCCTGAGATAAGATCCCGCTTGTGGCCACGTATAAATCAGTAGATTTACTTTGTGTGTGCACAGTTTGCCACGTCCGAACATTACGGATGTCTGAGCACTCTGGAAGAAACTTAAGTCCTTCCTCTTTCAGGAGAGAGGTCAGGTTAGCGGTGCTTCGTCTAGATGAGTTATTGAAGTTTTAAAGTACTTCGACGGAAAATGTCCCTCATTTGTGCACGATTGCCTCTATCCATCAGCCGTCGATTTCGCGTGAAAAATGGCAAACATGTGTGTACTTCTTGGTTTCCCCTGTACCTGAAGTTCAGATGATGGTGTGAGACTGAAGGCGTGGCAACGCGAAGCTTTGCAGGGGGGAAACTTGCGGGGCAGGGTGCAGTGCTGCATGACAAGTGTGTGGAAACTTCGGGCCACCGCCTGCAGTGAGTGCTCGACACTTGTTCCGTAACTTCCTCTCGCGCCTGCTCCAACTCTGTCCCGCCTGTTCCCTTAAACTGGCCCCAGTTCCCACGCTGTCCTCTTTTTATCCCCGGCAGTCTTAGATTATCGCGGTAGCGCTCGATTTGTGTCACGCAACATGCTGAGGGATGCTCAGCCTTCGTTATTATGTTGCTAGTAATGTGACGCGCTAACACGTGGCTTGTTGACACTTAACGCGGTAGCAGCCACGCTTAGAGAGATGATTTAAGCTGACATTTGTGATTACTGATTTTCATGGTTCAAGATCGATATCACGAAATGGATCGATATGAACAATGAAAAATATATTATTAGGTAAATAGTTTCTAGGCAAAATTGAAACAAATGAGCCCTCGGTCACAATTTTTTAGTCTTATTTACCAGGTTTCAGCACTTCTAAGAGTACTTTCATCAGAATTTAGACATTAAAGTGGTCCATAACATAATTACAGCCGACCGTAGTGGCCGAGCGGTTCTAGGCGCTTCAGTCTGGAACCGCGCAGGTTCGAATCCTGCCTCGGACAAGGATGTGTGTGATGTCCTTAGGTTAGTTAGGTTTAAGTAGTTCTAAGTTCTAGGGGACTGATGACCTCAGATGTTAAGTCCCATAGTGCTCAGAGCCATTTGAACCATAATTACAAATTTATGGGAAGAAAAAAAATTTATGTAAAAAAGTGTAAGAAGTGACTAACAGTACGTGACAGACAGTACTTACATGTCACGTATAAAATAAATAACAGGCCAGAAGAGCTTTAGTCACAAAATATTTAAAAGGACTAAAGCCCTTCTGGCCTGTTACTTACTTCATACGTGACATGTAAGTACTGTCTGTCTTGTTAGTCAGTACTTAACACTCTTTTATATAAAATTTTTTTCTTCCCATAAATTTGTAATTGTTATAGACCAAGTTAAGTGTCTAAATTCTGATGAAGGCACTCTTAGAAGTGTTGAAACCTGGTTAATAACACTAAAAAATTGTGACCGAGGACTCATTTGATTCCACTTTAATTTATAAACGGTCACTGAACCACGCAGCCATGTTCAAAACTTTGAGTTTTTAAGCAATCAAATATATTCAGAAATATCTTCATATGCGGAATACATAGTTTACGGAAGGAATAAACTGCCAAAATTTGTACGGAATCGAAAATTTCAGTTGCCATACGGAAGATTCGAGGAGGCAAGGTTCATTACAAAGAGTAGAAGGCAATGTGTCGGCACCGGGTTTCAGCATCTCCTTTATCTACATCCGCAGCAACACGAACCCAAGGCTGCGCTGTACAAATACTCATGAGCCATCCAGACGACAGACATACACCTTTGACGCTTTGTAACAGGTCGGAGTATGAAAAATATATCTAGGATTTCTGACCGCTGGATCTTCTCCCGGCGGTAAAACACGAGTTACGCACATCATAGTATGTAATCAACGAAGATACTGGTTCTAATCCAATATTACTAAACGGCCAAAACGTACTTCTTTACTAATAACTATATTCGCACCACATTTCGCAGACAGTATCCACGTATACCACTGAATGTGCCTAAAAATTATATCATTGTACGACACAGTTCGGGAGATATGACACCATAGATATTCAGATGCGTGAAAAATTAGTTTTTGCTTAAAACTGAATGCAGTCACACTATCCTCTGTGTCCTCGATGGCTCAGTCGGATAGAGCGTCTGCCATGTAAGCAGGAGATCCCGGGGTCGAGTCCCGGTCGGGGCACACTTTTCAATTGTCCCCTTTGGTATTTATCAACGCCTGTAAGCATCTAGTGGTCTGGATTTCATTGTAATTTCAAGAAAGTTTTCGGGCGGCAGTTACAACAATCACAAAAGTGTACGTTTTAATACCTTGTATGCAGTCTTTTTGCTAATCACTTGTTCCATACGTTTAGGCATGCTGTGAACGAGCTTTCGCGTATAATTAGGACTAATTTGTCGTCATTCTTCCAGTATTCGTTCCTTTAAAGCTTCTTTTGATGTCACTGGCGTTTGTCGTACTTTTCGCTTCAATTCACTCCAAATATTTGCTGTTGGGTTCAAGTCTGGACTCTGAGGAGAAGTATCCAAAAACTTTGGGCAATTATACAGCGTCCATAGTCTCACAAAAATGGTTCAAATGGCTCTGAGCACTATGGGACTTAACATCTGAGGTATCAGTCCCGTAGAACTTAGAACTACTTAAACCTACCTAACCTAAGGACACTACACACATCCGTGCACGAGGCAGGATTCGAACCTGCTACCGTAGCAGCAGCGTGGTTCCGGACTGAAGCGCCTAGAACCGCTCGGCGACAGCGGCCGGCCATAGTCTCTCAGTATCCGCTTTATGGTTCTGATGATTGCCTTGAGACAATTTGAACGTCCTCGAAAGCCTGAAACTTGTAGTACTTTGCGGTAAATTCTCTTTTAGGATGTTCAGATACTTACGCTTGTACATTGTACCTCCAATGAACGCTAATTCGCCTACCCCAGATGACGACATGGAACCTCAAAGCATGACACCTCCACCATCGTGTTTAACTGTGGGTTGCAGATGCTTCGATTGAAATTCAAGTGGTTTTCTTCAAGTCATAGGTCTTCCGTTTGAGAAGAACATTTGCACTTGACATTCATCGACAAAAATTACTTGGTCTCACCAACTGACACTTTTATTTACGTGCTGCTTCGCGAAGTCCAGTCGTTGCTTTGTACTCCTCTCATTTATCATAGTGATGTTTCGTCGGACTGTTTCAGGGTGCACGTCCTTCCCATATTCCTGATGCTCTGCGGCAGCAATTTTCATTGCCGACAACTTTGGATTTGTTTTAATTTTTCTTATTACTCCGGTTTCCTCTTTTCTACTCAGCTTCTTTGGTCGCCTCGTTTTTGGCTTATCTTCAATTCTATTTTCTCTGTTGCATCTTCGTATAATGTCACCTACAGTACTCTTACTCATTTTTAAACAGGCGGCAGTCTGTCTTTCGGAACGTCCTTTAGCTTGATGGAAAATAACAAGTTGTCTCTCTTCAAATGACGTATTGTTTCCTTTCCGCCCCATCGTACTGTGCACCATGCGTGTTAAGAACACGGAAACTCAGCACAGAATGAGCGTGCCCCGACTCCAGCTAGCACCACTGCCGCCTATACGACATGTGCCGGAATAATAAAGTGACTGCAAGTTATGGTGTCTTATAATGCAAATATACATTGCACGTAGTTAATTATATTATACAGCGACCTGCTTGTGGTACATTGTCAGACAATATTCACACTGCAGAATGGACCGGCAATTGCTTTTCGTGGGCCTCAAATGTTCGAAGACAACTTCACATTTCAAGAACAATGAAAGCGGCAAAATACTTTTGTGATGCACTGTATGTATGTGCGTAGTTGTAATACAATGGCAAACTTAACTCCCCTTAGAAAATTTCGTGCGGCAGTACCTCTGTATTTTTCGCCTTTACAAACAATTTCAAGAATGGTTACTAACACTGGATTATCAAACCTTCGTAAAACTGACGATTGTAGTAGGGTATAAAACAGAACATTCTGCACTTGATTCTGAAAGTAACATACCATTGGAGATCTAATAATTGTAGTTAACTAATACATAAACTACAGATTATGTCTCCCTTTGAATAAAATATAATTAGTAATACTTGCCATGGTTTTGTAGCAACGTAACATTTTCCCTCTTTAAGTGTTCTAGGGCTAATCCTGAAATTTATCTCTTTGAACACATGATCGGGAGGAGGTCAAAAAGCAGATTCTACATTGAGCATTTGGTTTACTGTTCCCGTATATTGTGACATACCATTTCCGGTCGCGCCTGTGTGATCTTCCTGCGGCTGTTGTCTACGACGGTCAGTTTCAGGGGAAGCAGGCTTTCTTCAGCCTGGAGTTGATGGGCCGCTTGGTCTTGCCCCAAACTGAGCTCGGTAGTCAGAGCTTAGGAGGCCGGCTCAGGTGTGTGTGATTTTCCCATGACGGCCATGTTTTCCAGTACTCGTCGCAGTGATATTTGTATGAGTCTTTGCAGGAAGCAACATCTCACAGAAACAATACAAGCGGAAGCTCTTAATTCCAATTTCCCGAAGTGTCTAAATGTGAAACAATTTCGTGGAGTGGAATTGAACTTGCTAAACTGAGGATTCGGCGCACAGCCCTCGAGGCTGTACGTGTTGTATACGCTCTGAAGCAGAGTTGGTGTTCTGTTTTAGCCGGTTGGATGTGAGGTCCACCAGTTATGCAAAACACCGTTATTTCTCAGTACCTAAACATTTTTCGGCACCACTGTGCCATCATCAGTTCGTTTTCGTTTTTACTTATTCTGCAATGTGAATATTTCTGTTAAATGATTATAAAATTATGTGCATCTTTAGTTCAAACAACAGATCGTTTCTTTTTGTAAACACCTTTACGTTTGGTGTGCATGAGTTTTCTGGATCACTTGTGTGTTAATTACTACAGGCAGCGTGTCATCTGCAACCAAACGATGTTGATGCGAAAATTTCTATCTTCTCCATCTGCAACCAAACGATGTTGATGCGAAAATTTCTATCTTCTCGAATGCAGGTATTTACGAAAAGAAGCGATCTCTTGTTTGAACTAAAGATGCACATAATTTTATAATCATTTAACAAAAATGTTCACATTGCAGAATAAATAAAAACGAAAATCCATTGATGATTGCACAGTGGTGCCGAAACATGTTTGGGTACTGAGGAAAAACGGTGTTTTGCGTAACTGGCGGACCTCACATCCAACAATTTTAACTGCAAACACGGCCAGTACAAGGAGCTGCAAATCAAAATGATGAATCTTTAGCCGGTGATTTTGTGGTAAGTCCCTATAGGGCCAAGTTCCTGAACTGATCAGTCCGTAGGCTTGCACATTACTTAATCTAACTGAAACTTACGCTAAGGTGGCTAGTCGATGATCCTGTATGATCAACCAAATTCTTTTTCCAGTAATGCAAGTCTACAAAAATCTGAAGTGCGTTCTCGTGAACCGGCGTGAAATCCTGGTTAGGGATTTTCTAGTTTTCTAGGCGAGTGTCGCACGTGCCTAGTAGGCAACGTTTCTTAATCAGATCGCGGAACGAAGTGGCTCGCTTTACTGGACGAAACGGACTCAGCGAGATTCAATAGCAGTCAATATATTTGTTTCCGTAGAAATTTTAGAGTGATCGTATTGTGTCACTCTCTCCATATTGACTTTGAACAGTATTTCTGTTTTGCTGTGTTGTGAGCCGGCGAGAGCTGCTACTAGCCAGCTGGAGGCAGTGTACTGAAGTATTGGGGGTCAACGTATTCCAGTCCAGTGGTCGTATCTGGGAATCTTTCCTGAAAATAGACAGACAGCTACAGTACTTTCAACTATCGAATTTCGAGATGTGAGAAGTTTAACCGCGTCTCGTGGCTCAAAGTGAACCTGGCAACTCTTTTTGTACTGATTTGTTAGTGTTGCATAGACACAATTAATCCTGATCCGCTAATGAAAGTTGCCGATTAAATCCGCGGAGCACTACACCGCACAATTTGTCTCGCTCGCCGCAGGTCGGTATAGGTGAATTTACGTGGGTAGTATTTTACGGCATTGTGTGACCGCAGTACCGCAGTAGTTTTCCCTCAACACTGCTGCAGTGCGACTGCAGTACTCACCAATACTGCGTTACGGCCGGGCAATATTGCTGAGCCGGAGTATTGCCGCGGCTTTGCCGTTGTTGTCCACCAGAACTGGGGAATATCTCGTATGACTGGGCCGTATCTATTGTGTCCTTGCCTTTAAGTGCTTCCCTCTGACCGGTAATAATAATGTTTCACTTTCGTTCGTAATTTTCGCGCGAACATAGAGCCACTTGGTCTGTTTGTTGTCTACAGCAAAGAAGTAGTGAACAAGCGGGGGAACTACGAATTTCATAAACGCCGAACATCTACAATCAGAGCTGTAGGACGTATACAAAGATATACTGCAGAGAGGCACACTTTATTCGAAATCTTTTGAGAGCTTCATTACGTATTTTCACGTTAATAGATAGCAACTTGTCAACATCCTTCTTTGTATAGATTACATTCTGGGGCCAGCTATGATCGCACATCTTTCGCATTTATGGAATTCGTAGTTCTGGCACTGCCCTGGTGACGTAATTAATAAAATGCTTCAGTTCTTCTACCACAGCATTGCATACTTCTGGTAGCAAGAGGCTGATGGACGAATAGTGCACTTTAAAAAGGTACATTACAGTACTGCACGAATCACTCGTAGCTAAAAACCGAAGGGTAATCGCCAGTTCGCTTGTATCGTTCTTTCGTATTTGTACTGATTTTATCAATTCTCAGATCAATAGCATATACGGTATATTCGAAATATGCTTAGACATTCTGGCAAAATTCAGGAATTGGAATGTATTCAGCATCAGTTCATAAGATTTTCTGAAGCATTCCCCTTACTTAAAGAACGTATCCTCAAAGCCTCTCTAGTTCTTTCTTCGTTGTGTGGTGTAGGAACAGGGCCGCCAGGCTCACTTACACTAGCTCGCTCCCGTCCATTTTTTTGTGGCTGTAGTGTGACCCGTGTAAATACTTCTGCCACGAAAATGTGTTATCGCAAATACTCAAAAAATGGCTCTGAGCGCTATGGGACTTAACATCTGAGGTCATCAGTCCCCTAGAACTTAGAACTACTTAAACCTAACTAACCTAAGAACATCACACACATCCATGCCCGAGGCAGGATTCGAACCTGCGACCGTAGCGGTCACGCGGGTCCAGACTGTAGCGCCTAGAACCGCTCGACCACTCCGGCTGGCCATCGCAAATACTGCTGGCGAGCATTGACGGGCAATATTGCCGGGCGTCATTAGGGTGCAATATGTGTGGCCGTTAATGCTGGCAGGCAACATTTAGCCGGCCGGGGTGACAGAGCGGTTCTAGGCGCTACAGTCTGGAACCGCGCGACCGCTACGGTCGAAGGTTCGAATCCTGCCTCGGGCATGGATGTGTGTGACGTCCTTAAGTTAGTTAGGGTTTAGTAGTTCCAAGTTCAAGGGGCTGATGACCTCAGCAGTTAAGTCCCATAGTGCTCAGAGCCATTTGAACCATTTTTGAGGCAACATTTCCTGGATGTACAGAGTGTTCAGAAACAGTCAGAAAACCTTGCAGTGGTGTTGCAGGGGAGGTTGTGCTCAGGAGAAATAATTGTTAAGAAAAAAAAAATTAGATTTAGTGCGCCGTTTCCGAGTCACTTAGCATTGAAGTTAGCCTATCAGAACGTTGCGCGCGCAAATTCAAGCACTTGCACACGCTAAAATGCGTTAACGCACACGCGTCTGTGGCTTCGTGAGTTACCACGTGCTCAGATGCTCATTACCACTTACAATGTGATAAATTTAAGCTAGGTGAGCAAAAGCTACCCCTGTTCGGTTTGAGGACAACGTTTGGCGACTCTTTCTCAGCAATCTGCTTGAATTTACGACAGCCTCATAGGGCATCTTCTATGCTAAACAATTCGGAAACAGTGCAACGCATCGAATTTTTGACTTTAGAAGTATTTCTCGGCACAGCATCTCTTGCAACACCCGTATGAACTTCTCAGACTGTTTAACTACCCTGTATTGCCGGCAATATTTAGTTTCTGACCCTGCCTTGACGTAGCATGGTCCGTGCGGGTGAGGTTTGCGTGCTCTGGGTCCGGAGGGCTATGCCGGCGGTAGCGTAGCTACCAGGAGGGTCACCCATGCCGGACAGGCCAAAGGGGAGGAGCCAGACGAAGTATGTCCCTCAACGACCTATCGAAAACCCGTCTCCTGCCCTTTTCCCATCCCTAGCCCATCCTTTTTCTTTTCCTTCCCATTTCCCTCACATAACCGATGCTGGCTGTTAAACCATGTATAGGGGTGTGGAGGAAATGCCAAGCCCATATGCCGAGCATCTGGCAAATCGTCAGTGCCTGGGCGATAAGGTGGCAGCCCCACCGAGGCAATCGGAAGCGGTGGGTCAATCACCCGCCCTTCTTAAATAACCTGATTACTGAAACCGAGACGAGAATACAAAACCGGATGGATAAACTGGTAATGGTGATGTAAATGTAGGTTCAAATGCGACGACGCTGCGGAAACTCCGAGGAACATTCCAATGCCACCATCGCTGTATCTGAAAAGGCAGTGATGATTATAGTCACATCTCAGCAGTGCCATCTTAGGCGTAGCGCCTTCGCATCGCTCCTGTCACTTGTTAGGACTATATCGTTATAGGCATGAGTCATCGACAGATGTCACCAGCTGACATGGACCTGAGTTACAGAGCTGCACGTAGTTGTACTAGTAGGCGGCAGAGGTCAGCAGTTGACGGACAGTGCTAGCAGTCGTAGTCAAAACAATGTTGTACAGTTATGTTTGATTAATATTTAATGTATTTGCACAATTATAATTGTTTTATATGCGTAGTAATTAGCAGTGTGAGTGTTGTATGAGTGAAGAAGAACAGAAGTAAATGAAAATTGTTTTGTTCATTCACGAAGTACTAGTCAAACTATACAGGGGATTTACTATAATTAAATGTGCAGTCAGTTTATGGTGCTAATAAATCATGAGTAGAACACAAATTGATCGGTAATTTCAGAAGGAGTAATTTTATATTTGATACTTTTCTAATTTATTTATTTAGCAGTTGCCATAGAAAGAAATGTTTTACAATGATTGGTCATTGAAGTAAAGCGCGGGTTAGCGCGGGATAATACTGCAACCTGATTTGCTGTTTTTGATATCAGCCAATCAGAAAAATGCAGGCTCGCGCCAATCTATGCTGGGAACAAAGCCTTTGGTGTGATCTATGGGGGGTCGGGGCTGAGGATTCGAACTAGTAACATCTCATTGAAAGCAACTCCGACGACAGTACTGTAAAATCGCGGGAAAAAATCCAATTACGAGTTCGCGAAGTAGTACAAAGTGTAGTACTTAAGTGAGCGATATAGTGGAAGTCGTGTGGAATTTCGGACGGAATATCAAAATGATTGCTTTTGACAGTTAAAACCGCGTGGCGTGTTGTGCGATCTGAGACTGGAACAGGTATTACGTGTAGAGCAGAGTGCACAATATTTGATCGAGCATTTTCATAACTTAACGATCTAGTGAACTCTATTAACTTTGGTAACGGGTGTAAATACCATAAACTGGCTACGTGTGTGATTGTGGTGTGCGTGTGAACTTTACATTGTGTTGCCACTTAGTACGGTCTTGGCAATGTAAATTTTCAGGTGTATTTTTACGCTAAAGATCACAGTTAATACTGCCAAGTTAAAACTTTTATTTCAGTAGTTAGCCACATCCCGTTTACCGTATGTATGTTGCGACTTGCAGTAGACAGTAGTGGTCTAGTATTTTCTACTACAGCTTTTAGGTAGACAAATGAACATTGCTGGACACTGGCAGGGCGGTAAAAAGTACCGTACCGTACCGTACCGTGCCGCGCCGCGCCGCACTTCTACCAATCGTTTGTAGAAACTTCGGGCGACCTTGGTACATAATGAAAAGGGAAAGCTCCGTAGAGATAGGAGAAACGCACCAAGCCGGCCGGTCATCCCCCGGCGCTACGTTGAGCAGTGAGGACGTGGCAGCGCGCAGGCTTTCCAGCCGCCCGCGTCTGGAGCTGGAGCCGTGTGGTGTGCCCTGGCGCGCGGCCAGATGCTCTATTGTTGCCGGGCCGCGGGTCGATACCCCCCAGCAGTGGCGGCGGCAGCAGCAGTAGTAGCGGATCACACACAGCCAGATAACACCGGACTTAACTCCGCGCTGATACTGCGCCAGCACTCCGCTTCTGTCTGCTACCAGAAAGGGGTCTCGCCCGGAAAGACGCCACAAACTACTGTCCAAGTACGGTCGTCGGTCACGGTTACTGTTAGGGCTTCAGTGAACTGTAGGTCATGAAGGTCCAAAATGTAAGATACCACCATCTGAAGAGGGAACGAAGGAAGATAAAACGTCCAGTCGCCGATGTAGTCATTGCAGACGGACTGGCGGATGACACGGATGGAAATTGGATATGTGGTGTCACCGCCAGACACCACACTTGCTAGGTGGTAGCCTTTAAACCGGCCGCAGTCCGTTAGTATACGTCGGACCCGCGTGTCGCCACTATCAGTGATTGCAGACCGAGCGCCGCCACACGGCAGGTCTAGTCTAGAGAAACTTCCTAGCACTCGCCCCATTTGTACAGCCGTCTTTGCTGGCAATGGTTCACTGTCTACATACGCTCCCATTTGCAGAGACGACAGTTTAGCATAGCCTTCAGCTACGCCATTTGCTACGACCTAGCAAGGCGCCATATTCACCAACTATGAATGTATTCTGAACAGATAATATTGTGAATCGTGTACCGTCAAGAGCGACGTTCATCATTAATGGATTAAAGTTAAGTATCAAACTAATTACGTCCGCTTTCTGAATTCTAATTCCTTGTCATGTTCCAGACCTCACGTCAGTATAGTCCTTCGCTCCTCACGCCAGCCTGCGTTAGCTAAAACGCGTGAATTTCAGCCTCCACTAGTAACACGGTGTTGGCTCTTCTGCCAACACAACAGGATGTGCTCTGGCAAAGGTGCGATCTCGGCATTCGCCTTTAATCGATGTAGGGACATCTAGAAAATCGGGATAATAGGACCGGGATTGGAAAAGCAGTTCCCTCGAATACGTGTCCAGTGTTTTACCATCCATAAAAGACCTAACGTTTGCGGCATTGAGGCTCAAGTCTTCATTATTGTTTGTGCAAATATTTCTTCATATCCACGCGGATGTAAAAAAATATATATAAAACAAATCCTTACCACGAATGTTGATGATAGCTATCTATCTGCTGGTGGTAAAATGCTCTAGATGCTGGTATTTAAGTATTGGCGCTTATCAGTGTGTAGTTGTAGTGATGACTAGATCTTCTAGAGCTGCCATATTGCAGGGATGTTTACTGCTACGTTTCATGCGCTGTTCCAAATAGTCCCAGGATTTTTCCTGTGTGATTAACATCGGTTATTCTGCGGGCCAGACGACGTAAGACAGGGTAAAAAACAAGAACTTCTACGTACAACTCTGTAAACATCTCTTTTGCTTCTTGAAAGAAGGCAGTGTGCTTTGAATCACTTTGTGAATATGTCGAAGAAAAGACATCACTTGGTCACCGAGAATGTTGAGAGACATGCTGGTTCATGTTCACGCTCACCTAAATGAATGGAGCCAAGTGTCAGTAAAAACGAAAAACAAAAACTCGCAGAAGTATCAGAATCACCTGGGACTTCGCCCTCCACACACTGCAGGTTCAGCACCTCATTGGGCCGACAGCGAACTCTCCTTCATGCATCATATCAAAAAGAGTCTAAATCGCGACTCGTCGGATCGTAGTCTGTCTGGTCAGTATTTGTTCTTTGTCCCAATGAAGAGCCGCCATTGACAAGGGAAAACTCCGCATCGCACCCCCGTCAGATGCAGTGGTAAAATAGCCCAGAGGATAGCGCTCTCAGAAACTGCATGTGTTTCCTTGCTTTCTGTAATACTGTGAACCTTTGGTAGGGAGTATATAATCTGTCATGTTCCCTTTTTCGTAATTCGAACCTTGTAAAATCCCTGTCACAAGCATTATAGTAGTGTCCAAGGGTTGGGGACATGTGGAAAACGTTGGAAGATCTACGTTTGTGAACGGAAGTATACCAGACTTGAACAGTTGTGCGATTTCTGTTCTGTCCCGCACAGGCATCTGAAAATACGTACAAAATTTTCACACTAGAGGGTACACATCCCGTTATGAAACTTATAAGGAGAGGAACCACTGCATTAGGACCCTTCCTTAAGATTGCTTCGTCGTACATATAGATCAAAGTTTTTTCGGAAAATCTATGAATACCATGGCTGCCTCAGACAGAACACATCAGTTACCGATATCAGAGGAATAGGCATGTTCTGCATGAACTCGAATGTGGTTATTTCTGATATTCCCGCTTCTTTTCCATGTACTAATTTTTCACAATGCGTCTGCGTTATCATAGAACTGACGTGGCCGAAGCTTATGGAGTTTCAGCTCATCAAGCCTCAGGGAAAAAGTCACTGCACACGTTGCATTTCAGCAACAGCAGATACGGAATCGTGTGAAAATAACAACTACAGTACTACCGGTAACTCATATATCCCAAAAATGATAACTCCCGTTTTTGAGCTGAACACAGCATTTCAGGGCTGCGACTGTTGATATATGCAAATAAACCAGTTTCCTGCGTCAGTAACTCGTTTATTTTGCCGCTACGCATTTCGATAGTTCACACCACCATCTTCACGTGGAGAATTTTTTATTTGCATGGCTCGTGTAGGTGAAAGAGTACAGAGGTTTCTTACAGCAGCAGACCAAGGGCAATGTAGGTTATATTGCGTCTTTTGCTAATGATAAAAATTGTATATTTAGAAAAGGCACTTGAGGCTAAAAAAATTCACTACCAGATATTCATGGTTTTTTTAAGCTCTCTGTGTCCGTATGTTATATTCTTTCTTTTGCCCATATTGCGCCTGTCATCTTCTGTTTTCCCCTGGAAGCCCTAGAAACTTTTAACTTGTGCTCTGAACTTCTGTCTTTCTCTTATTTTTTCCTCCGTTATTTATATTTCCAGCATCATCTCTGCTTCTAAGTTCATTGATCCATGCTATTGATGTTTATGGTTTTCTGTGTAAACATTTAAAATGTTATTGTTTTTCCTTTTCATGTAGTCTAGCCTTTTTAAGCGTTCATAGAATACAACTCCTCCCTTTCTCATAGTGTCTAACATTCGTTCTGGTTTTTCATAAACTGCTTTATTACTTCATAATTTCCATTTCCTATTGTTACATTTTCTTGGCAAAATTTTCGTGGTTATTTTCCTTTCCATCTTTTTCATTTCATCTGATTATTTGCCTGTATTTATCGGAAGACATTCTGAACCATAATGACATTCTAGTCTAACGACAGTGTTGCAGTACTGGAACTTCGCATTTATGATTTCTTGTTATACAAGTTTTTTGTTAATTAAAAAGCCACTTCCACTTTCCATGCTCTTGCTAACTTCATTTTCCTAAGCTTTCGGTTGTATTATTTCATTTACAAATTGAAATTTTGTAGCCCTTTTTATTAATCTATAGTCAGTGTCGAAGTATTTTCATTCCTCCTTCGCGTCTGTCATATACTGTGTTTTTTCAAAAGATGTGAACAGACCTGGTTTTGAAGCTGCTTGTAGGAGATACATCTACGTTGTTGCATTTTCTGTAGATTCAACTACGATAACAAGATCGTCTGCAAGAGCCAATCAATCATTTCACAGTGTGTCCCCTTTTTTTCGCGGTTATGATTTTTTTAAATTCTTGGTTCTCCTTTTCCCTCATTTTCTGATTAGCTTTCCAAGTACAGTACTAAACAGCTGTAGGGGTTATCCACATCCTTGTTTTACACCGGTTTTGATCTCAGAAGCCTTGTACGTCTCACCCAAAACTTTAATTTTGCATTTTTGTTAGACTGTCTTTCATGATGGTAAGCGATTTGTCAATTCCAAGCTGTTTTAAGTTATTGAATTATGTTCCTCAGTTAATAAAATCATGTGCTTTTTTGAAGTCGACAAATGTTGTATAAATACTTCCTGGCTCTCATTCTTCTGTACCTGATTACAGATTTAAAATTCGTTTCACTCACGGTAGTCCTTCTCCAAACCCTCCTTAGTACTCTCCTAATTGCTGATCCATTTCGATTTCCAATCAGTTTTTTAATGCTTTCGAAAGAAATTTGTAATTCACTAGTTTAAGGGAAAGTCCTATAGTTGTTGGGGTCATTTTTGGTCTCCTTTTTGTGGACTGGGTGAGTTAACGCTGTTTTCCAAACTTCTGGACCAGCTTCTGTTTCCCAGACTTTGTGAAAGGCTGGATGTAGTTTCTTGACTGTTCCAGCACCTTTCAGTAGTTACTGCCTTTTCCCCGAGGGCTTATCATTCCTCAAATTTTTAATGATGCTTTGGATTTCAGCCATACTGCGTGTTCAGAGGTTGTGTAAGTGCATCCCGGATTTTGTTCTGAAAATTTTACTCTTGGTTCTTCGAAACTGAACAGTGTCTTGAAGTACCCTGATAATATTTCAGTTTTCTTGGTCGTTCATAAGATTTTCCTTCTGCAGTCCTGATGCACAAGTTCGGTGGTTAGTAACTTTTGGGGCTTTGTTTAAAAGTGTTATAGAAGTTCCTGGTATTGTTTTTTTGGGAACCTTCGTCAGTTAGTGACAGCTTCCTTTAGACTATCATTATCGCTTTTTTATGTTTGACACTTTCGGTGATTAAAGCTGATAGTCTTCACTTCGTTTGGTTGAGTGCTATTTCTGTGAGGCCTGTTTCTAAGCCATAACGTTTTTTCACACTGTCCATTCCACCATCTGTGCTTCGTGTCTTCAGTGCTGCTATTTCAAGGCCTGTTCTGACTGATTTTGTTTTAATCTCCACCCATTCTTCTGAGTCTATGTTTAGCAGTTCCCGAAATTCTTTTTTCTTCGCTTTCTGGGTTGCAATATCAATTTTATGAATGCTATGCCGTACTGCATCAAGGGATCACCAATTTAGTATTGGAGGGCAGCGTGGAGGGTAAAAATCGTAGACGGAGACCAAAAGATGAATACACTAAGCAGATTCAGAAGGATGTAGGTTGCAGTAGGTACTGGGAGATGAAGAAGCTTGCACAGGATAGAGTAGCATGGAGAGCTGCATCAAACCAGTCTCAGGACTGAAGACCACAACAACATGCCGTACTGCAGCTGTTACTAATATTTTTTGAAGGCTGTTAGGGAAGTTACCGTAGTTACATGAGGCGCAGTGCCTGTGATGTTATTGGAAGAATATATTGTTTTTAGTTCTGTGATCAGAGTTTATTTTACACAGTGTACTGAAATTACTGAAACTACTTTCAGTAATTCTGCGTACTGTGCATTTTTGAAATTGCTGCATGAAGCTGAGACAAATATTCATTCTTTGTTTTAACATTTTATGTTCTGTTAGTTCGCTAACGGCGCCTGTAGCGGCGGAACATTTTTGTGATGCAGTCAGATTCTGATTCAAAGGTAACAGTTATGATTTTTTAAACCGAGTAACTTAATTTTTGCGAGGGATTGTTATTTTATGCCCCTTATTCCGGTGGTTCAAACTATAAGAACTAAATTATTACTGATCTTTATCGCTGGGAGTCTGAAGATACGAATTTACGTTTCAATAAATTCAAGCCTCTTTTTAAGAAAGGAGCCGCGACGATGAGTTTCATTCTTTTGTGCACTGGGGCGAACATAATGAAACAACGTTTCGTATGTGCGTTATCCCTTGGAATAACGAAAAAATACGGACTTCCGCTGGGTAACAGAAAAGGAGAATACTTCGCCATATCATCCGTTGGTGACATGGCGCGCTGGTTTGCCCTCTGGATTCGAATTCACAAGGATGGCGGATTATACTTCAGTCCAGCAGACCACTTTGGTTTTCCCAGCTTTTCCCCTAAACAGTTTAGGTTTCGTTAATAAGGACATCGCCCATTTCTTTCTCTAATTTTCTCCCATCTCAAATATATGATTCATCTCCAATGACCTCGTCTTCGATGGGTCGTTAACCTTTAACCTGTCTATATCTCTCGCTTATCAGTATGCCATTCACGTACTGTTGCGTGTACTGGAACGGTTACCATACATTGTGCTTAATTTCCGGTTTCTCGTGCTTTAACGGCTACGTACTCCGCCGGAAAAAAAGCGAAGCCCGCAGAAAGAGAGGAGGAAACTTGGCGGTTGAAGGTCATCAGTCCCTAAGCTTACACGCTACTTGTCCTAAGGACACACACACACACACACACACACACACACACACACACACACACACACACACACACATATGCCCGAGGGAGGACTCTAACCTCCGCCGGGATCAGCCGCACAGTCCATAACTGCAGCGCCTGAGACCGCTCGGGTAATCCCGCGCGGCCAGCTTGGCAGTATGATGTTGCACCCCGACTGGCCTGGATGCACGCATTCACCCACTGACTCGGTTGGGAAGGGTATCCTAAAGCCGTTGTTTCATCTTAGGCAAGCTGGACGACAGCTGTTGTAACTAGTCTCTGATATCCTTGATACTGAAATTGGGGCGGAGGTGACGGCTGAGCTGGTCCCACATTCGCAGTAGCGAGAACGTATCTGAGGATCTTTCTGGCCACGGGAGTACGTCAGTACCACACAGTCAGTTTATAGAGACGCGAGCCATATGTGTAAAAGTATAATCCTTTTGAAAAATTCCATCGAGATGCTGTCAAAAAAATGTCTCTGTGCACTGTGGGACTTAGCATCTGAGGTCATCAGTCCCATAGAACTTGTTCTTGTTGTTATGGTCTTCAGTCCAGAGACTGGTTTGATGCAGTTCTCCATGCTACTCTATCCTGTGCAAGCTTCTTCGTCTATCAGTACCTACTGCAGCCTACATCCTTCTGAATCTGCTTAGTGTATTCATCTCTTGATCTCCCTCTACGATTTTTACCCTCCACGCTGCCCTCCAATACTAAATTGGTAATCCCTTGATGCCTCAGAACCGATCCCTTCTTCTAGTCAAGATGTGCCACAAACTCCTCTTCTCCCCAATTCTATTCAATACCTCTTCATTAGTTTTGTGATCTACCCATCTAATCTTCAGCATTCTTCTGTAGCACCACATTTCGAAAGCTTCTATTCTCTTCTTATCCATATTAGTTCTCGTCCATGTTTCACTTCCATACATGGCTACACTCCATAGAAATACTTTCAGAAATGACTTCTTGACACTTAAATCTATACTCGATGTTAACAAATTTCTCTTCTTCAGAAGCGCTTTCCTTGCCATTGCCAGTCTACATTTTATATCCTCTCTACTTCGACCATCATCAGCTATTTTGCACCCCAAATAGCAAAACTCATTTACCACTTTAAGCGTCTCATTTCCTAATCTAATACCCTCAGCATCACCAGAGTTAATTCGATTACATTCCATTATCCTCGGTTTGCTTTTGTTGATGTTCATCTTATACCTTCCTTTCAAGACACTGTCAATTCCGTTCAACTGCTCTTCCAAGTCCTTTGCTGTCTCTGACAGAATTACAATGTCATCGGCGAACCTCAAAGTTTTAATTTCTTCTCCATGGAATTTAATTCGTACTCCGAATTTTTCTTTTGTTTCCTTTACTGCTTGCTTAATATACAGATTGAATAACATTGGGGAGAGGCTACAACCTTTCGCTCTCTGTATTTTACCCCTGCTACCTTCAGAATTTGAAAGAGTATTCCAGTCAACATTGTCAAAAGCTTTCTCTAAGTCTACAAATGCTAGAAACGTAGGTTTGCCTTTCCTTATTCTATTTTCTAACGTAAATCGCAGGGTCGGTATTGCCTCACGTGTTCCAACATTTCTACGGAATACAAATTGATCTTCCCAGAGGTCAGCTTCTACCAGTTTTACCTTTCGTCTATAAAGAATTCGTGTTAGTATTTTGCAGCCGTGGCTTATTAAACTGATAGTTCGGTAATTTTCACAGCTGTCAACACCTGTTTTCTTTGGGGTTGGAATTATTATATTCTTCTTGAAGTCTGAGTGTGTTTCGCCTGTCTCACACATCTTGCTCATTAGATGGTAGAGTTTTGTTAGGCTTCGCTCTCCCAAGGCTGTCAGTAGTTCTAATGTAATGTTGTCTACTCTCGGGGTCTTGTTTCGACTTAGGTCTTTCAGTGCTCTGCCAAACACTTCACACAGTATCGTATCTCCTATTTCATCTTCATCCACATTCTCTCCCCTAGAACGTAGCACTACTTAAACCTAATTAACCTAAGGACATCACACGCATCCATCCCCGAGGCAGGATTCGAACCTGCGACCGCAGCAGCAGCGTGGATCCGGACTGAAGCGCGTAGAACCGCTCGGCCATCGCGATGGTATTACATGAGGTAACACACTGGGAGACGGGATCTGCGTGACCCACCGTTGTGCCGTCAGAGATCCCGCAATCGATATGAGCCATGATCTGAATGAGCCGTGCTCTCCTTCCTCTGGCGCATCGCCAGAGGGGATCGCGGTGCTTAGCGTGCGATCGCTGGCGGCTTTCGGAGAGAGAGGACGTACTGGCGTACGACCAGTTTGTGGTAGGTGGCCCGCATGCACGGCCGCGATTCTATCGTACGGTGAGCTGTTCTGACAAGGGAACCTCCCCATCGCACCCCCATCAGATTTAGTTATAAGTTGGCACAGTGGATAGGCCTTGAAAAACTGAACACAGATCAATTGAGAAAACAGGAAGAAGTTGTATGAAACTGTGAAAAAATAAGCAAAATATACAAACTGAGTAGTTCATGGGAAGATATGCAACACAAGACACTGGGAACGCAGGAGCGCTGTGGTCTCGTGGTAACGTGAGCAGCTGCGGAACGAAAGGTCTCTGGTTCAAATCTTCCATCGAGTGAAAAGTCCAATTTTTTATTTTCAGTTTATGTGACAAACTCTTATGTTTTAATCACTTTTTGGGAGTGATTATCACATCCACAAGAAAACCTAAATCGGGCACGGTAGAAGAATCTTTTTACCCATTCGCCAAGTGTACAAGTTAGGTGGTTCGACAACATATTCCTGTCATATGACGCACATGCCGTCACCAGTGTCGTATAGAATATATCAGACATGTTTTCCTGTGGAGGAGTCGGTTGACCTATGACCTTGCAATCAAATGTTTTCTGTTCCCATTGGAGAGGCACGTCCTTTCGTCTACTAATCGCACGGTTTTGCGATGCGGTCGCAAAACAAAGACACTAAACTTATTACAGTGAACAGAGACGTCAGTGAACGAACGGACAGATAATAACTATGCAAAAATAAAGAAAGTAAAGTTTTCACGCGAGGGAAGACTTGAACCAAGGACCTCTCGTTCTGCAGCTGCTCACGCTACCACGGGACCACGGCGGTCCTGAGCTCACATCGTCATGATGTTGCTTATGTGACCCATGGACTACTCAGTTTGTATATTTTGCTTATTTTTTCACAGTTCCACACAACTTCTTCCTGTTTTCGCAATTGATCTGTGTTCAGTTTATCAGGCCTATCCACTGTGCCAACTTATAACTAAATCTGAGTGGGGTGCGATGGGGAAGTTCTCTTGTGAGGTGGGAAGCCACGCCTCGTCGCGGTTTGTGTTGCAACTGAGCCAGAAGGGCGGTGAGGCGATGTGCCTGGAGGCACGATGTTCTGCCGTTAGTACTATCGAGTTCCCGGCTACTTGTGGTAAGATTGCTCTTTTCTTACGCATTGTACCCCCCCCCCCCCCCCCTAAAGAGGAAGTGGTGGTTTAAACTGTGGCCGTTGGTCTGTGAAACTGTGGCCGTTGGTATTCGAAGCTGCCTCACGCAAACTAGACTCTTGGTTGTTAGGATGTGCCGGTTGTTTGCTATTTATTTTGCTGCCCGCAAGGTTGTGCCGTCGAGATTGTCTCCTGGTAGAGCGACGTTCACTGTTTGACAGTTTGAATCTGCCTCTGGTCGCGTGTGTGTGTTCACCGTTAAATGCTGGTTTGTCAACTTGATCTGCAAGTTTGAATCTCGCACATTCGTGTCGTGGCTTTGTTGTAGTGTTCCCCGAATTTTTCTGTTGTTAACGTGCACCGTTGATTGTCAATTTGTTTAACGGGAACCAACAAGAGGTGGCTTTCGGCAGAGCGACATTGAGTGTTCAATGTGCGTACAGTTGAAAATACTGTTATTACCAAATGTTTTACAGCCACTAGCAGCTGTACTCTGGGGTTGTGACTTGGTTGATTACATAGTTATACATATATATAAATGTGTTTCGGTTCGCAGCATGTCTGGCGACTGATTATTAGCGTTGTCAGCAAGATAACATAGTTCTCGTTTTATATATGTATTGCTGTTTAAATTTCGTTGTTTTTAATGTATGTATATGCTGGGTCTCAGCAGGTCTGGCGACTAAGTACTACTGTTGTCAGTAACACCTGCTACTTGTTGCTTCAACGATTATCTTGTTGTAGTCCTTTATCTAAGTCTGTTAATATTTAAAAGGTAAAATAATTCTGGGCATTTAATATTCTTACCCGCAGCAGGTTTACCTGGTAGCTTACGGCCATCAGCTGTAGTATTCTGGGCTTGTAGCTTAGTTGATTACATTTATCTGGTTTTATGTACCTATGTACTGTTTAAAACTTTTATGTATATGTTTGGCCGCAATAGGTCTGAGAAGTAACCTACCATTACTGAGAATTGTGCGTCAGTTGTTGGTTTGATTGCGTAATGACCATAATTTTGGTATATCCTTTAATATATATTCTTCCGACTTAAGGTTTGGGAGGACAAACGTCTGTATTTATGATCATTGCAGGGCCGACAATGGTTTCCGATGTTCCGCAGTCGGCCGTAGTGGCCGAGAGGTTCTAGGCGCTACAGTGTGGAACCGCGCGACCGCTACGGTCGCAGGTTCGAATCCTGCCTCGGGCATGGATGTCTGTGATGTCCTTAGGTTAGTTAGGTTTAAGTAGTTCTACTTTCTAGGGGACTGATGACCTCAGAAGTTAAGTCCCATTGTGTTCAGAGCCATTTGATATTCCGCACCCAACCGTGATCCTGTACCCTGTACCTTGGGCGCGTATTTGGGCTGAGAGAGTTGCCTATTCTGAGGCGTGCCACTCGCTATATCTGTCGGAGCCTGTGTTGCTCCATCCCCCGGAACGTGGCCTAGTCCTCCCACTCCTACTTAACGATAAATCCAGACTTGAGTAGGACGATATCACTGAAGTCATATCCAATGGCTCCCTACATTGCTGTGCCTCTTCAAAAGATCGGTAGACTGCGACCTCTCCTCGAGTCGGCGCCATACTCGCAGATGATGGTCGTCCGAGGTAGCACAGAACCACGATTCATCACTGAACACAGTATGTCGCTATTCATCAGCAGTACATGCTTCCCGGTCCCCTTTTCGTCATTGCGTGACCAGCAGCTTACTTACGTGTCAGTGGATCTACAGTCTGGCTGCTGCTAGTCCCCGACCAGTGGAGGATGACAGAATGTTGCAGGGAGTGCTCTACTTGTTCCAGACGGCAGGTGCAGATGGGAAGACGTCACGATATGGTTGGTGCACAATGTGACTATCCTCCCATGTTGTTTATATACATGTTGTACCGGAACCTTGACTACGATTATGCCTGCCCTCACGTTAGCGTGCAGTCCAATATCGGGCCACCGTCACATACACCCCCCCCCCCTCCCCTCGCCGCCGCCACCAACTAAAAAAAACTGGATAGTCCATGATTCAGCCAACCGCCCAAAACGAGATCCACAATGAGGCCCCCCTTTAAAATTGTCAAGTGCTGATAATGCTGACTCAACGACTACATGGCATCTATGCTCCCCATTCACAGTGATGTTGTTCACGCCCGTCATGTACCCTAGCAGCCTGGTAACAACACTGAACACTAACAACACAAATGCGCTCTGGTGATCCTTCTATTTGTCACAGAGAATTGCAACTGTAGTCATTTCAATACTCGCCGATCGGGTGTACGTGTATCTCTACGGAGTTAAATTGGTAACCCACCATGTTTTCTGACTGATTCACTTTCTTTTTGTCAGGCAGTGTATTTGCTGGATAAGCTATCAAGTACGTCTTCGTCATTTTAGTACGTTTGTTTTGGAATGAGTCATGTTAGCGCTGCAAGAAACAATGAGCATGCGTACTGTGTGAGCAGCTTTTAAGTGCTCTGTCCTCCCCGTCTCTCTCGGCTCCCCCTTCCTACACACACCCCTCCCCTACACCAACCTCCCATCATGTACACGAGTCAGGCTGTGACTCAAAGATTGTCAGCCTACGTACTCGAACTGCCCACGGGTAGCACGTATAACCATCGTAATTTGTTGCTGTATCAAAATTATCCTCCCCGATTCCAATAATACTAAATTCAATAACAGTAATAATAACAATTATAGTTTAGAAATTGCGGAATGTAGGACACAGATATATTTCTTAATTTGCTCCTGCATACCGTACTGAATTTGAATAAGTTGGCTGTGTCTGGGATGTTCCAGACATGTGATGATCTTAACTTTGACCCCATATAAATCTACGTGATAACTCTGCTATTTACAGCTAAGTGCTTGTCAGATGGTTCAATGAACCACGTTCAAGCTGTCTCTCTACCGTTCCACTCTCGAGCGGCGCACGGGGAAAACGAGCACTTAAATTTTTCGGTGCGAACCTGATTTCTCTTATTTTATCGTGATGATCATTTCTCCCTTTGTAGGTAGGTGCTAACAGAATGTTTTCTCAATCGGCGGAAAAAACTGGTGATTGAAATTTCATGGGACGATCCCGTTGCAACGAAAAACGCCTTCGTTTTTAACGATTGCCACCCACAGCAATACTCCAGAATAGGGAGGACAAGTGTAGTGTAAGAGTCTCTTTAGTAGACATGTTGCACCTTTTAAGTGTTGGCTTTGTCATGGCTAAGAAGGTTGTCTACCTTCTAAAGGGTGGTATTTCTTTCTCAGAGTCTTGTTTGCAGATAGAAAGATACGAATAAGTTTAAAATATGCGTCACCCTTTTGTTTCATACATGGACGATGTTCAACAATAGCTAGCGCAAATAGTTCCAATCGAACCACTAGTCGGCAACGCATACTCGATTCCGTAAGAACAACATGTAATGCGGTTTCTCTCATTAATTAGCAGAATTTTCAGTTACGTTCGCATAACCTCTTTACTGGACCCAAAACTTTCTCCTACCGAAAATTTATTTGGATGTGGGACTGGATGGGAATCCACTGAACTTCATATTTTCCAATTTTGCCTTTGCTAAAGAACGTTTGTGAGCGGCGCGTTTTTATATCGTTCTCCAGGCCTCTTTATCTATTTTTTTCATCCACTTAGTCCAGAAACCACGAATTAGGTTCACCATTTACGTTGGTACACTTGCAAGTTAATCAATACGTAAATGCAGTGAATGATACCAGACCTTACATACAGCCTCTGATTAATTCGCCTCATGTTGAAACTGAAGGCAGCTGATTGAAGGCAAAAGTGTGAAATCTGTTTGGGAATGCAATCTTTCTCGACAAATTTCGTTGCTGAAATTTTCTCGGGTTACCAGCCGAGGAGATGTGGCTTAGTGTTGTCGTTACGATTCGACGGGTTATCATTGCCTGAAGAGTAAGAGTACAAACCTCGTCCAAACATTGCACCAACACGACGTCACGACTCGGCTGATAACCAGAGAAGATTTCAACAGATGTTAAACCTGTGTTTAAAACCATTTTAACGCGTGAGGATACAACTATAGCAGTATTTAACCGCCGCAGACTTTACCAAAGGTAAGATAATGGTGTCACATCCATTGTCGGAAAAATATTTCTATTGTGGTTTTCAATCTGAAGCTGCTTTGAAACAGGCCTCCACACTGGTCTATCCTGTGCAAGCCTCTTCGTCCCTGCATAACTACTGCAACTTTCAGCCATCTGGACCAGTTTACTTTACTTAAGCCTTAGTCTTTCTCTATAGTTTTCACTTCCCTACAAGTTACTTCATTACCAAATTGGTTATTGTTTGATACCTCTAGATGTGTCCTGGTAACAGGTCCCTTCTTGTACTTCAGTTGTGGCTTACATTTCTGTGCTTCTCAATTCGATACCTCACTGTTACGTATTCGATCTGCACATTTATTTATCAGCATTTTTATGTAGCACCTCATTTCGAAGGGTCCAATACTCTTCTTGTCTGAACCATTTCTCTACCACGTTTCAGTTCCGCACACAGCTGCACTCCTGGAAAATTACTTAAAGGGAATAAAGCACCGGGCCCTGACAGAAATCTAGTTAGATTTTACATTAAGTACGCTGTGTAATTAGCTGCTTACCTTGCACATCATGGTTACAGTGGACGACTTTGTAAATAGCCAACGCCATGGGATGGAGAAAGCAACGGAAAACCATTATTTTGAAGAAGTGGCTGGGTATCCTAAATATCAGCAAAACTGAGTGGGAGATTGTTGATCTGCTGCCAACCAATACTCAGACTGAGTATAGAAGAAGAGAATATGGTTGTGGTCAGCAATTTCATACACTTACAATCACCATTAGTCGAAGATACTGCAGGATTACTCGACGTTCTTATCTATATTGAAGCATTCTGAACGTTTAATACCATCAACAGAAGTAAACTCACATTTCAGTTGAGACTCCCATTCCATGACAACTGACAATGATGCAGCAGTTTTCTTATAAACATTTACAACTAGAGAATTCAGTTTCCCGTAAACTATTCAAAACAAGCAGTTGGTTCACATGCCCCAAACCATCTATTTAATGTAACATAAAACCACCGATTTAAAAATTTATGTGAACAATACTACTTTATATATAACATTGGTAATTGACAGGGCTTATTTTTCATTGACATCAACGGCATCTGTGTGCTTAGAAATTTTCATCTTGTCTTCCATTGTCTAAAAGACCTCCACTGGCATGTGGCATTGCTCTATACACCACGTCCCGCTGTTTTTGGATTTATGATTAATAGTTTGTGGGCAACATCCTTCATGGGTAAAAAAAACCTCTATCGCAGAAGAAACGTGCCAATAGAAAAACACGTTTCGGAGCGTTTCTTCGAATCTAGAGACTGTCTTCTGTCCCTTTGATACTGTACACATTTGTCTAGTGCGCTTCTTCTTCTTCGTATTGTTTATGTTCTTTTCAATGGCACTTTCATTCTTTCATTTTGTGTTTCAACGTTCTATTTTCTTTCAATACATTCTGAGTGTGTTATGACACATTCTAGTAGTTTCTTTCACCGATTGTGATGTGTACTTGGATAATAATTGAAGTAAATAAATATGAATGTTACTGAAATTAAACGCTATAAGGTCGAGGGTATCAGGGACGAGACACAAGAAGCGAAGCGTGTTTATAACTTGTACAGCAACCGGACTGCAGTTAAAAGACTTGGGAAGGACTTGAAATTTAAGCAGTAGTTAAGAGGGTGAGACAGCTGTAACATATCCCGTTGTTTTTCGGTCAGTGCATTGAGCCAGCTGTGAAGAAAACTATGCAAAAGTTTGAGTTCCAGCCCTGAGGGAGAAGAAATAAAAACTTCCAAAATTTCTGACGACACTATAATTCTCTCAGAGCCGGCAAAGGAATTAGAAAAGCAGTTGAACGGAATGGATACTATGCTGAAATCAAGATAGGTGATGATTATCAATACTGGTGAAACAAAGGCAGTGAAAAGTAGTCCAATAAAAAATTAGGTGATCGCGAGGGAATTGGATTAGACACTGACACACTAAGTTAGAAGAGTTTTGCTACTTGAACAGCAAAGTTGCTATGTCAGAAGTAAAGACTGACAATAGGGGCAAAAGCTCTATTGAAAAAAGAGAAATACGCTACCACATTTAAATGTTATCAACTATTTTCTAGAAGTATGTGTCTGAAGTGTATCTCACTGCGGAAGTGAAACGTAGACGATAAATTGTCTAGACAAGAAGTGAATAAAAGGTCTTCAATTGTGTGTTACACAAGAATGGTGAAAATACACTGGTATATAGGATAACCAATGAAGAGACACTGAACTGACACGGAGAGGAAATATGTTTGTGGCACAATTTGACTAAAAGAAGGAATACCATGACAGGACTCTTCCTGAACTTCAATGAAGAGTCATTTCCGCAATGAAGGAAGTGTGGGGTGTAGAGAGACGAAGGCCTGATTGCAGTAATTAGGTTCAAGTGGATGTAGGTTACAGAAGTTATGCAGAGATAAAGAGATTTGCACAGAACAGATTAGCGTGGAGAGCTGTCTGTGGTCCACAACAACATGTGATCATACTCCGACAACCTAAGCAGATCGCCGTCGCCTGGAACTGCATCGAAACGACGTACGAGGTGCGACAATAAAGTAATGAGACTGAGGGGGAAAAGAAATGTTGCTTATTGTTTTAGTCAAGTTTAGTGTTTTCTCCTTCAAAGTAGTTCCCTTCTGATTGCACACACTTTTTCCAGAGCTTCTACCATTGATGGTAACATTTCTGGAACTCGTCTTCTGTAATATCCTCAAAGACCTTCGTCACAGCTTTTTGGACATCTTGTGTTTGAAAATGGTGTCCCTTGACTGCCGTTTTGTCTCTTAGAAATAGAAAAAAGTCGCACGGAGCGATATCTGGTGAATAAGGTGGCTGAGGTAGTGCTGAAATTTGTTTTGAGGTTAAAAATTACTGTACTGGCAGAGCAGTATGGGATGGCGTATTATTCTCATACCAATATCTTCAGTTATTACTAGACGAACCGTTTCTCGATTGAAGTTCAGTTCTTCTGCAATCATTTTCACGGATAACCTTCGATCAGATCATACGAGTTCACGCACCCTGGCCAAGTTGACATCCGTCCATGAGGTTGGTGGTCGTCCACTGCGGTCTTCATCTTCAACATTCGTTCTGCCTTCACTAAACATTTTATGCCAACGAAAAACTTGAGCTCTTGACATAACCTCTTCTCCAAAAGCCTTCTGAAGCTTACCGTAAGTTGTCGTCGCGTTTTCACCAAATTTAACGCAAAAAGAAATGGCATACCGTTTCGCAATATTATGCGGTTCCATTTCCGTGACGAGAGATACAAACACGTGTTAACGTATTACAGCACAACTCAAGACTGAGCATTTCCATCGATGTGCCGCTTGGACTAGAAGCAGCTTATAGACCAAGATCGAAGATATTGTGCCTACGCAAGCCTGCAGGGTTGCCACATCTTGGATGGAAAATAAATCTCATTACTTTATGGTCACACCTTGTAGATTGCTGTCAGCATGTGTTGACCCTCGTCTTTAAATCACTCTCATTACTTACGTCCATTTCAAAACATTTAAATTGATTTCAACAGCGTCTACAACAAGGAGTCCGTCCCTACATCCTTCCACAATTCAACATCATTTGTGCTACTGTTTATCGATGCCATCTGCAATTCGTCCATTCCAAACATAGAGCCTGTCGCTGTGACTCCATTCGCCTGTCATAGTTATTAACATTGCCATAATCGGTGAGGCACACTTTACGTATCGTAATAGCACTTGATCCTAGTCGGTTCGATCCGCTATTGAGCTTCCTCAACCGCATCTTGGCAGAGGGCAAGTTTACCAGACTCTGGCGTGAAGCCACTGTCGTACCCATACCGATGCCCGGCAAGGATAAACACCTTCCTTCTAGTTACGCCCACATTCCTCTCACCAGCTGTGTTTGCATGGTGATGGAACGTATGATTCATGTCCGGCTGGTATGGTGGCTGGAGACTCGCAATTTACTAACCGCTGCAGAGTGTGGCTTTCGAGCTCGCCGTTCTGCAGGTGCCTATCTCGTCGGTTTGTCAATCCATATTATAAATGGTTTTCTGCGGAAATACCAGACTTTGGCCGTGTTTTTCGATTTGGAGAAAGCCTGCGACACCTGCTGCAGGTCTGGTAGCCTCACGTGGGGCTTCCGTGGCTGCATGCCACCTTTCCTTCAGGAATTTTTAAAAGACCGAGTTTTCAAGGTACGTGTGAGTTCTGCCTTGTCGGACACCTTTATCCAGGAAAACGGTGTGCCTCAGGGTTCAGTCCTGAGCGTCGCCCTCTTTGCTATCGCTGTTAACCCTATAATGACCTGTCCTCCGGCGGGCATCTCCGGCTCCCTTTTCATTAACATTTTGCGATTTATTGCTGTTCTCCAGGGACTTGTCTCCTTGAGCGGCGTCTTCAGCGATGTGTCGATCGCCTTTACTCATGGAGCATCAACAATGGCTTTCGCTTTTCCACTAACAAAACAGTTTGTATGAATTTGTGGCGGCGCAATTGGTTTCTTCCACCGTCTTTGCATTTTAGTTCTGTTGCTCTTCCCGTCGTTGAAATTTTGAAATTTGTGGGGCTCATGGTCCGTAGGTAACTTTCTTGGTCCTCCCACGTGTCTTACCTAGCCGCCCGCCGTACGCGGTCCCCCAATGTCCTGTGTGTCTTCAGCGGTAGTTCCTGGGGAGCGGATCGAACCATCCTCCATTTGTATCGGCCCCTTTTCCGTTCGAAACTAGTCTTAGGGTATTTAGTTTATGCATCTGCACGTCCGTTCTTCTTACACCGTCTCAACACTTTCGACCATCGTGACATCCGTTTGGCCACTGGCGCCTTTTACAGTGGCCCAGTTGAGTGTCTGTGTGCTGAAGCTGCAGAACAACCGCAGTCGTATCGTCGTGACTCTCTCTCGTCAGCAGATATGCATGCCGTTTGTCTGCCGTGCCTGGCCAACTATCCTATAACTTCTTCTCCGATGTCTCCTTTGGTCGTCAGTATGAAACGCGTTCCCCTTATGTTACCTTCTGGAGTTTGCTTTTGGCTCGTGCTCCGGCAGCTTAGCTTCACGCTACCTGCCACTTTGCCGGTGGGTGTGGACCCTTCACCACCTTGGCTTGCGACGGCCCGTTTTCACCTTGGCCTTCATTCACTTTCTAAAAACACTACTCTAGCCTCGCTCTATCGCCGTAAATTTCTTGACCTTTGCACGGAACTTTGCAATAATACCTTTGTATACAGTGATAGCCCTCGGACTGATCGTGATGTCGGGTGTGCCTTCGTCATTGGCAACGGCGATTTTCAGTATCGGCTTCCGGAACACTGCTCAGTATTTACAGCAGGGCTATCCGTCCTGTATCAGGCCACGCAGTACATCCGGCTACACAGGATTTTCATCTACATCTACATGACTACTCTGCAATTCACATTTAAGTGCTTGGCAGAGGGTTCATCGAACCACAATCATACTATCTCTCTACCATTCCACTCCCGAACAGCGCGCGGGAAAAACGAACACCTAAACCTTTCTGTTCGAGCTCTGATTCCTCTTATTTTATTTTGATGATCATTCCTAGCTATGTAGGTGTGGCCCCAACAAAATATTTTCGCATTCGGAAGAGAAAGTTGGTGACTGAAATTTCGTAAATAGATCACGCCGCGACGAAAAACGTCTTTGCTTAAATGACTTCCATCCCAATTCGCGTATCATATCTGCCACACTCTCTCCCCTATTACGTGATAATACAAAACGAGCTGCCTTTTTTGCACCCTTTCGATGTCCTCCGTCAATCCCACCTGGTAAGGATCCCACACCGTGCAGCAATATTCTAACAGAGGACGAACGAGTGTAGTGTAAGCTGTCTCTTTAGTGGACTTGTTGCATCTTCTAAGTGTCCTGCCAATGAAAAGCAACCTTTGGCTCGCCTTCCCCACAATATTATCTATGTGGTCTTTCCAACTGAAGTTGTTCGTAATTTCAACACCCAGGTACTTAGTTGAATTGACAGCCTTGAGAATTGTACTATTTATCGAGTAATAGAATTCCAACGGATTTCTTTTGGAACTCATGTGGATCACCTCACACTTTTCGTTATTTAGCGTCAACTGCCACCTGCCGCACCATACAGCAATATTATCTAAATCGCTTTGCAACTGATACTGGTCGGATGACCTTACTAGACGGTAAATTACAGCATCATCTGCGAACAACCTAAGAGAACTGCTCAGATTGCCACCCATGTCATTTATATAGACCAGGAACAGCAGAGGTCCCAGGACGCTTCCCTGGGGAACACCTGATATCACTTCAGTTTTACTCGGTGATTTGCCGTCTATTACTACGAACTGCGACCTTCCTGACAGGAAATCACGAATCCAGTCGCACAACTGAGACGATACCCCATAGGCCCGCAGCTTGATTAGAAGTCGCTTGTGAGGAACGATGTCAAAAGCTTTCCGGAAATCTGTCCCCCTGTCGATAGCGGCCATTACTTCGTGCGAATAAAGAGCTAGCTGCGTTGCACAAGAACGATGTTTTCTGAAACCATGCTGATTACGTATCAATAGATCGTTCCCTTCGAGGTGATTCAGAATGTTTGAATACAGAATGTGCTCCAAAACTCTACTGCAAACCGACGACAATGATATAGGTCTGTAGTTCGATGGATTACTCCTCTACCCTTCTTAAACACTGATGCGACCTGCGCAATTTTCCAATCTGTAGGTACAGATCTATCGGTGAGCGAGCGGTTGTATATGATTGCTAAGTAGGGAGCTATTCTATCGGCGTAATCTGAAAGGAACCTAATCGGTATACAATCTGGACCTGAAGACTTGCCCGTATCAAGCGATTTGAGTTGCTTCGCAACCCCTAAGGTGTCTAGTTCTAAGAAACTCATGCTAACAGCTGTTCGTGTTTCAAATTCTGGAATATTCCATTCGTCTTCCCTGGTGAAGGAATTTCGGAAAACTGCGTTCAATAACTCCGCTTTAGCGGCACAGTCGTCGGTAACAGTACCATCGGCACTGCGCAGCGAAGGTATTGACTGCGTCTTGCCGCTTGTGTACTTTACATACGACCAGAATTTCTTTGGATTTTGTACCAAATTTCGAGACAATGTTTCGTTGTGGAACCTATTAAAGCCATCTCGCATTGAAGTCCGTGCCATATTTCGAGCGTCTGTAAATTTTAGCCAATCTTCGGGATTTCGCGTTCTTCTGAACTTCGCATGCTTTTTCCGTTGCCTCTGCAACAGCGTTCGGACCTGTTTTGTGTACCTCGGGGGATCAGTTCCATCTCTTACCAATTTATGAGGTATGAATCTCTCAATTGCTGTTGCTACTATATCTTTGCATTTGAGCCACATCTCGTCTACATTTGCGTAGTCAGTTCGGAAGGAATGGAGATTGTCTCTTAGGAAGGATTCTAGTGACACTTCATCCGCGTTTTTAAATGAAATTATTTTGCTTTTGTTTCTGGTGGATTTGGAAGAAACTGTATTGAGCCTAGCTACAACGACCTTGTGATCACTAATCCCTGTATCAGTCATGATGCTCTCTATCAGCTCTGGATTGTTTGTGGCTAAGAGGTCAAGTGTGTTTTCGCAACCATTTACAATTCGCGTGGGTTCGTGGACTAACTGCTCGAAATAATTTTCGGAGAAAGCATTTAGGACAATCTCGGAAGATGTTTTCTGCCTACCACCGGTTTTGAACAAGTATTTTTGCCAACATATCGAGGGAAGGTTGAAGTTCCCACCAACTACAACCGTATGAGTGGGGTATTTATTTGTTACGAGACTGCCGCGGTGGCCGTGCGGTTCTAGGCGCTCCAGTCCGGAGCCGCGCTGTTGCTACGGTCGCAAGTTCGAATCCTGCCTCGGGCATGGGTGTATGTGATGTCCTTAGGTTTGTTAGGTTCAAGTAGTTCTAAGTTCTAGGGGACTGATGACCACAGCAGTTGAGTCCCATAGTGCTCAGAGCCATTTGAACCATTTTTGTTACGAAACTCAAATTTTCTCTGAGCTGTTCAGCAACTATATCATCGGAGTCTGGGGGTCGGTAAAGGAGCCAATTATTAACTTAGTTCGGCTGTTAAGTATAACCTCCACCCATACCAATTCGCACGGAGTATCTACTTCGACTTCACTACAAGATAAACCACTACTGCCAGACACAAACACTCCACCACCAATTCTGCCTAATCTATCTTTCCTGTACACCGTCTGAGACTTCGTAAACATTTCTACAGAACTTATTTCAGGCTTTAGCCAGCTTTCTGTACCTATAACGATTTCAGCTTCTGTGCTTTCTATTAGCGCTTGAAGCTCAGGGACTTTACCTGCACAACTACAACAATTTACAACTACATCGCATTCGGGAGGACGACGGTTCAATCCAGTCTCCGGCCATCCTGATTTAGGTTTTCCGTGATTTCCCTAAATCGTTTCAGGCAAATGCCGGGATGGTTCCTTTGAAAGGGCACGGCCGATTTCCTTCCCAATCCTTCCCTAACCCGAGCTTGCGCTCCGTCTCTAATGACCTCGTTGTCGACGGGACGTTAAACACTAACCACCACCAACACCAACTGTTCCTTGATCCAAGCACGTCCTGTATTTGCCATGCACTCTTTGAGATTGCAGCCCACCCCGTACTTTCCCGAGGCCTTCTAACCTAAAAAACCGCCCAGTCCAAGCCACACAGCCTCCGCTACCCGTGTAGCCGCCAGCTGAGTGTAGTGAACTCCTGACATATTCAGCGGAACCCGAAACCCCACCACCCTATGGAAAAGTCAAGGAATCTGCAGCGTCCTGTGCTCAGTACCCTTCAGAGCCTCCGTGTGCATACAGCACCGTCCATCTTTTAGTGCAACAGGTCCAAAAAAGCTATCACTTGCTCACTCTCGGAGCCACTGTGATGTTTCTGTGGGTTCCTGGTCAGTCAGTCTGAACGGGGAACGAGGCCACTGGCACTGCTGCCGAGACTGCAGTCCTCGTACCTCGATCCGCTAGTTCTTCCATTCTCTCCGATGATCTTTATGTTGTCGTCTTCCAGCGGGTGGTGTCACTTTGGCATTACCAATGGTCTTCCCTTCATGGAACAAGCGCCGGGCAATTAAACCTCTTCCTGCGGCTTGGACCACCTAATCTCGGCCCTCTCGCCGCAGGAGATGATTTCAGCTAGGTTGCGTATGGGTAGTCTTTTTAGCCCCACCTCTTTGTTCCCATTGCCCTCAATCTTTGACGGTTCGCCATTTCCTGGCGGAATGGCCTTCTGTAAACCACTTACGTTCTCATTACGTTTGCCGTCTAAGTTAGCGGCCGTTTTAGCGAACGACGCGCGGACTATCGACCGCGTTTTACTTTTTATCCCTCCTAACGATATGACAAAGGACCACCTAATTTTTAGTTCAGGACCTCCGTTTCTCTATGGCGTGTATGGACCCTTCTCCTGGTCGCTGTTTTCAGCTATCTTTCCTTCCGTCGATTCGGCTTAACGTCTGGTCGTTTTTACCTCATTTTTCTTTGTGTTCTACGGTTCTCACATGGGCGCGTGTGACCCTAGTTGTGTTTGCTCCCTAAGACAAAACAAAAGAAAACTGAGCTGCTTCTACTGCAAACGCTCATTTAATCTTGAGAGGCGCATTATAATTGGAAAAAAAGATGCTGTATGCTTTATGTGATTAAATTATGCTTTCTAATGTGGCATAAAACTAAGTAATACATACGTTGAGAGTATTATTTTGATCTTAACTGAAGATGTTTTATGAAATAAGTGGATGAATTATTTGTTGCTCCTGAACTTGAATGAAAGACTTTCTTAACTGTACAAACTGCAGTTCAATCAGCAACGATCTGAGATCGTTCTTTCTATGCTGTGTTATAAAGTATGACTTAAACAATTCGTGGATGCTCGTTTTTTTTGTAACACTCGAAACTCTACATCTGTTCTTCACTTTACACAGTCAAGTTGGTTCACGCGTCCACTTTGTGTTCTGTGACAACTGCAGTTTATCGATGCATTTTGTGAAAACGTTTCTTAGAAGTTACGATTCCTTCTGATGTGTCCGCAGTTGGAACCAGTACGTCGTCTGCGTAACGTGTAAAGTAAATAATTTATTTACTTACTTGGAGTTTCATTAAAATTTGTCTCGATCTAAAATATTAAATTCAGTGGATACATGTTCATTGTGCTTCTGAGAACGAATATTTTTGTTAACATGTTACTGTTAGCACCTAAGCAGATTACTTTTTTGACGGAGAAAATTGCCTCTAATTGTTGAAATGTGTTTGTTCACAGGTATGTCCATCCACAAACAAATTATGCAGTATCGATGTGGCCTTCAATATATTCGGTATGTAAACTTCTTTGATAAACTCTGGCCCTTGTATAGTGTGTGAGCACTACAGCGAATTTGAATACATCAGTGTCAGAGGCCACATGCCTGTATCTTTCGAGCGCTCGCGATCACGCTATTGACAACAGTGGGCTTCAGACTCAAGTATTAAATATGTACCGGTACAATCTAGTTTCATCCGAGTAGAAACATTTTAACTTAAACTAATTATTTGTTTTACATGTCTCTGAACTAGATGTACTCCATGATTCTTAAAGTAGCTTTACATAGCTATCTTCTTGCGTGTGATCATACCGGATATAGTTTTTCCGATTTTATGACTTCCTCAGCATAATAAGCCCGCAGCTTGTGGTCTTGCGGCAGCGTTCTCGCTTCCCGTGCACGGGGTCCCGGAATCGATTCCCGGTGAGGTCAGGGATTTTCCCTACCTCGAGATGACTGGGTGTTGTCGTCTTCATCATCATCATCATTCATCCCCAATACGGTCGGAGGAAGGCAATGGCAAACCACCTCTGCTAGGACCTTGCCTAGTCGGCAGTGCGGATCCCACGCATCGTCCCCTACGCTCCTCGGCGTATGGGACATCATGCGCATAATAACGTTATTTGACCCACCAAGCATTGCTTGATCACCTACGAACGAACACGAACAGTGTTTAATTTGTGATCTACTGCATATAAATCGATGTCATTAAAATTCCACATACTGCCACCGACAAAATAACTAATTAGGAGTGATAGTGCAATGATTACGTTACTTCAAAGAAGAGATAACAGCTCACTTCTAGGGTCTCTCTCTCCTCTCTCTCCTCTTTCTTTCTTATATGCTATGAAATAGTACGCTCACAGGCAATTGCATTCAAGACACGTATCTAATGGCTTATAGCACCACTTTTTGTCCTTACGACTGGAGCGACGTATCATGGCGTGGACTCAACCAGGGAGAGAAACAGTTGAGGAGCTTTTTCTGATACATGACGGCTGAACTATGGCCCACAACACAGAGATTGACGTCCATGATGATGCGCTCATGGGATTGTACATTAAACAGAAGAGCATGTTATAACCGTATGGTTCGCTACTTAATTGGTCCATATGTGGTAGGATCACCTCTGGACCGAGAGTACCGGCGTTTACGTAAGGTTGTCGGTGCTAACAGACAAGAAACACTGCGAGAAATAACCGCAGAGACCAATGTGAGACGTACGACGAACGCATCCGTTAGGACTGCGGCAAAATTTGGCGTTAATGGTCTAGGACAGCAGACGACATCGCCTGCAGCGCGTCTCCTGGCCTAGTGACCATATCGGTTGGACCCTAGGCGTCTGTAAAACCGTAGCCTGGTCAGATGAGTTCCCATTCCAGTTGGTAAAAGGTGATAGTAGGGTTCAAGTGTGGCGCAGACCCCACGAAGCCATGGACGCAGGTTGTAAACAAAGCACTGAGTAAGCTGGTGGTGGCTCCATAGTAGTGTGGGATGCGCTTACATGGAATAGACTGGGCCCTCTGGTCCAACTGAACCGATCGTGGTTTTGTTCGGCTACTTTGAGATGATTTGCAGCGATTCATGGACTTCATGTTCCCAAAAATGATAGAATTTTTGTTGATGACAATGTGCTATGCCATTGGGCCGAAATTGTCTGCGACTGGTTTGAAGAATATTCTAGACAGTTTGGACGAATGATATGGGCATCCAGATCGCCCGACATGAATACCATAGAATATTTATGGGATATAATCGAGAGGTTAGTTCGTGCACATAATCCTCTACCGGCAACACTTCTGCAGTTATGGATGCAACATGACTCAGTATTTCTGCATGGGACTGTCAAGATTTGTTCAGTCCTTGTCACATCCAGTTGCTGCACTACGCCGGGCAGGAGGTGGTCTGACACGATATTAGGAGGTATCCCATGACTTTTTGTCACTTCAGTGACTAGTCAGCTGCCTCTCGGAAAGCTATAACCATAGCCATCTAGCGGTGGATGGCGGAACTCCTTCGACCCACAGGTGTGCGCAGCGCGATTCAGCTGCAGCTAAACGGCGCACGCGAAAGTCTCGTTTCGTTTGTTGTGCCGAGAACAGGTGGAACAACTTCCGGCGCTGCGAGGTCAATGTGGGCGCGAATTTACGTCAACAGATACTATTTGTTTGGACACTTCGAAATTAAGCTATACTTCCAGCGGAGCAAAGAATAACGTAAAGTACTAGCATGGTTCATAAACGTTTCTGCATTCGTCATCTCGTTAAACGCCACGCACATGGGTACGTTCTTATTCAGGGCTTAAAAGTAGAAGATGAAACTGGATTCAAAAACTTCTTGCAGATGGCTACAGAAGATTTCCTAATACTTCTACAGGTGGTTGGGGGACGCATTTTAAAAAAAGGCGACAATTTCAGACTGCCATTTTCTGCTTACCTATTATTTGGTAAGTCACACTGATAATTCGCTGCACATTCTTCGAACAGCGGACATGGATGTATCGTAAGCAATCGTTTGAGAACTGCGTAGCGGAAAAGCGTTTTCATTTTTTCTCCAAAAAGTAAAACCTTTTTCGAAAAACTGCTTCAGCCTGGGATGTAGCTTTCCTTCATTTAAGTGAAGTTTTTTTCGGCAGTGCAGCAGATGACAGCTTTCAGCATTCTGCTTCCCTTGAATCAAATCTAGATGCGGACAAGATAATTCACGTGGCAGGACGAAACAGTCTACCCCAAATGGTCTGCAACAAAGAATTACGGCAATGAGCCTGTACAGTGAATCAGTGGGCACCAAGGTTTAAAAGAGGAGCACTGCTACAAGCTAGACCTCTGTTTTTTCTGTTTCATTTCCTTTTATTTCTGAGTTCACTACAGATTCAGAGATACACACACACACACACACACACACACATACATGCGCCCATGTTGCGCATATAATTTTTACGTGCGTTGTAAACGTATTAATTAAATCACGATCGGCTCCCATCATTGCCACGAGATGTCACTAAAAATGCTAACTAAATGGTTACGTACCTTGTTCGTGCCTATTGAGAAGTTTCCTGAAGTGCACTGCTGAAACTATTTCAATTATATGAAACTGTTCATATTCAGTTAACTAACATCGTTCTCTGAATTTTATGCACAGCTCCACAGGGTTGCCCCTACACAAACTTATCGCCACTCCAGAGAAGTGGCCCGGGCTTAGATGCTTCGTGCTGCTCGTGCAAAGCCGAGGCGGGTCTGTAGTTCTGATTATTATCGGGTAGAGATCATAAAAGATCTTCAATGTTTTGTATCTCCGGAATAAGGTAGCTTTGGTGTACACCAGAACGACGGGAAACTATCTGTGGCGATATCCCCTCTTGCCGTACAGTGACTATACGCACATGGTCTAAGCTAGAAATGACTCTTCGAAGCATATAGACAGGACTAGCGTAGCGCACGCTGCTTCGCTCGCGTAGACTATATGGCCAACAGATATTTTTTTGTTTTTATTTAATCGATTTTTATGTTGTTCACAAATTGCAGAACCTTCTAAGATTTTCATACTAATGAAGGCAAAGCATGGTCTTTTCCAAATTTACTTCTAACCAAAAAGCGATACTGTTAGCTAGAGTCCAAAGTTTTTGTTAATCATGCCTTTTGCGTTCATGCGGAGATATTTCCATGACGACCTTCATTCCCTAACAAATATTTCTTTGTATCTAACCGAAAAATGAAATACTAATATTCATAAGCTTATCTTCAAAATTTTACTAAACTAACGAAATATTTTCTTAAAAATTTTAAAGCCCTGGTGCACTCCCGTAGAGGCTGAATTTCAAGAAGCACTAAAACACGTGTTTTTTTAATGTCTAACTAAGAAGTCAGATACCTGTTTCGTAGATGCAGCCTTAAAAAATCCTTTGGTAGTTCTTTTCTAGTTATACATTTTAAAAAACTTTCACCCCCTCAGGGGTTACAGTCCCACAAACAGTGACACGCATGTGTTTAATTCCTAACAGAGAAACCAAACACAGATTTCATAGATTTAGTTTCAAAAATGCTTTTATAGTGAAATTTTTCTACAAAAACTTTCATCTCCAGTTTCACCCCCCCCCCCCCCCCCCCCTAGGTGTTCAATTTCAAAACAATAGTGAAACGTGTGTTTCTTATTTCTAATTGAGAAAAAAATGGCTCTGAGCACCATGGGACTCAACTGCTGAGGTCATTAGTCCCCTAGAACTTAGAACTAGTTAAACCTAACTAACCTATGGACATCACAAACATCCATGCCCGAGACAGGATTCGAACCTGCGACCGTAGCGGTCTTGCGGTTCCAGACTGCAGCGCCTTTAACCGCACGGCCACTTCGGCCGGCTCTAATTGAGAAGCCAAATTTAAATTTTCATAGAGTTAGCTATAAAAATGCACTTATAATAGATTTTCGTAAAAAATCTCATACCCTACGTCACCCACTTAGGGATTAGGTTTCCAAAAAACACTGAAACAAGATTTTTTGATTTGTAACTGACAAGTCAAATATCAATCTTTATAGATGTAGCTTTAAAAAATACTTTAGTAGTTCTTTAATACTGATACATTTTCAAAAGAAGCTTTCACCCACTACTTCATCCCCATAAGGTTAAATTTCCAAAAATGCTGGAACACTTATTTCTTTATTTCTGTCCGAGAAACCAAATACCAATATTTGTAGGTCAAACTTCAAAATTGCCTTAAGAGAGCCATTAAAAAACCATCCCCTATTTCTCCCTCTTAGGGTTGGAATTTCGAAAAATCCTCCTTAAACGTCGCCTGCAGTATAATATTCACTTATTCTCCAAATTTCAAGTTTCTGTCCTTAGCGGTGTGAGCTGGACGATGTTGAGTGAGTCAGCCAGGACATTGCCTTTTATATAACATAAACAGTGTACAGACGACATATTGCCCTGTTGGGGATTAGAGAACTGTCGTGGTCTGCTGAACAGCACTGAGGTTGCAGCTTTATTTTTAGCTCCATTACCCAGGTGGTTGTACGTCGCAGGGTCCTGTCACCAGGAATGTTGAGAAACATGTTCCTGATAAAAAAAAAAAAAAAAATACCACTATGTAAGTTATAAGCTTATACAGAGCGTCTTTGAGTAGTTTACGTAATAGGCTGTGTCGATCGTCAAAATTTTCGAAGTTTTACGATTTTCGAAATGAACAATTTCTGCTGAAAGTAGCTGCAGCACTGACATACGAAAAAGCGACAAGAAAAGAAAAGCGATAAAATTTGTTTTTATTGTAAAAAGCGCCCCGCAGACAAATCTGTCTCATGCATTAGTCCGTCTGTTAGTGAAAATTGTATAAAAATCCCTACAGTAGTGCCTGAAACATGCCATCAGAAACAGACATATCTGGCGAGAGGCTTTATAATAGATTATATAATATAGATTGTGGTCAAAATTTGCTGCTCTCTAGAGTTGGGGCGGCTGTTACTTCATTGCTTTTCCCGCCAAGTACCGCCTTCTGTCTAGCTGACGCGATCTTGGTTCCCATCACTGTCACGAGATGACATTCCAGATGCCAAATAAATATGCCACAGATAAGGATACATTTATTACACAGCCATAATTACTATAAGCAATAAATTATACACGTAAAACTTCTTTGTGAATCCGTCTATCTATTGTGATGTGAGTTAACGAGCACTGCGCACTCATTTGATTATATGGTGCGCTCTCATTTAAATATATGACCGAAAGAGTCAGCCTACAGGACACAGGAATTGTGAAACGAACCCAGTCGTCCAGGACTGTGCAACAAAGGGCGCCGATTCACGACGAAGTGGGGAAACTCTGAGGCGTCTATTGAGTCCTAAGCGCTGTAGTGTGCGAGGGAGACAGACGAGAACCTACGTCATAAGGAAACACATTAGTAGTAGTTTGTGGCCAGAGAGACGTAGCAGCATTAAATATGGCGGACCTAAGATTGGCCACAAAGGGAAACATTTGTGAAAACTATTTAATTCTGTAGTAATGCAGGGAATGAAGCCACAGTAATTTTAATGTACCATGCTTCATAAATTTTCATTGTGATCGCAATAAAACTTGAATATTTGTCATATCTATAATAATTTAGGATTTACTGTTGAAGTGGAATTGACAAGTTTTGTAACAAAGACCTGTATACTAAAATCTGAACGCTTTAATCTACCTTGACGATCGACATTCCATAGAGAAGCGCATCATTAAAATGACAAACGTAAATATCAACTGTATAACTTCATTTGTTTAAAATATAAAGTAAATTTAAATAATTAGTATTTTCAGTATTTTCAGTTAATCATCATTTCCTACACACAAAACACATTGAACGATGACAGTATGACACCTTATTGAATCATTAGGTAATAGAATATTTGTTGTTAAGTTTAGTGTGTGATAGTTACTTTTGTTCTTTATTTATGTATCAGAAAGCACATTGGCGCAAGGCTACTGGCCGTGACATTCGAAGTTAAGAAGGAAATTGTTATAACCAGGAATAACACAATAACCTCTTCAGTCTGGTTTATTAAATCACAAATCACTTTTTAACAATTATATTAGCCAAGCGTCTACCCAGGCTCACACTCAGAAGTAATGCATAATTAAAATTTGGTTATATCAACTGTAGGGAAGCAGCCTACTCACGCCGTAATAAAGTCACATCAGTCTTTCCATTGTGTGCCAGCCAGTCCGCTGTAACTAGCTCTGACGTCATGAATGTTGCGCAATACTTTAAAAATCAAGCAAATAATCTGAAACGGTTCTAGCATGTCAGGAGTAATACTAAATTAATATGTGTTGAATGTTGTTGTTGTGGTCTTCAGTCCTGAGACTGGTTTGATGCAACTCTCCATGCTACTCTATCCTGTGCAAGCTTCTTAATCTCCCAGTACCTACTGCAACCTACATCCTTCTGAATCTGCTTAGTGTATTCGTCTCTTGGTCTCCCTCTACGATTTTTACCCTCCACGCTGCCCTCCAATGCTAAATTTGTGATCCCTTGATGCCTCAAAACATGTCCTACCAACCGATCCCTTCTTATAGTCAAGTTGTGCCACAAACTTCTCTTCTCACCAATCCTATTCAATACCTCCTCATTAGTTACGTAATCTACCCACCTTATCTTCAGCATTCTTCTGTAGCACCACATTTCGAAAGCTTCTATTCTCTTCTAGTCCAAACTAGTTATCGTCCATGTTTCACTTCCATACATGACTACACTCCATACAAATACTTTCAGAAACGACTTCCTGACACTTAAACCAATACTCGATGTTAACAAATTTCTCTTCTTCAGAAACGATTTCCTTGCCATTGCCAGTCTACATTTTATATCCTCTCTACTTCGACCATCATCAGTTATTTTACTCCCTAAATAGCAAAACTCCTTTACTACTTTAAGTGTCTCATTTCCTAATCTAATTCCCGCAGCATCACCCGATTTAATAGGACTACATTCCATTATCCTTGTTTTGCTTCTGTTGATGTTCATCTTATATCCTTCTTTCAAGACACTGTCCATTCCGTTCAACTGCTCTTCCAAGTCCTTTGCTGTCTCTGACAATGTGTTGAATATCAGTTCGATAACTTCAACCATTTTCGAAATTTGGACGTTTTTCTGTAAAAATCATTGGCGCAACAGAAAAGAGCTAGAGATTTAAAAATTTATATTTAGATTCCTTTTCCATAATAATTTAATAGAAACAGCACTTTGGATCTCACAAATTAAAATTTTTGTTGAAATTCATAATTTTCTGGTTTTTGTCTTAAAAATTAAGGAAGCAAGATAGATTAAGTAGGCTAATAAATAAGGCTAGGATGTTTATATTTAAGTAGAATGGAGATCCGCTATAACCATAAAGATGTGAGAAGTTTCATTTGAATAACTATAAAACTATAGCGATAGCGTATCTCCAAAGGGCAAGTTCAGAGCTCGTCTACTGCGTGCAGTGTAATTAAATTAATTCTCTCGCCCAAAATATTTAACTTAGCCACATCAGACTTTTATTATGATTACTTACCTTGGTGCTGAATGCACATTTAAATTGAGTGCTTCATCGGCCATCAGCAAAGGAAGCAATGATTTATTCAATAACTAAAGTGGTGCATTACTAGCCCAGCGGCTAGTTGGGAGAGCCGATTTGATCAGGCGTTCCCTTAGGCGTCCGCACCGCGGCTTTATATATAAGAACGCTGCGCGAGGAAAATAGGCCCCAGTTCTCTCCAGACGCTGAATAGCACGCCATCTGTGTCGGGAGTCGCGTCGCGTCGGAATCATTGCTATAAACAGCCTCGGATGCCGTATTAAGTTAATCGGGATGCGCGTAACCATGAAATCATTTTCGAGTGAAGTGTTAATTCTGGGATGATTTTAATTATCTATCTTCAGTTTGCGTATGTCGTATTTTCACGTGCCGCCGCGGGACAGACATTCTACCATTATTTAGCGTGGCGTTTGATGAACATTATCATCAAATTATGGCGAGCATTCATTTAAATATTTAATTTGGACAGTGGCATCAGCGCATTAGACTTTGAACTGCTCTGTTAGTTACATTGTGTGGATTCTTTTGTTTTCATCTGTGACTTTCAGAATATACTGAACTATTTTTAATCAACATCGTTTTTGATTATGAATCCCAGACAATCTCCCAATTTCTCAGAGCTATAAGTTTTAGCTATAGGTGTATTTCTCAGATGAAGTGGGCGCTAGGAATTCTAATTACAGGCTTCACGTTTTGCTAATCACTTTCTGGTTGCCAATATTGTAGTTAGAGAGCCAGTGTTGAGAGCGGCAAACAACAGCATAAATAATAGGAACTGGCTTTACATTCTAAAAACCAAACATTTATATAAACAACATAAAATTGATTAAATTCCACCCGCCGCCCCACACAATGTCCAAATGTGCATGGTGGGGTGCACGTTCCATAATTATTCCCAAGTCCAGTGAAGTTCAGTCTCTCCGAGTGAAGTCGCAAGATTTCCGCCGAGCCGCCAGGTAACCTCGAGTGGTGCGGCGAGTCATCCACAAGCAGCTGGAACACGGCGTACTGCACTTCCCGATGAGAACTGTCGTTTGCGGCGGCGGCTGGGTTTATATAAGGGTTGCTAGTTAATGGAGCCGTCGGCTGGGGTCGCTGTTTTCCAGGGAAAACCAATTGCAATGTTTCCTGGCGTAGCCAATGGCTGTGCGCTGACAAACGCGCGCGCGCGCGAAGGCGGCCAGCGATGGTAGCCGCGAGCCGCCCGGAGAAGTGCGGCCAGCGATGTATTTCTCGGCCACGTAAGGGAGCGTGCGTGTGAAGACGGCCAGCGAAGGAAGCAGCGGGCCGCCCAGAGAAGTGCGGCCAGCGATGTATTTGGCGGCCGCGTACTGGAGCGCGTTGTTCGGTGATTGTTAGAAGTGGTGTATACCACAGAAATTGTATTGGTTTTATGTAAAAGAATTCAGCAATGGATATTATTGTTACTTTATTTAGAAAGTGAAAGTGGTCAAGCTTTGGTTGTTTAAATATGTTAAAATGTAAAATAATGTAGAATAAGCTGTAGCCAATCAGATGTGGTCAAGCTTTGGTTGTTTAAATATGTTAAAATGTAAAATAATGTAGAATAAGCTGTAGCCAATCAGATTGACGGCTTCTGGAAAGCACTAGTCAGTTGAGCGAGTAGGTTTGGCGCGCGGGAAGGGTGGCCGGGGACGGGCAGAGGGACAAAGCTAGTGCAGACGCGAAAGCGGACAGTTCGACTGGAGACGCGAAAGCGGACAGTCGGTCTTCAGGCAGATAGGAAGTGAAACGACTTAAAAAAATTTCGCGTTGTATGGTATCGCGGGACTTGGTCTATGAGCGGTGAGCAGCTGCGCGCCTGGTGTGAACTCTTAACTTCTCGCACAGTTAACAACGTGGAGTATTGGCCTTGTTTCGCGATGAGATTGTGAATGATCGAACTGTGTCAAATGGATATGCGCTCGAGTGTAATAGTAATTCTAAATACGACCACTTTCAATATTAGTTTTCTTTCTGAATAAACATTATTCTAACAAAATCGCAACTGTGTGGCCTATGTCATTTATGGGTCGTTAATTTAGTTCCAGATATTATAATAATAATTATTATTATTACTGTTACTGTTGTTGTATTTTACATTAACTTTGTTTCATACAATTTCGCAAACTTGCCATCAGCCAGACAATTGAACCAAAGGGTCACATGTAATTTAGGGCGTGTAACGCGACACTTGCGGTTCAACCCCTAGACGAGCTTGAGCCAAGACAATCGGGCGAAGAGGAACCACATGTGAGCCCGAACATCTTTGTGATATTAGCTCACAGTCAAAACCGCATCCAAATTACGCAGTAGTTACTGAGATTATTCATAAGTACAGACACCGAGCGAGGTGGCGCAGTGGTTAGCACACTGGACTCGCATTCGGGAGGACGACGGTTCAATCCCGTCTCCGGCCATCCTGATTTAGGTTTTCCGTGATTTCCCTAAATCGTTTCACATGGAGTGCCCCAGGGAAGTGTGGTAGGTCCGCTGTTGTTTTCTACCTACATAAATGATCTTTTGGATAGGGTGGATAGCAATGTGCGGCTGTTTGCTGATGATGCTGTGGTGTACGGGGAGGTGTCGTCGTTGAGTGACTCTAAGAGGATACAAGATGACTTGGACAGGATTTATGATTGGTGTAAAGAATGGCAGGTAACTCTAAATATAGATAAATGTAAATTAATGCAGATGAATATGAAAAAGATTCCCGTAATGTTTGAATACTCCATTAGTAGTGTAGCGCTTGACACAGTCACGTCGATTAAATATTTGGGCGTAACATTGCAGAGCGATATGAAGTGAGACAAGCATGTAATGGCAGTTGTGGGAAAGGCGGATAGTCGTCTTCGATTCATTTGTAGAATTTTGGGAAGATGTGGTTCATCTGTAAAGGAGACCGCTTATAAAACACTAATACGACCTATTCTTGAGTACTGCTCGAGCGTTTGGGATCCCTATTAGGTCGGATTGAGAGAGGACATAGAAGCAATTCAGAGGCGGGCTGCTAGATTTGTTACTGGTAGGTTTGATCATCACGCGAGTGTTACGGAAATGCTTCAGGAACTCGGGTGGGAGTCTCTGGAGGAAAGGGGGCGTTCTTTTCGTGAATCGCTACTAAGGAAATTTAGAATCAGCATTTGAGGCTGACTGCAGTACAATTTTACTGCCGCCAACTTACATTTCGCGGAAAGACCACAAAGATGAGTTAAGAGAGATTAGGGCTCCTACAGAGGCACATAGGCAGTCATTTTTCCCTCGTTCTGTTTGGGAGTGGAACAGGGAGAGAAGATGCTAGTTGTGGTACGAGGTACCCTCCGCCACGCACCGTATGGTGGATTGCAGAGTATGGATGTAGATGGAGAGAGAGAGAGAGAGAGAGAGAGAGAGAGAGAGAGAGAGAGAGAGAGAGAAGTTTTGTTGTTAAACGAGAAGCATTACTAAAGGGATGAAGTGAAGGGTGCCGGTTTTTAAAGTGATTTGGAAAGTACTTAGAAACTTTAATCAGGAGTCGAATTGGATTTATACATGGTTGTTCTGAAAGCCAAGTCCAAAGGTCCCAACTGCTGTGTCACCCTGTCCGTAATCTGTGCTCGAAGTCTGAAACCCGCCGCAGTAGCTAAAAGAAGTTACAGAAGCCGACTGGATTTAAGGACTTCGTTAACTAGTGCCGTCGGTAAGTAGCGTCTGCTGCGGAAACAGTTTGTGTTTAACGACTTGTCCGACTAGAGTTGTCGGGACCTGCTGCTAGTTCTGTGTTAGAGGACTTGGGTAACGAGAGTTGTCGGCGCCCTAGGGCTAGTTCCGTGCGGAGTAACGAGGCCCGAGAGCGTAGGAATGGCTCCGTTAGTGAACGGGTGGGGAACCGAATGGCGGCGGATCACGCTACCCGCAGGTGTTAGCCCGCGTTACGCCAACAAAGATTACCTGAATGATAGGTCAGGCAACAAGCTCCGAACGAGGTTGCGCAATGGTAAGTGCACTGCGAAACGTTCCTATCTGACTGTAAGAGATCCCGTAGCGTCGCGCCACGGCCGGAAATGATGCTCTTTCGAGCCACCCTTATACGGGACGTGTAGCTGGTAGTTTAGGGACGTCACAACGTGATTTTTCACGTTCCAGAGTGTTCCGAAGCACGAAAGACTGAATAACACACGCCATATAATTTTCTTCTTGCAGAGAAACGTCTTTAATGACGTGCGATATCGCTTTCCAAGTCACAGGCAGAACTTAAGAGACGCCATATTGGATTTCGTCGATCGCAGTTGAAGCCCATATTTGGTAGGTTTTTTACTAAAACTTCCGTTGTATGAATATATGCCATATTGAGTAACTATAAGAAACGCATCCTTTTTTTGTATGGACTGTTGTAATTAAATTTTATTGGGGTATTAAAGGATTTTCATACCAGTTGGTTATAAATAAAATGCAGCTGCTCACGAAGGTCCAATGTGGGCTGCAATTACTATTTGACACCGAACTTGGTAGGTATTTTCATGCGATTTACTCTGGAAGAAAAAGTAGTACAAATTTTCGCCACCAGGTGGAAATCTGTACAGCATCTCGTCGACACCTTTGGTGCTCATATGGAACAAATTGTGTGAGGCAGTTAATAATAATAAAATCAACATTATTTCTCAATTGTTTGCACTTTCCTGCCCACATCCCATTAGTAATCCATTACATATTGAAACAAAGGTCTGTCTTGCTTTCACAGCGCTACCTGTGCACCTGGTGGCCAAAATAGGAACCAATTTTTTTCCAGCGTAAATAGGTTTCTCACTAGCGCATTAGAATATTTTCAAAATTTCGCTGCCATACGATAATCACAGCCCACACTGTACTTCTGTGAGAAACTGCACTTCAATTATAACCACCTAGTACGTAGTTGTTTTCATGTTATAACTCGCATATTTGAAAGAATGCCGTTCCGACTCAGATGTGCACTGAAGATATATCGAAAACGCATCGTTCTTGGAACGATTTGATACAATTAAATGCTAGTTAATGATACATCGCCGGCCGCTGTGGCCGAGCAGTTCTAGGCGCTTCAGTCCGGAACTGCGCTGTTACTCCGGTTGCAGGTTCGAATCCTGCCTCGGGCATGGATGTGTGTGATGCCCTTCGGTTTGTTAAGTTTAAGTAGTTCTACGTCTAGGGGACTGATGACCTCAGATGTTAAGTCCCATAGTGCTCAGAGCCATTTGAACCATTTTTGAATTGTACATCGGCGACTAAATTCTTCAGAACATTCTAATATCAAAAGATAGACTTGTGTTACTTAACACAAGTCCAGCGTAGTGTACTCGATAGAGAGACAGATTTGTGAACTCAAAGGTAATTGGTTCGCTGCCTGCAATGTGCACACACACTACTGGCCATTAAAATTGCTACACCAAGAAGAAATGCAGTTGATAAACGGGTATTCATTGGACAAATATATTATACTAGAAATGACATGTGATTAGATTTTCACGCAATTTGGGTGCATAGATCCTGAGAAATCAGTACCCAGAACAACCGCCTCTGGCCGTAATAACGGCATTGATACGCATGGGCATTGAGTCAAACAGAGCTTGGATGGCGTGTACAGGTACAGCTGCCCATGCAGCTTCAACGCGATACCACAGTTCATCAAGAGTAGTGACCGGCGTATTGTGACGAGCCAGTTGCTCAGCCACCATTGAGCAGACGTTTTCAATTGGTGAGAGATCTGGAGAATGTGCTGGCCAGGGCAGCAGTCGAACATTTTCTGTATCCAGAAATGCCCGTACAGGACCTGCAACATGCGGTCGTGCATTTTCCTGCTGAAATATAGGGTTTCGCAGGGATCGAATGAAGGGTAGAGTCACGGGTCGTAACACATCTGAACTGTAACATCCACTGTTCAAAGTGCCGTCAATGCTAACAACAGGTGACCGAGACGTGTAACCAATGGCAACCCATACCGTCACGCCGGGTGATATGCCAGTATGGCGATGACGAATACACGCTTCCAATGTGCGTTCACCGCGATGTCGCCAAACACAGATGCGACCATCATGATGCTGTAAACAGAACCTGGATTCATCCGAAAAAATGACGTTTTGCCATACGTGCACCCAGGTTCGTCGTTGACTATACCATCGTAGGCGCTCCTGTATGTGATACAGCGCCAAGGGTATCCGCAGCCATGGTGTCAGAGCTGATAGTCAATGTTGCTGCAAACGTCGTCGAACTGTTCGTGCAGATGGTTGTTGTCTTGCAAACGTTCCCATCTGTTGACTCTGGGATCGAGACGTGGCTGCACGATCCGTTACAGCCATGCGGGTAAGATGCCTGTCATGTCGACTGCTAGTGATACGAGGCCGTTGGGATCCAGCTCTGCGTTCCGTATTACCCTCCTGAACCCACCGAGTCCATATTCTGCTAACACTCATTGGATCTCGATCAACGCGAGCAGCAATGTCGCGATACGATAAACCGCAATCGCGATAGGCTACAATCCGACCTTTATCAAAGCCGGAAACGTTTTGGTACGCATTTCTCCTCCTTACACGAGGCATCACAACAACGTTTCACCAGGCAACGCCGGTCAACTGCTGTTTGTGTATGAGAAATCGGTTGTAAACTTTCCTCATGTCAGCACGTTGTAGGTGTCGCCACCGGCGCCAATCTTGTGTGAATGGTCTGAGAAGCTAATCATTCGCATATCACAGCATCTTCTTCCTTTCGGTTACATTTCGCGTATGTAGCACGTCATCTTCGTGGTGTAGCAATTTTAATGGCCAGTAGTGTATTTTTTTACTCGCCTGACCGTTTTCATGAAGATGCAGGGACTTTTATTAGTTTAAAACGTACCGTATGAGGATGGCTTCTGCAAAGTGCGACGCGCGAGACAGAACGCGACGTACTGCTTCGCACATTGACTCGGAAACATTTATTGGAAGAACCATATTAACTCTGAATACTACTGTACTGCAGTTTAAATAAGGATCACCAGCTGCCCTTCGAGTTGCTAGACACGGCTAAACTTCTCGCTGCTAATATGCCACTAATAATTTTAAAATTTGTGGAAAGAGCCTACGGGACCAAACTGCTGAGGTCATTGGTCCATAAGTTTATACACTACTTACTCTAACTTACGCTAAGGACAAAACAAACAAACACACACACACACACACACACACACACACACACACACACACACACACAAAATCAATCCGACGGAGGACTCGAGCCTCCGACAGGGGGAGCCGCACGAACCGTGCAAGACGCCTGAGACCGCACGGCTACCCCGCCGCTAATAATGCCCCGTAATTCTCATCAGATTTTCCGATCCGCTGAATGGAGTGGGGAGTGTGCATTATTAAAGTTAACAAAGCACCTTCGGCTGGTCCATATTAGATTACACCGACAGTCTCATCAAGGACAAAACAGGAATGCAGCTGATAATCGGTCAAGATACACACAAAAACACCAAATATGAAGTTTCCACATCAACAAATATAATTATTGCCTTTCCTTCGATCATTCAAAATCCGCCTCAGTTATTAAACACTACTTTCAGCTAGTTAATGTTACACGCTCAGATAACATGCCGTTTTCAACCGAGCACTTCCATGCTCAGTAAACTGCAAAACTCATATAGAAAATTAAAAAATTACTAAAACCAATCGACACCCGGGCAGAGGAATGTACTTCCTATCCTTGTTGCCTTCCTGTATTTGAAAGGTAACGTTGTTGGTCATGAAATATCACTATTGTCGAAAACACTTTACAAATCGAATTCCACCCTAAAAGGCACAAGACTTTCTAATATCCTCTCTGAATGTTACCCAATTTTTTGAAAATGAACTTGAAATTGATCGTCTTGTAGTTTTTTATTATATCTATTTCTTCTATGAAAATTATGAATGCCTAGGGCCTTGCCTGTGTTGCCTTTCCTTGACTCTGGAATAAGAAAAACTCGGACGTCAGTTACATTAATGAAGCAAATAGCAATACGATCTCAATTTCACCATATGTGAATAGCTACTCCCAAGGAGCAAAATCATAAAACTACAGAACAATGCGAGTTCACTGGTACTTTACTGACGAGAAACACACTGTCTTTTGTGACAATCTTAAAAAAAAAAAAAAACGGTCGCCAGTTCTATTAGGACCTTTATTTGCAATTATCATTCCTTTCTGTAATAGTAACGGACAAATTCAGTAATTTACAGTAACGATAATATTCTTTTTTAAAACTTGATTCACGTACCTAGAGAAGCACGTAATCTATTGCTAATTTCCTCAATAGTTATTTTCTGTGGAACACTATAAAACTTCAGACTAAAAAGTATAAAACTTCAGACTAAAAAGTACGTACTCTTAGTAAAGTGTTATTTAGTAGCCTGTCGTTTCAGTATTAAGCTTTTCTTTTATGCACCAAGTAACGGTTAGAAACGGAACATAGCACTGCTGGTAGAAATATTTCGCTGATAACATTACAAAAAAAAAAAAAACCTTTCAAATTTACTTGCCATTCCCAGTAAAAATTGTAGCATTTCTGTCCTACACACAGCTGATTTATCGTTGAGCTGTGTGTAGGACAGAAATACAGTTCAATGTTATCAATTATTACCGTAAAAACTTAACAACCGTTATGTCACATACGTAATGGATAATATTAAATTACGTGCCATTTAGTTATTTTCATATAATTTGTGTATCAGTTACTGGTTTACTATTAGCAAGCAAATGAAAGTCTATTAATTAGTTCTACTACTCGGAAACACAAATAATTTGCATTACTGTAAAATGGCAGGAATTTTTTTTATAATGATCACAGAACTTAGTATGGCACTTTTTATAAGCGTTCTAACAAACTTCGGAGGTTCAATACAGCTATAGGTAAGTTTAGTACTGGGGGTGCGGACCAGGAACATACCGCAGTGACATGACATAACTTACTCAGTGCTAAGGCAACAGTTTAGAATGACATTAATATTGTATTAACTTTCATGGTTTTTAGAAGTTTATTTATTACTTTCTCTGAAGGTGGGGCGACGCTGCGCCGATTAAAATTAAGATTCATTCCAAGTTCGATTAAGGCTGTTTGTGTTGGAAGCTAGAACATGGGAACTTAGTTGCACGAAATTAAAGTTGTTCTTCGTGTACTCTGTAGGAATAAATGTGATGTAAACATTATCCCATGTATTCTTCCCCGTTTGCTTGAATCTCATTGGATTTCGTTTCACGTGGAGCAGAAGACAAGCTGTGATCAGTACAGTCAGGTACGATCATAAGGATATGTTTTATGCTGTGTTACACTCACATAGACCGAGCTATAATGCGGGTCAAGAGCTTTACCGGCTCATTAAACGTGGACAGCACTGGCCAGCAAGCGATCCAACTAATCTGCAGTTATGTGAGCAGTTGCATTTCAGACTTGAAAAGAGAAGAAGAGTGATGAAAATTTCTAACTGAAACACAGAGTGGTTCTTGTGAGCGAGCTGCGTGTGGTGCAAAAGCATACTGTAGGTCCAAAAGGATACTGCACTGTTGAATACTGAAGCCACCGAAGGTATTAATTACAGCCAATCGTCTGGTAATCTCTTAGCTCCTTCCTTATCCGAAAGCGAGGAATACATTCAGTTCTGGCAGTATCATTTGCTACGTTGATAACGAGCCTATCAACAAGTCCACGAAGCCAATCAGGCCCCGCATTTTCTCTGCTTCTTTTATGAGTCGTTAAGTATCCCGCCAGCCTTAGGCAGTGACGTGAAAAAGCTGTGTGCGTTAGTTTCAGTATGTCTGGTAGATTGTGTTATTTCTCGGGCCAAATCCCTTAACTTTGTTCCAGATCAGTTCTGTTGGCTTCATATTGTAATATGAAATGAAGTGCCGTGTGGCTAGGACCTCCCGTCGTGTAGACCGTTCACCTGGTGCAACTCCTCCTAGTTGACGCCACTTCGGCGACTTGCGTGTCGATGGGAATGAAACGATGATGATAAGGACAACACAACACCCAGTTCCTGAGCTGAGAAAATCTCCGGTCCGTTAGGTATGACATTCCGTCGCTCTGACCACTCAGCTAACGGGGGCGGACCATATTGTAATGGTACAGTAGCAAATGTAAAAATGCAGCATTTGAAACGTGTGCTAGATGCGGTGAAAGTGATTATTTTTCATGTTTCTGTGACAGTTACGTCTTTGGTATAAAACGATGGACATAGTCCGAATAGTGTATTTGGTTTTTCATTTTTGCCTTGAAAAATTAAATTATGTTTTCTTAGTTTAAGTAACTGTTATTAACAGCCTTTCGCCGGCCGCGGTGGTCTAGCGGTTCTAGGCGCTCAGTCCGGAACCGCGCGACTGCTACGGTCGCAGGTTCGAATCCTGCCTCGGGCATGGATGTGTGTGATGTCCTTAAGTTAGTTAGGTTTAAGTAGTTCTAAGTTCTAGGGGACTGATGACCACAGTAGTTAAGTCCCATAGTGCTCAGAGCCATTAACAGCCTTTCATAAAATATCGATATTTAATAATTTATGTTTCAATTGAAAACATGAATTTCGCGTGTAATATGTAATTAGTAACTTGAAGACGTGCATTATTCATAAAAATTGATGATAAATTTTACAATCACGGCGTGTAGGTACTTACTATTGAACGAGAAAGTAAAAGACTAATGCGAGATTAGAACCAACAACCACTGGCAGTTATCAATCTACTGCGCTACCGATTCCGCTGAACGTCATTGTTTCTAACACAGTTCATCTGAAAACTCAAAAGCCGATTATCTCTGTAAATTTACGAGAAACATCAAGAGTAACCTATTTCTCGGTACTTTTTAACCGTGATCCATTACGGAACAGGAAGAAGCCTCAGTCATTTTCATACTGCGCATTAACAGGGCGACAATCAGAGCACAACAGTGCAGAGGCTGCGACTGTATACGATTTTTGAAATAAAAACTACGTAGCTAAAACGTGATTAAGAACAACATTCATGGCTCTTAATACATTTGAATATCCTAAAGTTTCATTTGTACAGCACCTTCAACTTTTGTGCCCATACACATACCTAAGGCATGGGGATTCTCCACCTCCGGTTTTTCTATCCCCAATATTACATTAGTAATACAGTCTGCCAGCCTCGTTACTGGACCCGTAAAATCACAATATCGGTCGAAATATATCACACAAAAACATAATTTCCAATAATTGTCCTACGGAATTATTTTACAGATGAATAAGAAAACTGTCTGGGACGTGATTAAAGAAGATGCGACGCATGTGGTAGCGCTACAACTTCTCCTTATATCCAGGCCTTACCGCCAGTTGGCTATAGAAGCCGAATCCAAGCTTTTCAGCAGGCTCTCTCTGGCTCCCACTAATAGCAACACTCTGTAACGTCTCCGGCCAGCATAAAATAAGTACTCCCTGTGTCAGGAAAGTTCGTGGACAGGTTTCTTTTATTTCTGGGTTTTTAATACAAGAAAGGAACAAATGTTTTATGTTACCTGGTACCTACGTGTTTTGAAATGATCTTGGTCATGTTTCCGCGCAAACTCACTAGATGGCAGAGCTGTGCCTAGCAACACATTGTTGCGGTTCTTGGTACATTAGTTCAAAAAATGTTCAAATGTGTGTGAATTCCTAAGGGACCAAACTGCTGAGGTCATCGGACACTACTTAAACTAACTTATGCTGTAAACAACACACACACACACACACACACACACACACACACACACACACACACCCATGCCCGAGGGAGGATTCGAACCTCCGGCGCAATCCGTGACACGGCGCCTTGAACCGCGCGGTCACACCGCGCGGGGGTGCATTAATTAAGATGACACAATGGATGCTGATTGTGAGCAAAGAGTGAACATTAAGTTACGCGTTAAGCTCGGGAAAAAACTCTAGGGAAACATGGACAATGATTATGCAAGCATATGGAGGTGAAGGGACTTTCAAGAAATCGTGTCTTCGTGTGGAGCAGTAGGTTCGTGAAGGCAGAGATTCAATGAAAGACGATCTCAGAGCTGGTCCCCCGTTTTACCAGCCTAGAAAAAGGTCAAACAACCACCTTCGAGAACAAAGACAATGTGGATCGCATTCTTCGATAGTAAAGGATTAGTTCATAATGAGTATGTTCCTCCAGGTCAAACAGTGAACCAAGCTCTACATAAAAGTCTTGAAACGTTTGTGAGAAACAATTCTACGTCGCCACCCTGATTAGTGACATTCTCGGGACTGGTCCTTTCTTACTGCATGACAATCAAAGACCTCACACTGCTTTATCTGTTACGGAGTCTCCCGTCAGACATTTTTATATTCGCCCGACCTCCCGCCTTGCAATTTTTTCTTGTTTCCGCGAGTGAAAATGCGACGGAAACGAAAGCTTCATCAAGATATCGCAGACATCCAAAGGGCTATGACAAATGAGCGTCGTACAAAGCATCGCAGTGGAAAATTTTCCTGTTTGCTTCGAAAACCTCTAGAAACGTTGGTAACTGTGTATAGACAGCAATGCTGGAAATTTTCTGACGGAGGGAGTATTTATTCCCTTTATTATGAAATTAATTTCAAACGCTTAGTTTCATTTATTACTTATTTAAAAACCAGTGCGTAATACTTTAAAGACAGGTTGTACATTTTACAATTTTTCATGTAATAACATAATTGTTCCATACGATTTGCAACTGTTGTTTTGAGCAATAACAAATCAGTGTAATAACAATGAGTTGCGAAGAAAATTAAATTATTTACAGGAAACGGTGAGTATTACATAAAAGTTATCACACACAGCTGTTCGGAATTTATTTCAAAACAAAGAGAATAAATAGTTACTCTATGTAAAATGGTATATCCGCTGACGACCCCACCTGTATCTTCAGCAATACGGAATATAAAAGATTTTCTTTCTGAACAATGCTGGAGAACATGTCGTCATGTGAAACTGGCCACAGCCAGCGTAGTATGCTTTGGCCTCAGCCTGTTCAGAATGCTTACAGAAAGACAGGCCCATTATATCGAAGCTGAATGAAACCCCCAGTAGCAAGGACCAGAAACCAGCTCTAGCGCCTGGTATAGCGACAAGCACGTGCACGCGTAGCGGCCCAGCAAATGATACATTTGAGCTGGACGCGTGTTTTGGAGCAGGGTAGTACAAAAGCCCGTCAGCCTATCTAGATTTAAGTTTTCTGTGATTTCCCTAAATCACTTCCCAGCTTGTGCTCCGTCTCCAACGAAGGGACATTGTTTCCTAAGCTGCTGTTTTTTTAACACTAGAGGCAGAACCGGGACGCTGAACCTCAAGTGTCCAGGTACGTTACTGGAATTAATCTTTCACCGTGCAGCGCAGTGCGCATTGTTTTTAAACTCTCTGGTTTAGTGGCAGAACTGAAGACCTGGGGCCGGGTGCTGAGTCGTGCCTTGATGGCTCAGTCGGTATGAGCATTGCCACCGAGATACGAGGCTCTGGGTTCGAGTCCCGGTCCGGCACTCGTTTTCAGCCTGTCAGGAAGTTTCTGGCCAATAGGTGCTCAGTCCATTCTAAGACTACAATTTGCGTTCACTATTAATCAGTTTCCATACCAAATACATTTTATTTATTTCTGCATTTATTTTAACGTGCCAGTATTTCGGTCTGCGACCCTTCTCTTAGATATAACTAGACCGCTTTCGACATTTTACTTGTAGTTAACGTTGCGGTGTACGTTGCACATGTGATGAATAACAATGTTGTCGAATAACAAAAATATGGGTATATAATATTAGAAATGTATGCCAGGAGTACAGAGGAAATACTTCTCCACATTAACATGTGCGGGGATTGTGGATACAAATCTAACACAGTAGGTGGAAAAGACACAGCGAATTACATGGGGATGAGCAAAGCTGACAGTGTAACAGATATAATAGTTCTCTGTTGGACAGAAGAAAGAGGGCAGGGAAGCTACGGCGATAACAACAGGGAAAGCTTTAATCTTTCGAAGGAAGTCACATTTAAGAGCCAGCATGAACTGCCGATGAAATAAAAAAATTATTCACCACCAGTTTTTGATCAACACACAAAATAAAACTGTCTGCATCCGTCCTGGTGTGGCATAAATGCAATCAATCGTGCATCAGTGAATCTTCAGTCAAAAATAAAATATAACACTGTAGCTAAATATATAGTATTATCTGCTAGGGTAAATGCAAGCGTATGTAGATAACATAAGTACATCTAAGGGGCAACACGACAGTAAATCAGTGTGCTAGGAGACGACGCTGCGAATAAAATGATAGCATAGCACATCTGTTCCCAACGGTTGTCAATATTGACCTGTGAAGAGTGCAAATATTACCGAGCTTGTTTTTATTTTCACTTCACAGTAAAATAATACTCTTTACAACTCTCACTTAAAATCAACAGGCGCTTCGTGTTTACTCAAGCCAATGTCAGAATCATACAGTTGGTAGCCGTGAATTTCCATGGAAACCAGCTTTTACAGGACATTCTCTTACATATTTTACTCAAATTATAGGATATCAAGTCTACATATAAACTCTGCAATCCACTGTACAACACTCGGCAGCGTCTATTTCGTAACATTGCAGCTCATTCCTTTTCTAGTTCCACTCACAAACAGAATGTCGGTAAAAATGATTACGTGAGTCCTAATCTCTCACCGGTTGCCTGTACATGAGATAAACGGTGGAAGCAATAGATTCGTTCTATAGTCTGCCGCAAACGCTGGTTCTCTTAAAACCTTCAGTGAGGTACCATGAATAACTGTGTTAATTGTTCCAATAATTCCCGTTTCAGTTCACCGAGCACGTCCCTATCACATCTACAGCGATCAAACCGAGCAATAAGACATCTAGAACCACGTCTTTGCATTGTTTCGATGTCTTCCTCTAACCTGTCCTGTTGTAGGATCCCAAACAATCTAGTAGTACTCAAGAATGGGTCACACTGATGTTCGGTATGCCCTCTCCCTAACAGATGCGCTACACGTTTCCAAGATACTCCCAATTAACTGTAGTCGGCCATTCGCATTTCCTGCAGCCAACGTTGCATGCTCATTCCATTTCATGTCGCTTTGCAACGTTACTTCCAGATATTTAATCAACATGGCTGTGAAGTAGCACACTGCTAATAATGCATTCGAACACTACAGGATTATTTTTACCTCTTCGTTTGCATTTACTTACATTTTTGCACATACAGGGCACGCTACTATTCATCACACCAAATAGAAATGTCAGTCGTCATCCTGTGCGAGAATACAGCCGCCTAACGAAGATACTTTCCAGTACACTACAGCGTCATCGCAAACAGTTACTGACTGCTGCTCAACCTATCCTCCAGATCGTTTATGTTTACAGAGAACGAAAGCGGTTCTATCATATTTCCCTGCGGCGCTACTGACAGTACCCTTGCGTCAAGAACAACGTACTGGGTTCTGTTATTTGACATCTTCCAGCCACTCCTGAGAACCTATTCCGTATACTCAAACATTCGTAAGAGTATGCAGATTTTAGTCCAGAAAAGGGCGATCCGACTGATCTAAGATGTCAGGTCGCAAATTTCGTGTAGACTATTGTTCAGATATATCGGGACTGAACTCGGCGACCCTCTTACATATTGCATCATGACTTATTCAGAAGAAACTGCAACATTCATTTTAGGATGAGAAGGTTTCCTCAAGCACAATATCGCAAGCATAGTAATAGTGTTCGTTTTGTTTAAATATATTTATTAAATGTTTTTATGTCAATTCTATTAACCACTGGTTACTGACTGTCAATATACCGAGCGAGGTGGCGCAGTGATTAGACATTGGACTCTCATTCGGGAGGACGGCGGTTCAAACCCGCGTCCGGCCTGTCCGACTTCAGGTTTTCCGTGATTTCCACCTCCTTTGTTGATGGACTACATTTTATAAGGACTCTCCCAATGAATATCAATCTTGTACCCGCCTTACCAACAATTTTATATGATCATTCCACGCCGGCCGAAGTGGCCGTGCGGTTAAAGGCGCTGCAGTCTGGAACCGCAAGACCGCTACGGTCGCAGGTTCGAATCCTGCCTCGGGCATGAATGTTGGTGATGTCCTTAGGTTAGTTAGGTTTAACTAGTTCTAAGTTCTAGGGGACTAATGACCTCAGCAGTTGAGTCCCATAGTGCTCAGAGCCATTTGAACCATTTGATCATTCCACTTCAAATCGTTCCGCACGCATGCTCCCAGATATTTTACAGAAGTAGCTGCTACCAGTGTTTGTTCCGCTATCATATAATCATACAATAAAGGATCCTTCTTTCTATGTATTAGCAATACATTACATTTGTCTATGTTATGGGTCAGTTGCCACTTTCTGCACGAAGTGCCTATCCGCTGCAGATCTTCCTGCATTTCGCTACAATTTTCTAATGCTGCAACTTCTCTGTAGACTACAGCATCATCCGCGAAAAGCCGCATGGAACTCCCGACACTATCTACTAGGTCATTTATAAATATTGTGAAAAGCAATGGTCCCATAACACTCCCCTGTGGCACGCCAGAGGTTACTTTAACGTCTGTAGACGTCTCTCCATTGAGAACAACATGCTGTGTTCTGTTTGCTAAAAACTCTTCAATCCAGCCACACAGCTGGTTTGATATTCCGTAGGCTCTTACTTTATCAGCCGACAGTGCGGAACTGTACCGAACGCCTTCCGGAAGTCAAGGAAAATAGCATCTACCTGGGAGCCTGTATGTAATATTTTCTGGGTCTCATGAACAAATAAAGCGAGTTGGGTCTCACACGATCGCTGTTTCCGGAATCCATGTTGATTCCTACAGAGTAGATTCTGGGTTTCCAGAAACGACATAATACGCGAGCAAAAAACATGTTCTAAAATTCTACAACAAATCGCCGTCAGAGATATAGGTCTATAGTTTCGCGCATCTGCTCGACGACCCTTCTTGAAGACTGGGACTACCTGTGCTCTTTTCCAATCATGTGGAACCTTCCGTTCCTCTAGAGACTTGAGGTACACGGCTGTTAGAAGGGGAGCAAGTTCTTTCGCGTTCTCTGTGTAGAATCGAATTGGTATCCCGTCAGGTCCAGTGGACTTTCCTCTGTTGAGTAATTCCAGTTGCTTTTCTATTCCTTGGACACTTATTTCGATGTCAGCCATTTTTTCGTTTGTGCGAGGATTTAGAGAAGGAACTGCAGTGCAGTCTTCCTCTGTGAAACAGCTTTGGGAAAAGGTATTTAGTATTTCAGCTTTACGCGTGTCATCCTCTGTTTCAATGCCATAATCATCCCGGAGTGTCTGGATATGCTGTTTCGAGCCACTTGCTGATTTAACGTAAGACCAGAACTTCCTAGGATTTTATGTCAAGTCGGTACATAGAATTTTACTTTCGAATTCACTGAGCGCTTCACGCATAGCCCTCCTTACGCTAACTTTGACATCGTTTAGCTTCTGTTTGTCTGAGAGGTTTTGGCTGCGTCTGTACTTGCAGTGAAGCTCTCTTTGCTTTCGCAGTAGTTTCCTAACTTTGTTGTTGAACCACGGTGGGTTTTTCCCGCCCCTCACAGTTTTACTCGGCACGTACCTGTCTAAATCGCATTTGACGATTCCCTTGAACTTTTTCCATGAACACTCAACATCGTTAGTTTCGGAACAGAAATTTTCGTTTTGATCTGTTAGGTAGTCTGAAATCTGCCCTCTATTACTCTTGCTAAACAGATAAACTTTCCTCATTTTTTTATATTCCTATTTACTTCCATATCCAGGGATGCTGCAACGGCCTTATAATCACTGATTCCCTGTTCTGCGCTTACAGAGTCGAAACGTTCGGGTCTGTTTGTTATCAGTAGGTCCAAGATGTTGTCTCCGCGAGTCGGTTCTCTGCTTAATTGCTCGAGGTAATTTTCGGATAGTGCACTCAGTATAATGTCACTCGATGCTCTGTCCCTACCACCCGTCCTAAACATCTGAGTGTCCCAGTCTATAACTGGTAAATTGAAATCACCTAAGACAATAACATGCTGAGAAAATTTATGTGAAATGTATTCCAGATTTTCTCTCAGTTGTTCTGCCACTAATGCTGCTGAGTCGGGAGGTCGGTAAAAGGAGCCAATTATTAACCTAGCTCGGTTGTTGAGTGTAACCTCCACCCGTAATAATTGACAGGAACTATCCACTTCTACTTCACTACAGGATAAACTGCTACTAACAGCGACAATCACACCACCACCGGTTGCATGCAATCTATACTTTCTAAACACCGCCTGTGCCTTTGTAAAAATTTCGGCAGAATTTATCTCGCTTCAGCCAGCTTTCCGTACCTATAACGATTTCATCTTCGGTGCTTTCTATCAGCGCTTGAAGTTCCGGTACTTTACCAATGCAGCTTCGACAGTTTACAATTACAATACCGATTGCTGCATGGGCCCCGCATGTCCTGACTTTGCCCCGCTCCCTTTGAGCTGCTGCCCTTTCTGTACTTGCCCGAGGCCATCTAACCTAAAAAACCGCCCAGTCCACACCACACAACAACTGCTACCAGTGTAGCCGCGTGCTGCGTGTAGTGGACTCCTGACCTATCCAGCGGAACCCGAAACCCCACCACCCTATGGCGCAAGTCGAGGAATCTGCAGCCCACACGGTCGCAGAACCGTCTCAGCCTCTGATTCAGACCCTCCACTCGGCTCTGTACCAAAGGTCCGCAGTCAGTCCTGTCGACGATGCTGCAGATGGTGAGCTCTGCTTTCATCCCGCTAGCGAGACTGGCAGTCTTCACCAAATCAGATAGCCGCCGGAAGCCAGAGAGGATTTACTCCGATCCATAGCGACACACATCATTGGTGCCGACATGAGCGACCACCTGCACATGGGTGCACCCTGTACCCTTCATGGCATCCGGAAGGATCCTTTCCACATCTGGAATGACTCCCCCCGGAAAGCACACGGAGTGCACATTGGTTTTCTTCCCCTCGCTTGCTGCCATATCCCTAAGGGGCCCCATTAAGCGCCTGACGTTGCAGCTCCCAACTACCAGTAAGCCCACCCTCTGCGGCCGCCCGGATCTTGCAGACTGAGGGGCAACCTCTGGACATCGCGACATTTCTGCTCGCGTTGGTCGAGATCCAATGACTGTTAGAAGAATATGGAATCGGTGTGTTCAGGACGGTAATATGGAACACCGTGCTGGATCACAACGGCCTCGTATCACTAACAGTCGAGATGACGGGCATCTTATCCGCATGGCTGCAACGGATCGTGCACCCACGTCTCGATCCCTGAGTCAACATATGGGGACGTTTGCAAGACAACAACCATCTGCACGAACAGACCGACAACGTTTGCAGCAGCATGGACTATCAGCTCGGAGACCACGGCTGCGGTTACCCTTGACGCAGCATCACAGACAGGAGCGCCTGCGATGGTGTACTCAACAACGAACCTGGGTGCACGAATGGCAAAACGTCATTGTTTCGGATAAATTTAGGTTTTGTTTACAGCATCATGATGGTCGCATCCGTGTTTGGCGATATCGCGGTGAACGCACATTGGTAGCGTGTATTCGTCATCGCCATTCTGGCGTATCACCCGGCGTGATGGTATGGGGTGCCGTTGGTTACACGTCTCGGTCACATCTTGTCTGCATCGACGGCACTTTGAACAGTGGACGTTACATTTCAGATGTGTTACGACCCGTGGCTCTACCCTTCATTCGATCCCTGCGAAACCCTACATTTCAGCACGATAATGCACGACCGCATGTTGCAGGTCCTGTACGGGCCTTTCTGGATTCAGGAAATGCTCGACTGCTGCTCTGGCCAGCACACTCTCCAGATCTCTCACCAATTGAAAACGTCTGGTCAATGGTGGACGGGCAACTGCCTCATCACAATACGCCAGTCACTCTTGATGAACTGTGGTATAGTGTTGAAGCTGCATGGGCATCAGTACCTGTACACACCATCCAAGCTCTGTTCGACTCAATGCCCAGGCTTATCAAGGCCGTTACTACAGCCAGAGGTGATTGTTCTGGGTACTGATTTCTCAGGATCTATGCACTCAAATTGCGTGAAAATGTAATCACATGTCAGTTGTAGTATAATATATTTGTCCAATGATTACCCGTTTATCATCTGCATTTCTTCTTGGTGTAGCAATGTTAATGGCCATTAGTGTATTACTTCAATAGATTCAGTCATTTTTTATAATTATGTAGCAATATAGGTTGCAATGTATTTCAAACACATTTTAACAAAAGAATAAGAGCGGCAAATAGCTTACTATCTAAACCAATAAATATCATTTAACTTAAAATGGGCGTCTTATTATTTATAAATATACAATGGATGTATATTAATGTCAGAGTACCACTCACAATAATCAAGAAAGCTAAACATGCCAGGTATGCCTACCAACACTTAAATTGCTGACCCCAGACATAAACTTCGAAATCGCCGGACATATGGGTCAAAACATATTATTTTCTCAGGTACACACATTCTGTAGATGCGTTTTTACCCTGAACTCCAAAACAGTTACCAAAAACTGCTTTAACCAACACGAAATGTTACCAATTTGTCGGTGGAGGACCCCCAACTCTCCTTTTGTTAAGCGATATTCCATTCCCCCATTCTCCCAAACCCCTTCCCCCCTCCGCCATTAGCCCACCTCCCTTGACCGACTTCCAGATTCGCCCCTCCTGAAGATAGTGTACAGGGATTCCCAATCTAATTTCGAAACAGGATATTCATATAACAGTCACGAAAATGAGCCCCGGAGCAGCCTTCACTGATGTTTCCACAATACAGAGAACAAGAGGGTACACCGACAGAAGGAAAGAAGATTGGGTTCAGCATCCCGTCGACATCGAAATCACTTGAGACGGAGCACAGGCTCTGATTGCGTTAATGATGAGGACGGAAATCGGCTGTACCCTTCGAAAGGAACCATCCCGGCATTTGCCAGAAGCGATTTAGGGAAATCACGGAAAACCTAACACAGAATAGTCGGGCGCGGGTTTTAACCATCGTCCTGCCGAATGCGAGTCCAGTGTGCTAACCACTGTGCTAGTGCGATAATGTAATTATCGATATTTTTCCGATATTATCTAGGGATTCATAGTATTTCAGATGTTGCTATCGATACCACATATCGTATCGAACCCGGTGTTGCGGCGTCGCCACACGGGACTGCGTTGACATCGGTACGCGGTATCTTTCGGATATAAATGTGCGATATAAATGTGATCGACACCGGTGATGAAGTTTCCACTGCTGTGGAAGTCACGCAGCGTGTGCAGGTAGGAGCGTGCGCACGCCTCCGCTGGCGTGCCGTGTCGCAGTATTGAACGCTGCCGCAGGTGCCACGCGTCGCAACAAGTAGACACGGGACCACGCCGCACCACACCACACCACACCACACCACATCACACAGCGCGCCGGCCAGGCCCCAGGCGTCTGTCACCCGCCACCCTAACCGGGCACACCAATGCTAATGTGCTCGGCAGTGTCCTAATGGTGTTCTCCTGACACAATGTCACTGGAGTATAAACTACACTCATGCTCATAAATTAAGGATAATTGCAGAATGTGGTGCCACACAACGTGGCACTACACAAAACTGGCGCTAATAGCTTAGGCACAAAGGGACCACACACGACACAGATCTGTAAGTCCACAGTATTGGTGATAAGTTGAGAAAACCGCCCCGAAACACACGTGCTACGAAACGCCACTGTTTTCTGCGCATGTACCCCGACATCAATATGGGATATGATCACCATGCCCACGTACGCAGGCTGCACAACGGGTTGGCATACTCTGGATCAGGTGGTCGAGCAGCTGCTGGGGTAGAGCCTCCCATTCTTACACCAGTGCCTGTCGGAGCTCCCGAAGTGTCCTAGCGGTTTGAAGACGTGCAGCGATACGTCGACCGAGAGCATCACAGACGTGTTCGATGGGGTTTAGGTCTGGAGAACAGGCAGGCCACTCCATTCGCCTGATATCTTCCGTTTCAGGTTACACCTCCACGGTGGCAACTCGGTGGGGCCGTGCGTTATCATCCATCAGGAGGAAGGTGTGACCCACTGCACACCTGAAAAGGCGGACATACTGGTGCAAAATGACGTCCCGATACACATGACCTGTTACAGTTCCCCTGTCAAAGACATGCAGGGGTATACGTGCACCAATCATAATCCCACCCCACACCATCAATCCACGACCTCCATACAGGTCCCTTTCAAGGACATTAAGGGTTTGGTATTTGATTCCTGGTTCACGCCAGATGAAAACCCGGCGAGAATCACTGTTCAGACTGCACCTGGACTCGTCTGTGAACATAACCTGGGACCACTGTTCAAAAATGTTCAAATGTGTGTGAAATCTTATGGGACTAATTGCTAAGGTCATCAGTCCCTAAGCTTACACGCTACTTCACCTAAATTATCCTAAGGACACACACACACACACACACACACCCATGGCCGAGGGAGGACTCGAACCTCCGCCGGGACCAGCCGCACAGTCCATGACTTCATCGCCCTAGACCGCTCGGCTAATCCCGCGCGGCGGACCACTGTTCCAGTGACCATGTACTGTATTCTTGACACCAGGCTTGACATGCTCTCATGTGACCAGGGGTCAGTGGAATGCACCTTGCAGGTCCCCGGGCGAATAAACCATGTCTATTCAGTCGTCTGTAGACTGTGTGTCTGGAGACAACTGTTCCAGTGGCTGCGGTAAGGTCCCGAGCAAGGCTACCTGCAGTACTCCGTCGCCGTCTGCGGACACTGATGATGAGATATCGGTCGTCTTGTGGTGTTGTACACTATGGACGTCTCGTACTGTAGCGCCTGGACACGTTTCCTGTCTGCTGGAATCGTTGCCATAATCTTGAGATCACAGTTTGTGGCACACGCAGGGCCCGTGCTAAGACCTGCAGTGTTTGACCAGCCTCCAGTCGCCGTAGTATTCTACCCCTCATAACGTCATTAATATGTGTTCTTTGAGCCACTTTCAACACACTGTCACGATTAGCACGTTTGAAAACGTCTGCACACTTACTCGCTGCACCGTACTCTGACATGCACCAACACACCTCTGCGTATGTGGACTGCTGTCAGTGCCACCGTGCGACGACCGCAGGTGAAATGCACCACATGGTCATACCCCGGGGTGATTTAAACCCGCAAACCGCGCACCAGAGCATTGTTTCACTATTTATCAACATTATCCTTAATTTATGTGCATGAGTGTACATATACAGTGTGTTTCAGGAGGAATAGTCAATACACTGGTTTGCAAAACTTACGAATAAAAGTAACTTTTGGAAGATATGTCAATGACAAGTAACAGAACTCGATGAAACTTAGACCACACATAGGAAGAACTGATACAGTAGGTCAAACAAACACGCAAAGAGACGAACAGAACCGAAATTTTTATTCAAAAACCGTAATTACACTGAAATCAACGCGATCCGTGATGGTTACCTGGACGTTAGAAAAGGCGGGACATGGTTCTTAACTGGGCGTGTGGTCACTACTAACAGTTATCCACGCTCTGAAAAGCGCTCCCATGCTGGCCACAAATGTAGTAACGAGCTGTCATAGTAGAGGCGTTCCACTCCTCCAGCAGGACAGCTGACAACTGGCGGTTCGAGGTTGTGGACGTGCTTCAGTATGTCTCACCAAAGCATCCCAAACGTGATCAATGGGATTTAAGTCGGGGGAAAGGGTAGGCCATTCCATTCGCGGAATATTCTCTCGTTCTAAGAGCTGCTCCACCTGCGCAGTAAGATGCAGTCGCGCATTATCATCTATAAAAAATAAAGGCCCAAAAATAGGCACATGAGAAGGAGTACAGTGTCACAATAACGCTGACCAGCGAGAGCACCGTCTTCAAAGATTTGGAAGTCAGTAAGATCGTGCAAATTGAGATTTTCACTCTGCAGTGGAGTGTGCGCTGATATGAAACTTCCTGGCAGATTAAAACTGTGTGCCGGACCGAGACTCGAACTCGGGACCTTTGCATATCGCCGGCAAGTGCTCTACCACCTGAGCTACCCAAGCACGACTCACGCTCCGCCCTCACAGCTTTACCTCTGCCAGTACCTCGTCTCCCACCTTCCAAACTTAGAGCACTTGCCCGCGAAAGGCAAAGGTCCCGAGTTCGAGTCTCGGTCTGGCACACAGTTTTAATCTGCCAGGAAGTTTAAAGTTCGTGCAGCATTATGCCTCCCCACATAGTAACACCTGGACCATCAAAACGACAATGTTCTGCAGTGTTTCTGGGTGTATTACGTGTCCACCACTTCTCTCCATACGAGTAGGGTGCGTCCGGAATTTTGAACATCATCCTTATGTGCCTACAGGTGTTGCAACGTGGGGAGGCACAGCGTTGGATGGTGTGTATTGACCTTCAAATTTTTGAGCACGGTGCACCCCCGTTTGGTTGGTTGTTGATTTTTTTTTGGAGGGGGGGGGAGGAGGAGGAGGAATCATACAGCGAGGTCATCGGTCCCATCAGAGTGGGGAAGGACGGGGAAGAAAATCGGCCGTGGTCTTTCAAAGGAACTATCCCAGCATTTGCCTGAAGCGATTTAGGGAAATCACAGAAAACCTAAATCAGGAGGGCAGAAGAAGAAGAAGAAGAAGAAGAAAACGACGACGTTACGATGACAGCAACTGTGTGCCACCACATGAAACATCCTTCCGGTTTCTCTGGTGACGATGGCCAAGATCCAAAGAAGTGGCTGAAGGTATACGAGCATATAGCCAAATTTAACAAATGGGTTGAAATTGTATGTTTGACTAACGTATTTTTCTACTAGGAGGGCAATGCCAAGCAATTGTCTGAGAAAAACGAGGAGAAGTTCACAAGCTGGGAAGTATTCCAGGCGGCACTGCGCAAATATTTCGGCGACACACAACGACAGAAGTGCAAGGCAGAAGATAAACTAAAGGGCAGGGCACAGCATCCAGGAGAAACTACAGCATCCTACATTCAAGACGACTTGGGGCTGTGTAAAATAGTGGATCCTAGAATCGATGAAGAAGATAAGGTTGCACATCTCATGAAAGGTGTTGCTGAGGACATGTATGAAGCCCTACAACTGAAGGAGGTTTCGACAGCAGACGACGTCATAAAATGGTGCCAGTATATCGAGACAATGCATCAAAAAAGAATTACACGCGAGAAGTTTGAACGGCTTGCAAACGTCGTATCGATGTCTGTGATGGAGGAAGGAAGTGATTTGACATGTGTTCTTAGTCAGATAGTGAGAGAGGAAGTTCAGAGGGCACTTAGATTGCATGGCGAGCAAAAAACAGATGCTACAAGAGGTCATAAGGGAGGAAGTGGAACAGACATTGAACCCAATGTCTCGTCCTTCATTTCCATTTCAAATGCTTAAAAAGTCGAGATCCAGGCGAAGTTACGTTCCTACGATGCCGCATGAGGAACCTGTTTGGGCACCAAGGAAGACTGACGTCTGGAGGACCCAGGATAACCATCCAGTATGTTTCCACTGCAGACGACCGGGACATGTGGTGCGCTGTTGTCGAGAAAGGCGGCGGATATTTGATGACGCCCGCGCCAGAAGGCAGCAGACCGATCTTCGCCGACGCCAACTCCGGGACGACGAAGGTGAACAAGATGATGTGGGTGCGGGACGACGTAGGTCACCATCGCCGCAAGCTAGCCGCTGGAGAGGACGCTCCTCAACGCGCCGATCAAGGTCTCCATCGCCGTTGAGAAGCTCCAAGCGATCACCTCGCCGCCGTAACCTGGATAACTAAAGGGTGCGACCTTCCTTGGAAGTGAGGCCGCCGAAGAGAAAAATCCTCCGCCGTCGATCACTACAAATATGGTAGGAAACTACGTCGATATCCTCATGGATGGCCGACCAGCCCAAGCTCCCGAATAAGAGTCCAGTGTGCTAGCCACTGTGCCACCTCGCTTGGTGCCCCCACCGGTCAACTTTATTCTGGCACTGTAATTTTTCTCTGTGTGTCTTTTCAGGGGTGTACTTGGCCTTGACTTCTTTTTTATGTCCGACACTGCAAGGCAGCATGGAACAGCGCAGGTGAAGCAGCTCTTGGAAGGAGAGGATATTCGCCTAATGGACTGGCCTTCCCGTTCCCCCGACGTGAATCTTATCAAGCACGTGTGGGATGCTTTGGGGTGACCTATTGCAACACGTACAGACGCACCAATGATCGTCCAGCAGTTGCAACTGCGCTACGGAGAAATGGAACGCCCTGTCACAAAAACTCGATCCAGTAGCGACGATCTGAAGTGTCTGTCGTAGCATGGGCTACAGGGTGCGCGTAGGGACATTTAGCGTTGATTTTCTCATGTTACTTTACGTGAGGGTATTTAGCCATTATGGAAGGCATAAAACAAACATGAGACGTATTGCGTTAAGAAGTGACAGCGATAGTTATCCGAGCAGATAAATTGTTGTAGAGAGAGTGAGAAGCAGGAAAAAGGCCCGGAGAGGCGCCAACCACAGAGTCGGCGGTAAGCAGGATAGGCAACGGCCGGAGCGCGTAACGTGGACGGACACGGACAGAGAGCGCTTTACGATATACACGATATTGTAGTGTCAATATTATTCTGAATTACGATGCGCGGCGACTATAGCCGTTATGAAATACATGAAATGTACTCGCAGTTGCGAATATAGACAACCATCAGCCGTGTGATGGAACGACGAGAGAGAAAAGTTGTGCCGGGTCGGGACACGAACTGGAATTTCCCGCTAATCGCGAGCAGTTGTCTTTCCATTAGGATGCATGTCCATAACCATTGCTTCGTGCTTCCGAGCAACACGGGCACTGCATTATCTTGTTTATCTGCCGACACTGGGAAAGCGACTATCAATTAAAATGTTCAAATGGTTCTCAACACAAAGGGACTTAACATCTGAGGTCATCAGTCCCCTAGAACTTAGAACTACTTAAACCTAACTAACCTAAGGACATCACATACTTCCATGCCCGAGGCAGGATTCGAACCTGCGACCTTAGCGGTCGCGCGGTTCCAAACTGAAGCGCCTAGAACCACTCGGCCACACCAGCTGGCTCATTTCATTTCATTACGAACTGTTATCTTCTTGACATGAAAACAGGAATCCAGTATAAACCACTATAAGGTTGCAACGTTCTCTGTAATCCCAACGTCAGTATCACTAGATGCTGCCTCTGGATCACGGAGTCTCGAGTTCGATTCTCGGCCGGGTTGGGAATTTTTCTCTGCCCGGGGACTGGGTGTTTGTGGTGTCATCATTTCATCATAATCATTCGCGACAGTGGCTCAACTGGACTGTGTAAAAATTGGGACTTCGTACGGGCGCTAATGACCGCGCAGTTGAGTGCTCCACAAACCAAACATCACCACCAATATCTCTAGAGCAGGGCTTCCCAACATGTGGTCCGCGGACTCCTTAGGGGTCCGCCGGCTCTTTCTAGGGGGTCCGCGGCCGCCTTTCACCAAATCGTGTAAGATAATGAGTAAAATTATTGAATAAAAATGTGAAAATTAAATTCATCACAATTTTCTTTGTGTGAAAAACATGTGTACTTTTACTTCAGGTCGTATCCCCAAGTAGCTTTCGCGGTTCCTAAGTGAGAACGTATACACAGTTTAGTGCCGGAGACTGCGGCTTCTCTGATCGACTGTTTCGCAACAATACGGGGGTCGTTTGAGCGCTGGCTCACGGTGCTAGGTGCGCCGAAACCTTTTACGCATGCGCGGAGCAAGCTGTGTCGACCAATCACAGCGCTGGCCGGCACGTATGCGGCCCCAGGCATCATTAAATGTTAAACTTGCTCTGTCAGTGCACTGCTAATTTCATAAGTCGATTTTTGACCAGTTTATTACTTCTGACATGGATCGGTGGCTGAAGTCAGGATTATTGAAGAAGGGTGCAGTTTCTCCATCGCCTTCACAACAAGGGAAGTTTACAGTTGAAATGAATGAGGAGGGAGGACGACCAAAGGAAGACTTTACATACATCTGAAGATTTTTCTTCGGATTTCACGAAAAGCCACACACACACACACACACACACACACACACACACACACACACACACACACACACACGACTGTTACGAAATATGCATGCTCCTTACACAACAGTAGCCAAACAGAGGAAGTGAGCAGACCATAAGCGGCAGCTTGGCAACAGCTAACAGTCTGACGCGACGTTGATTGCTCTTGGAGGAAGGCAGCTCCATGGTGTGAAATTTCAATTAGCAAGTAATTTTAATCAGGCTCTAGTGTGTTGAAGAAATGGAGTAAATCGACTAGTAAGTGTCTGGATACAGTGGGAATTCAAATTGGATCGTTAATTCCAAGTTGTTTTCATTCATCTCTAAAGCAAAGACTATTGATACTTCGGGGGGGGGGGGGGGTTCATTGAGAACATGGCACTTGCATTAAGAAGCTTTCAGTTCCCATGGGTTTCGCTCTGAAAATTAAGTTACTGCGCTCTTGACTGACTACGAGTCCGCCATGGATTTTCGTCTGAAGAAGGGGTCCGCCAGCTGAAAAGGTTGGGAAACCCTGCTCTAGAGGATGTCAGGATGTAGTAGCAGATGTCCAACATGTGTGACGGGTGCTAATTATGCGCTGATGTGAGGGCACTTCCCAGGACAGAGCAGATAGTGGCGGGCGTGCAGAGAAGACGTTGGGTGCCCGGGTGGCGGAGGCAGCCGACCTGTATTATGGACGACGGCGCTTGGCCCACCTGTTCCGTCTGCCGCCAGATACGAGCCGTTACTTATTTAAAGCGTCTTTATGGCGCAGCCGCAGGCAGAGTGCTCAGTACCGCCGTTATGCAGTCGCGACCAGGTCGTGTTGCAATTACGTGGTCGGCTAACTGCCTTACACAACTCAGTCTGTACCTGCGTACCACTTACACAGCCAACCCGTCCATCTCACGGTACTCCTGTAATGTTCCCCTTTGCTGCCCCCTCCCCTTTGGTAACCATGACCTGCCCTTCTCTTAGCCTAATTTTACCCCTATTATCCCCGACTCTCGCCCTCGCCCTCCCTCGTCATCATAGCGCTGCTCTGCCATTCCCTCTCGCGTATCAGAGCCATACCATCTCTGCCCCACCCTTTCCACATGCTTTGCCGCCTTATTTACCAAGCTAGCTGTCGCAGCGGCATGTCCGCCCCGATAGCATGCCGGCACGGTAGCTCAGCGTGTCCGGTTCAAATGGCTCTGAGATCTATGGGACTTAACATCTGAGGTCATCAGTCCCCTAGAACTTAGAACTACTTAAACCTAACTAACCTAAGGACATCACACACATCCATGCCCGAGGCAGGATTCGAACCTGCGACCGTAGCGGTCACGCGGTTCCAGACTGAAGCGCCTAGAACCGCTCGGCCACAACGACCGGCAATGTGTCCGGTCAGAGAGCTGGTTGGCCTCCGTAATAAAAAAAACTGAGTGGAAGGATCAACAAATGAACTTGAACGGATGTCATGTGATGTCCGCAACGACCAAACACAACTATCAACAAAATGAAAAAAAAAAAAGAAAAAGAAATCTGGGTGGTCAGCGTGACGGATTGCTGTCCTACGGGCCCGGGTTCGATTCCCGGCTGGGTCGGGGATTTTCTCCGCTTAGGGAGTGGGTGTTGTGTGTCTTCATTTCATCCCCATCCGGCGCGCAGATCGCCCAATGTGGCGTCGAATGTAATAAGACTTGCACCAAGGCGGCCGGATCTGCCCCGTAAGGGGCCTCCCGGCCAATGACGCCAAACGCTCATTTCCATTTTACGGATTGGACACTGCCGGTTCAGCCATCGCCATCTGCTGACGGCTGCGCCGGCGCCGTTCTGCCCATCTAGGTAACTGCTGACGGTCCGCCACATTTTAACGTCCTGTCCGAATTTTAATACACTGCGCATTGATCTTGGCCTGCCATGTACTGTGGATGCCATTTTAGCGGATGACACAGGAGAGCCTGCTCGCGTTCTTCGTTTTATCCACTTGACAAACCTGTCTAAGGACATTTGATTATGCTGTTTTCTTTTAATCCCTTGCCTGTTAATGTGCCTTTTATAGTGTTGTCCTTTTTAGTTGCTGTTTTAACCTTGTGCCTCGCAGTGCATTCATAACTTAGTCTGGGCGCTAATGACCACTGTAGTTGTGCGCCATAAAACCACAAAAAAATCCATTTTACAGGTGTGCTTATTGTTACGGCATATGCAAAATGCTTTTCTGTTTAAGCGTAAACAAGGCTTACTTCTATTATATTAATGATCTTTAGGTTAGGACTGTCTGCTGCAATCGAATAAAGGTAATACATGAGGGTCGTTCAGTAAGTAACGCAACAATTTTTTCTCTGCCAGGTTCGGTTGAAGAAATGCGGAATTTCTTGTGAGACATCGTGGAATATTCCCACTTCAGTCACTATATTTCCAAGAACTTCAGATAGATGGCAGCACTTGGCCTTCAAAGTGTCGCCTGTAAAGGAGGTTCGTTCCAAGCAGAGAACTGTCGTCGAGTTTCTTTTGGAGGAAAACCAGAGCATCGCGGCAGTGGCAGTGTACAAAAGCACTTCTGTAAAAGCAGATATATTATGTAAAATTGATGGCGAATTTAGCTACCGTCTAGGCGATGTTCGTGCTGCTGCTGCTGCTGCTGCTGCTGTTGGTGGACACAAAGCATTTGTAATAGAATAACTAAAACTTTAAGATTTTATCAGTGTTTTGAAAGTCGTCCAATGTTTGTAGTATGTTTTTTCTCAATAAGTATTAAGTTTTGAAGTCAGGTCATTCTTTTTTAAACACCATGTACAGGGCTTTTGAAAAAGAAAGACCAGATTCCAAAGATTTATTGCTTCCAAACTACAAAAGATAGAAACGAGGTTCCAACGTTCCTGGAAAAAGTTCAAATTTTTATGCATTCAATGTGAGCACCATGCGCTACACGGTAAATATAAAAGCGGTGGTTCATTTTCTACCACACACGGGGCAGCTGGTCTCTCGCTATCGTAGTCGCAGCTTCAACAATGCGATGCCGCAGACTTTAAAGAGTGTCACGCTTAGTGGAGGTAAAGGCGCGATGTTTTACGTAACCCAACGGATAAAAGTCACAAGGTGTGAGTCGGGAGACCTGGAAGACTACCGGTAATGAAGTTCATCTTCTGCTCCTCCTCTTCCAATCCATAGTTTTGGAATGGTGTCATTCAGGTAACGTCGGACGTGCTATGAGACCACTCTTATCCCACTTACGCCTGACATTCTTGAAAGTCCGCGACATCGCATTGTCGAATCTGTGAATTCGATAACAAGAGAACAGCTGCTAAGTATGTAGTAGGAAATGAGCCACAGTTTTAGTATTTGTCGTCTGGTGCTCACATTGAATGCGTAAAAATTTGAGCTTCTCTCTTTCCAGGAACGTTGGAATTGTATTTCTATCTTTCGTAGTTTGGAAGTAATAAATGTTTGAAATCTGTTCCTTCTTTTTAAAAAGCTTTGTATGTAGATTTCATAGCCGGTTTCTTTTCCCATGTTTCTCCAATCCAGGTGAGTGTTCCATCTTTAGTCATATCATCCTCGAGAGTTCGATGAACTCTTACCTTCTTTCGTGCGGAGAATGGAGCTGTGAACGCACACTCTGTATCTCTGTTCACATCCGTTCCCACCCCTTCACTGAACCGCGCTGATGTACGTGACAGAGCAATTATTTTCGTTTCCTGAAACTAACCAGTAGGTACTGAATGAAAGGCTCCAGAACGATCGTAAGGGCTAGCGCCGCACTGTGTGGCATGGACAGAGGATCGCGTAGCCTCCTCGGGTGCCGGACAGAACTGTTTGGCGTGACTGCAAAGTGAAGCTGGTAGGTGTGTACCCAGCCGCCAATTCCGCAGAGTGTAGTCAGCAGGGGCCACGTTTATTATCAAAGCGACGCCGGCTCTGTGTGTGTAAGCCACCAGAAGGAAAGGAGAGAGGAGAGAGTCTGAACAACATGGCGCCGAGTGGTCTGCTGGAAGACCGCCATACACATAGCATCCATTACATTTTACGTAGCTCTTGCTGCGCCACTGCTGCATGTACGCGGCGATACATGGAGTAAAATTGTGTACTAATAGACCCATACACCGATGTCACTCTGTTGTAGAATTATGGTAAAATTTTTATGCTCACGCGTTATGACCATTTGTAGAACAAAAATCTCTTCAATAAAAATAAACATGGATTCGGGAAACAGGTCTTGTGGAACTCGGCTCGCTCTGTTCTCTCATGAGATCCAGAGACCATAACGGCGTTCCTTGACTTTCGGAAGGCGTATGATTCAGCTGCGCAGTGTTGTTTTGTGAACAAAATAAGAGCTTATGAAGTACCGAACAACTGGATTTAGGCCGGCTGCGGTGGTCTAGCGGTTCAGGCGCTCAGTCCGGAACCGCGCGACTACTACGGTCGCAGGTTCGAATCCTGCCTCGGGCATGGATGTGTGTAATGTCCTTAGGTTAGTTAGGTTTAAGTAGTTCTAAGTCTAGGGGACTGATGACCACAGATGTTAAGTCCCATAGTGCTCAGAGCCATTTGAACCATCAGGTTGGGACTCTGGGCAGTCCATTTCTGGAATCTTATTGACCCCAAGCCATTGGCTGTAGATGGTGCTTTCTGGCTGGATATGTTGTCATGCTGATACAATCAACCATCAGTCTCCGAAAGTTTCCTCTACTGTAATCAGTACACAAAACTGTAATATGTGCTAATATTTTCCACATTTAACGTTTTCGTAAATGCAACAAGGGACAACAGCTTAACTACGAAAAACACGCCATACCGTAGCACCTCCTCCTCGATACTTCACTGTTACCACTACACAGAATGGCAGCTGACGTTCCTCAGCCCCAGACGCGCGCCCTTCCATCGGACTGCAAGAGCGTATAACGTGATTCATCACTCCATATCACTCGTTTCGTCATTCAATAAACCACCTCAAGAGTCGCTTAGCATTGATTACAGAAATGAGTGGCTGGACTGCTGTAGGACTTCGGAAATCTCGAGCGATGGTTTCCTCTGATTTCATGCTGTAATGCTGGACGGTCACTGTCTGTCAGTAATTGAGATATGGCTGGTCTTTACTTAGCCATCGTTGTTCCTTCGCATTTCCTCTTCAAAATCACATCTAACTGTCGACTTGGCCAGCCTTAGAAGGGTTGAAAAGTTGCTGATGGATTTGTTACTCATGTAACGTCCGATGACTAGTCCACGTTCGAAGTCAATGACCTTTCCTGACCCGCGTTACCTACGGGTGTACGGATATTTTTGATTAGATAGTGTAATTCTGTACATAGCTTCCACCACTTTCTACGCAATTGTTACACTGTGGCCTCCTCATGCAATGTTTCCGCCTGAGTTGTCAACTACGAGGTAACAAGTTCTTTGAGCTCGTCATCATTGTCGTATTTTTTACCACCAAGGAACGTTTCAAAGAGGTCAAGTTGTTGGGGGGAGTTCAGGGCTCGGCGGAAGTTGATCAAACTAGCTTCAGCCAAAATTCTGTAAAGGTGATCGTGTGTTGTTCGCCGTAAGAAATCGACCATTCTCATGAATCAAAATATAAACTTTTTGTGAGCTTTTCACGGCGCTTGTTCTATATGCGCGACGCAGTCTCATAAACGTCCACAGTAAAACTTTGCGTACATTTTTTTCGTCTCACGGTAAAAGATGCAGTAGTAGATTGTAGAGTGCCGTGTATATCCCCAACGAATGTGCACATAACTTTTTCGAGGTGTTAAGATATGCTTGGTTTTACTCTTCACTGGTGACGCAGTTTGCCTCCACTCCCTTGGTTGTCGTTTCGATTAAGGAGTTAAGCGATCACATCTCATCCCCCGTCACTATTTTGCTTAGAAAATCACCATCATTTTTGTTGTAACGTTTCAAAGTCAAGTGCATTGCCCAGACGCTGTTTTTGTGTTGTTCCGTGTTCTGTAAGAGCTTGTGGCAACCAATGAATAGTTTTCGAAAATTCAATTTTTCAAAAACCGTTTCATGAAGAAAAGATCTTGGAATTTCCAGGATTTTGCTTAGAAAGATCATGTACCGTAAACTTAGAGCTTTACTACATTAGCTATTCAATGGCACCAACCAATTCTTCGTTAACCAGACATGGACGTCCAATTCATCAGTCACCATGCAGTTAATCAGGTCCTTCATCGAAGCCTGAGACCCATCTCCTTACTACTGATTCACTCACCACATTTTCTCAGCAAACCTAGCAAATCTGCCAATGTTGACTTCTTTTAGTGTTCTGCGCATTCAGAATATGAATTACAGATATAAACTCACAAGCGGCAGGATTTTCAATCAGCTTTTCCACTCTAAACAAGCACTGTACAGCACGAGGAACACACAGAGAACTCAGAATGGTGTTATATCCTTGTCCTTGACCGACGAACTTGAACACAAGTAATTATTAGCACAGCTGGAAACATAATACACGAAAGGCATCGATGTCTGTCGTTTCGCATAAGGGCAAATAGCATGATCCATAAAGAGGCTAAAGAGGAAGAAGGCTCGCCACACTGACGGAATTCACTCAAAAATGCAGCAGTAGATTGCACCACAAATCAGCACATACCTTACGAAATTTCTTAATGATGCCCTCTAGCTTGGACAAGTGACGGTAGGATGGGGACTCAGTTATTATTAAAAAAATACGTGAACAAAATTCCGTCAGAATGCAAATCCTATCGCCCGATTAGCCTTCTGAATTCAATGGCTAAGATGCACGAGAGACTCACCTGTGATGGCCTCCATGCGCATAGACTGGGCTCTAGACCACATCATTTAGGATTTATACCTGGCAAATCGATAGATGACACTATAATTTCGCAATTCAAATAGTGAACTGGTCAGAAAAGAAATAGGCGGTAGCACTACTGATAAGTATCGCAGGGGCCGTCGATAATTTTGTGGTCTGGGGTATTTGCACGCAGAGACATGCAGCTCCCGACGGTCCTATAACAGTCTTCTTGACTACTACGGAAATAGCTGCCGAGTCGCGAGAGGAGAACCGTAAGACGAAAAAAATATCACTAAGGGATGCCCGCTGACGTCGATTTGCAAACTCGTCGGCATTAAACCCCTCGTAACATTAATGGAAGGAAGCATCGCATAGAAGTGGAAGTCACTTATGCTTACGACCCTCTCCTTGTGATAGTGGTGAAATAGAGGTCAGCTTGAAGAGACGTCATCAGCAATACTACAAACCATGAGCAACTCATGTGCTAGAAGTAGCCTCACTGTCGTGGCGAATAAAACACTCAGTATTATGTCGAAGGGAAACCTGCGAATGAACTCTACTGTAAACTAGATAGAAATAACATAAAAATGGGTATATATCTGTGGTGTCACCGCCAGACACCACACTTGCTAGGTGGTAGCCTTTAAATCGGCCGCGGTCCGTTAGTATACGTCGGACCCGCGTGTCGCCACTGTCAGTGATTGCAGACCGAGCGCCGCCACACGGCAGGTCTAGAGAGACTTCCTAGCACTCGCCCCAGTTGTACAGCCGACTTTGCTAGCGATGGTTCACTGACAAATTACGCTCTCATTTGCCGAGACGATAGTTAGCATAGCCTTCAGCTACGTCATTTGCTACGACCTAGCAAGGCGCCATTATCATTTGCTATTTATCTTGTGATGCATGTACCGTCAGACCGATGTTCACCAATTATGGATTAAAGTTAAGTATTCCAGAAGCTACGTACTATTTTTGCTACTATAAAGACCTTGTCATTTTCCAGACCTCACGACAGCCTGCGTGAGCTTAAACGCGTGCCTTCGGCTTCCTCTCACAGTGGCTTGGCAGTCTTGCCAAGTCACAACAATATCTATACCAGAAGATAATTTTAACAAACATATAAAATCTGCTGCAGCAAGGGCATGAAAATCAGTGCCAGGAGCAACGCAATTAATTACAGATTACTCTTGTCTTAATAAGACGATATCACTGCGCTCTCTTCAGTAATATGTTTTGTGCTACTGGCCAGCGTGTGGACACAGCTACCGAATCTACACCGCAGCTAACACCATGGTGATAAGGCGCTGACAGAACTGTGTGCGCTCCTGCGGCTATCGGGGTCTTTCGGTACCACGTCAGTGGAGGCTGTGTGTGTGTGGTGCTCGGCAACTACTCCATAGAAATTAAGTAACGTGTGGCAACATATTGGCTGAAAACTGGCAGAGGGGACACACTAAGAGACATCTTAGGTTAGGAAATTTAGAACTCGAGAGAGCTCAAAAACTGAAGAGTGAATTTATGGCAAAGGGAGTGCGACAAATGCGAAGTAGTCAGTAGCGTATATGTATTCTTCACCAACATCAGGAAGCACGACCAACGCAATGTCGCACATTTCTGATGTCGATACAATCATCGCCGTACACAGCGTCCATTCTTCTATGGATTTCTATTGGAGGCACGTTTTCTGCGGTTAGACTATAACAGAACGCTATTTTTCAAGCGCCGACATTGCTACATTAGACACCGCCATGTTACGCGCTACAATTTGGAGCCCCCCTAGTGACAGAGGGTTTCAGCTTGCCTCAGCAAGCGGGAAAGTCGACCGAATAATTAACATGGCATGTATTACCTTAACGGACTGAACACAAAAAAAGTCGGAGGCATTACTTTTCAATACGCCATCGTAAGCATGTATATGTGTCTAATGGGCATGTAGTCGCCTGGATGTTAAATACTAATCTTCCTTCCTTCCTTCCTTCTTTCCACCTACCTGTCGTGAATTCGCTTTCTCAGACTGACATTGTGCCATACGCCAGCTGGCCTTTGTGTTGAGTGGTACTTAAGATAGGTGAATAAATTAGTGAAATCAATGTGAAGTGAAGTACAAATTAGAAAATAAATGAAAAACTTAGTTTAGAAGAATTACACACTGGCAAACAGCGGACAGAGCAGCATTGGCAAAGTCCGGCGCTTGCAAGTCAGCACGTTCAAGAGAAGCCATCGCCCTCCCCACATAAGCGGACGCTGTCGATTCAGCCGTCAGAGCATCGCCCGACCGGCTCACATGTTTCTCAATTGTCACTTGTGATCAAAGGCCCTCTCCTACATTCCAAGAGCCAATGACCGATGCTAAGAAGATTCGTCGAGAAGCTTTTCAACGTGACAGAAGAGTCAGTGATCGCGAAGTCGTTCACCTCCAGTGAACTGAAGTAAACAAATACGCGAGACGCAGTGGGACCGACAAGAAGAAGAGTAGTTTTCAGTTCACTTTCGGTGCTGAAGACCGTCGTGCAGGAAGAGACTACATCGTACACAGAAGCACCAAGTCCGCCGCTGTAATGGAATAGCAAGCAGCAGCCTCGCCGCCAGAAGACAGAAGTTAGAAGGTATTTGAAGACTGATATCTACGTACCCAGGTGACTCGTGAGGATGGGAAGGAGATGGCCTCACATCAGCAGCCACCTGTGAGCCGGGATGAAGATCTGACAGCCGAAGACTGGCAAGCTGAAGTCCGTTGTTCGAGGCCGGGACACTGGCCTTCCCCCGCCGCGCCGCTCCGCTGGCCGACGCACAACACACGCGGCCGCACAGAGAAGAGAACACTGGGACGCCACATCCCAGGTATCACCATCCGATTCACGTCTTCGTTCTCAATAATTAAACGGGCCACCTCACGATGCGCGTCTCCAGTCAACTGGGCGAAACGACGACACGAGATACACACCGCCAGGTGTAATCAGACGCCGCCGCACACGCAGCATGAAGGCTTCGCAAACGACACAGCTGCCGCTCTCTCAGCCAGAACAATCCAGTAAGAAAACCGTTGTACAAATCTTCAATAGAAGTTATCTTATGTAAAAATTCTGTTTCATTCTACGTCATACCCGAGCCAAGGAAGAACCCACCCTGCCCACATGTTGTTAAGAGAGAAAACATAATTTATTTACTGTTTCTCACCGTGACATAATGCTTTAAAATCAAATGCCCTTTGCAGTAATGCTGATCCTGACAATTGACTAGCATCAAAAGAGAAAGCCTAGTTACATTTGATATGGTAGCGGTTTGCGTAGCTGAAATAACGTACGTATCATTCTCATAGAGGTTTTCTTACTTATGTTACAAGTGAAAAATGTTGAAAATTGCGGAGTACTGGGTTTTTCAGTCGAAGCGGGAGAACTTTCCTCGTATCTACTCGCCTGGTCTCTCTCTCTCTCTCTCTCTCTCTCTCTCTCTCTCTCTCTCTCTGGGAAGCGAGCTCGCAACGCCGTGGTTCTGACGAGAGAGAAACTTTGAATTTATTTTCGCAGAGGCCCCTGCTTGTGGCAGGACGGGCGCTACTGTTTATTAATGCAGCCAGCGGCGGCTGCAAACTGCCGTACCTTCCCTGGGAGGGGTAGGCATTGTGAGGCAGTCCATATACACCCAGGGTGAGGCACCGTTGTGTTAGAGGCCATTAACGATCGCTTGTGCTGTTGTGCTCGGCTCGGTGTCAGTAGGTTCAAATCTTTTTTGCAGGACACGGTCCTTAGCCCACACACTTCCAACGACTCAGGTCAAGGTAAGGAGGGGGCAGCGAATGTAGAGACGAAGAAACACGAGAACACGTCGTCTTCCACTGCCCATTACTTAGCTCTTATAGACAGAATATTCCATTTGCATCCGATCTATATGTGGCTGCAAGAAGCCCCGAAAACTGATGTATAATTACGACCTAGCGAACGAAAGCTGAAAGATGGTGCTAATAGTCAGGTGCACTGGGTGAAAATAGTAAAATCTTAGGCCCAATGCAAATGAAAAGGGAGCGTCAGGTAGAGAAAGTGAAGTGATTGGTGAGGACATCCCTGTGGAGCTCGTACCTGCATCATTAGGTTTTCACATCCACGTCAGCACTCACGCTTAAAAAGCTATTTACATGACAGAAAAATAAAGGGCCGTTCCCACATAAGGTGTAGGTCAAACGTTTCTGTCTAGATAACTACTAACATCCGAGTGTCTAGAATAACAGATATAGAACACCTTCAATGGAAAGTACACTACTGGCCATTAAAATTCCGACACTACGAAGTGTGCTACAGACGCAAAATTTAACAGACAGGAAGAAGATACTGTGATATGCAAATGATTAGCTTTTCAGAGCATTCACACAAGGTTGGCGCCGGTGGCGACACCTACAACGTGCTGACATGAGGAAAGTTTCCAACCGATTTCTCATACACAAACAGCAGTTGACCGGCGTTGCCTGGTGAAACGTTGTAAAGCCTCGTGTAAGGAGGAGAAATGCGTACCATCACTTTTCCGACTTTGATAAAGGTTGGATTGTAGCCTATCGCGATTGCGGTTTATCGTATCGCGATATTGCTGCTCGCGTTGATCGAGATCCAATGACTGTTAGCTGAATATGGAATCGGTGGGTTCAGGAGGGCAATACGGAACGCCGTGCTGAATCCCATCGGCCTCGTATCACGAGCAGTCGAGATGACAGGAATCTTATCCGCATGGCTGTAACGGATCGTGCGGCTACGTCTCGATCCCTGAGTCAACAGATGGGGACGTTTGCAAGACGTTTGCAGCAGCATGGACTACCAGCTCGGAGACCATGGCTCCGGTTACCCTTGACGCTGCATCACAGACTGGAGCGCCTGCGATGGTGTACTCAGCGACGAACCTGGGTGCACGAATGGCAAAACGCCATTTTTTCGGATGAATCCAGGTTCTGTTTACAGCATCATGATCGTCGCATTCGTGTTTGTCGAAATCGCGGTGAACGCACATTGGAAACGTGTATTCGTCATCGCCATACTAGAGTATCACCCGGCGTGATGGTATGAAATGCAGATGATAAACGGGTATTCAATGGACGAATATATTATACTAGAAATGACATGTGATTACATTTTCATGCAATTTGGGTGCATAGATCCTGAAAAATCAATACCCAGAACAACCACCTCTGGCCGTAATAACGGCCTTGTTACCCCTGGGCATTGAGTCAAACAAAGCTTGGATGGCGTGTACAGGTACAGCTGCCCATGCAGCTTCAACACGATACCACAGTTCATCAAGAATAGTGACTGGCGTGTTGTGACGAGCCAGTTGCTCAGCCACCATTGACCAGACGTTTTCAGTTGGTGAGAGATCTGGAGAATGTGCTGTCCAGGGCAGCAGTCGAACATTTTCTGTATCCAGAAAGGCCCGCACAGGACCTGCAACATGCGGTCGTGCATTATCCTGCTGAAATGTAGGGTTTCGCAGGGATCGAATGAAGGGTAGAGCCACGGGTCGTAACACGTCTGAAATGTAACGTCCACTTTCAAAGTGCCGTCAATGCGAACAAGAGGTGACTGAGACGGTGTAACCAATGCCACCCCATACCATCACGCAGGGTGATACGCCAGTATGGCGATGACGAATACACGCTCCGAATGTGCGTTCACCTCGATGTCGCCAAACACGGATGCGACCATCATGATGCTGTAAAGAGAACATGAATTCATCCGAAAAAATGACGTTTTGCCATTCGTGCACCCAGGTTTGTCGTTGAGTACAGCATCGTAGGTGCTCCTGTCTGTGATGTAGCGTCAAGCGTAACCGCAGCCATGGTCTCCGAGCTGATAGTCTCTGCTGCTGCAAACGTCGTCGAACTGTTCGTGCAGATGGTTGTTGTCTTGCAAACGTCCCCATCTGTTGACTCAGGTATCGAGGCGTGGCTGCACGATCCGTTACAGCCATGCGGATACGATGCCTCACATCTCGACTGCTAGTGATACGAGGCCGTTGGGATCCAGCACGGCGTTCCGTATTACCCTCCTGAACCCACAGATTCCATATTCTGCTAAGAGTAATTGGATCTCGACCAAAGCGAGCACCGATGTCGCGATACGATAAATCACAATCGCGATATGCTACAATCCGACCTTTATCATAGTCGGAAATGTGATGGTACGCATTTCTCCTCCTTAAAAGAGGCATCACAACAACGTTTCACCAGGCAACGCCGGTCAACTGCTGTTTGTGTATGAGAAATCGGTTGGAAACCTTCATGTCAGCACGTTGTAGGTGTCGCCACCGGCGCCACTCTTGTGTGAATGCTCTGAAAAGCTAATCATTTGCATATCACTGCGTCTTCTTCCTGTGGGTTAAATTTCGCGTCTGTAGCACGTTATCTCCGTTGTGTAGCAATTTTAATGGCGAATCGTGTAATACCTCATGCAGAGAGAGCGGGAAAACATGCGCTTAGTCACCATGCGGAGGAAAGTGTGTGTCTAGTGATTGTGACGGGCAGTTATTGAAGAGAGTTATAACGAGAAATGAGAGGTCGACAGCTAAAAGTCACTGCAGAACTGCAGGCTTGCCGAAACAGCACGAAGGGAGCTTCATAAGCAGAGAATTTCAGGGTGAGCTGGAATTCCAAATCCACTCATCAGTGATGTAAATTTACCTAACAGGAAAACGTGGTACCGAAGCCATTCATCATGGACCATGGGGCAGTGGAAGAAAGTCATTTGGTCGGATGAGTCCTGGGTCACACTGTACCCAAACTTCCCGCTGGGTTTATGTCCCAACAGTGAAACATGGCGGGGCTGCGGTGGTGATTTGCGCAGCTACACCGTGGTATTACATTGGCCTCATCGTTACGCAGCAACGTCGCATTACTGCCAAGGATTATGTGATCCTTTTTGGTGATCAGGTCTATCCCACAGTACAATGTTTGTTCCTCAATGGTGATGCTGTGTCCATAGATGACAGGGTCGCTGTAGCAACGGCTCGCATCGTCCAGGGCTGGTTTTGTGAGCAGGAGGCTGAACTCTCGCATTTCCCCTGGCCGCCACAGTCACCAGATCTCAATAATGTTGAGCCTTTGTGGTCTACTTTGGAGAGCAGGATGCGTAATGGTTATCTACCTCCATCATTGTCGCCGCAACTTGCCGCTGTTTTGCTGGAAGAATGGTGTAAGATTTCCTTGAAAAGCCAATAAGTTATTGGCTAAAGGCAAGGTGCCCATATTTTTGTCCGTCCCCTGTATAGAATAATAATATTAATAAATAATAATAATACAGCTACATCCAAACGTATATATACAACTACAGAAATCTGTAATTATTGATACATGTTCAATTACTCGAAAGTTCCTAAATGCAATGTAACATATACCGTACAGTTAAAAGGAAGTCACGCTTGATCAAGGTCCGCGTCACTTTCCATTTTTAACCAGACATAACGTCTGAGAAAGGAAAGAAATAATAATAATAATACGGGGTATTTCGCAGATTGATCCGTTTTTACTGAATAAAGATAGAGCTTCGCGTCGATTTTAACTTCAACACGGGCCTGCCAGTGTGCATTCACAAAAAGAAAAACATTCTTTTTACAAGACTGTATCTTTTACATAGAACCTTAGGGTGCTTTTTACAATTAAGTTACCGGTTCTTCTGATTGCCGATACAGGTTTCCTTGGAGTAACCAGCTCGCCCGTTCGCTACCCAATGTGCGCGGAGTCGAGAAGGCATGCCAAAAAAAAGGCGTTTTGCGTACTCCATTTCAACAGTTACGGTTTAGTGAGCTTACACAGATGTTGAATGTAGACCTTGTAGCCATGATTTCTGTATGAGCGAAAAGTCAAACGTTGCCGCAAAACACGCCAGTGTGCCACATCATGAACCTGTCGGTTGGCACGACGAGAAGACTTGTGTGGGCTACGTGCAAACCTCTGGTGAACGGACTGTACGTCTTGAAAGAGCAGACGGAGTCTCTTACGCAGGCATTCTCTCCAAACTGTTGGGTCCACGGTCGAATAATTTGAATGGTAGAAGGTGTGTCCACCTGCTTGGCCGAGTGGTGAAGTGTTTGCCTAATATGTAGGGGGCCCAGGTTTATATTCCCTGCCATCTTTGAGATTTTTTAAGCTCGTGAACTGGGTGTTGTGTCCTCCTCATCCTCCTCCTCTTCCTCAGCATCATCATCATCATCATCATCATCATCATCATCATCATCATCGACACGCGAGTCGACAAATTTGGCGTCACCTGAAATAAGACTTGCACCCGACGGCCGAACTTTCCCGGATGGGGCCTCCCGACCATGAATGCCACACGTTTACTTTTTTTGTACGAGATGCAGTGGCATACTCTTGACGATAATCACGCCGCACAGCAGTAACTATACTGTCCCTGTTGAAATGGAGTACGCAAAACGCCTTTTGTTGGCATGCCTTCTCGATTACGCGCACATTCAGTTGCGAATGGGTGAGCTGGCTGCTTCAAGGAAACCTGCATCGGCAATCAGATGGACCGGTAACTTACCACTGGCGGAAAGGTAAACTTTTAGTTTCGGTGCTCAAGTGAAAATTTACCTCAGTTTCCTTTTTTTTTTTTTTTTTTTCAATCTATCCCAGGCAAGTTCGATAAGGTTCATGTCTGGAGAACACGCTGGCCACTCTAGTCGAGCGATGTCGTTATCCAGAAGGAAGTCATTCACACGATGTGCACGATTGGGGCGCGAATTACCGTCCATGAAGACGAATGCCTCGCCAATGTCCTGCCGATATGGCTGCGCTATCCGTCGGAGGATGGTATTCACCTATCGTACAGCCGTTACGACGCCTTCCATGACCACCAGCGGCGTACGTCGGTCCCCCATAATGCTTCCCAAAACAGCAGGGAACCTCCACATTGCTGCACTCGCTGGGTGGAATGACTGGAACTGCTCATGAATGGTTGTTTACATCTCTGGGCAGGTTTAGTGACATGTCTGAAGAGTCAGAGGGACTGTGTCTGTGATACAATATCCGCAGTCATCGTCTAGGAGTTTTGGGAACCGGGTGATCAAAAAAGTTTTTGAAGTGTGTAGCTGGACATCTCACGGTGTATGTGTAACTGATAATGTCGGTACCTGTTGAAACGTCGTTACGTTCAGGGCGACAGGAATTATAAACTTTTGTGTGTCGTGGCCCCTCTGTTGCGGCCTCGGTTGTTCATGTCGCACAACCCGCTGCGTGTGTAGTTGGCGCTCTGCTGTTAACGAGGAAATCGTAGGAAATTTTGTAGTTTTAAGACGCTCACTTTTTTGTATTCTGTCCCGTATGGCTGTTCATACGTATGATCCCTAAATAACCGCTTATGGTGGAAAACAGATGAAATATGAAGCAGAAACAACTGCATTTCTAGTGGTACGTTTAGCAAACACGAGGTGTGGAGGGAAACAGCTGCTGTGTCTGTTAATATCGGTGCACCGTGTTTTGGCGGTTCCCTGATTCTGAGACTTGTGGCGCGTGCCCGGGGAAACTTGTGTGTATCGCGTGCCGCCTGTGGTGGGGGTGGCAGCGTAGGGAGGGTATCACTGGAGACTGGCGGAGGCCGCCCAGAGCTGCCGCAACTCTTGCTTCCGTCACGAAACTCCTGGCGACCGCTTGAAAAGCAACTCGGCGCCCAGCGCGGAAATCTAGCGCAAGCGACGGTAGCACTGCGGGTGTGCACTACTTGCTCAGACAACAGTAAAGTTTATTGTCGTCAAACATCCACATTAAGCATTTCACTGGCTAAATCAGTTTCGACTTAAACAGGGAAGAGGTTTCGCAGTGTGATCAAAAGTATCCGGACACCTGGCTGAAAATGACTTTTAAGTTCGTGGTGCCCTCCATCGGTAATGCTGGAATTCAATATGGCGTCGGCCCACCATTAGCCTTCATGACAGTTTACACACTCGCAGGCATATGTTCAATTAGGTGCTGGAAGGTTTCTTGGGGAATGGCAGCTCATTCTTCACGGAGTGCTGCACTGAGGAGGGGTATCGATGTCGGTCGGTGAGGCCTGGCACGAAGTCGGTGCTCCAAAACATCCTAAAGATGTTCTATAGCATTCAGGTCAGGACTCAGTGCAGGCCAGTCCATTACAGGGATGTTAATGTCGCGTAACCACTCCGCCACAGGTCGTGCATTATGAACAGGTGCTCGATCTCGTTGAAAGGTGCTTAAAAATCATTGTAGGCCTGTGCTGTGATAGTGCTACGCAAAACAACAAGGGGTGAAAGCCCCCTCCGTGGAAAACACGACCATACAATAACACGACCGCCTCCGAATTTTCTGTTGGAACTACACACGCTGGCACAAGACGTTCACTGGACATTCGCCATACCCACACCCTGCCATTGAATCGCCACATAGGGTACCGCGATTAATCATTCACCACAATATTTTTCCACTGTTCAATCGTCCAATGTTTAAGCTCCTTACACCAGGCGAGGCGTCCTTTGCTATTTACCGGCGTGATGTGTGGCTTATGAGCAGCCGCTCGGCTATTAAATCCAAGTTTTCCCCCATCCCGCGTAACTGTCATAGTACTTGCAGTGGACTCTGATGCAATTTGGAATTCCTGTGTGATGGTCTGTATAGATGTCTGCCTGTTACACATTACGACCCTCCTCAACTATAGGCGGTCCCTGATAGTCAACAGACGACGTCGGCCTGTGCGCTTTTGTGCTGAACGTGTCCCTTCTCGTTTCCACTTCACTATCACATCGGAAACAGTGGCCATTGGGGTGTTCAGGAGTGCGGAAATCTCGCGTACAGACGTATGACCCAAGTGACACCCAATCACCAGACCACGTTCGAAGTCCGTTAGTTCCGCGGAGCGCCCCATTCTGCTCTCTCACGATGTCTAATGACTATTAAGGTCGCTGATGTGGAGTACCTGGCAGTAGGTGGCAGCACAACGCAGGTATATGAAAAACGTATGTGTTTGGGGGTGTCCGGATACTTTTGATCACATAGTGTATATCAGTAATAAGTGATTAAGCATTCCAATTGATTCAAAAAGTTTTCTCTTCGCAGATGAGACTGATTAGAAAATAAAGTAACACTTAACTACAATAAAGCCCTATACGTAAGTTTTTGAGAATGATCTATCGTAAAAGCTAAGCTGTTTTGTTCCATGGTTATTAAACAGTTAATGATGTCGACCATTTTGAATTCCTAGTATTGAGGATAGATTGATAGCTTCTTTTGAACTATCACGTTCAATAGCTTGTGCAGAAATCTAATGCTTCACTAGAGGCATAATCTCCGCTCCCTTTGAGCTTGGAACGTGAAGTTTTGTTTATTTTGCGTACTTGGTATGGTGTCACACGGGGTGGCCAACATAAGAGTCCCTGTCTTATAATGAACGTGATATTTGAAGCTATCTGAGTGTTATTTTTTAACCCTACGACGGCGCTCGAGGGGGATCACGTGACGTCGAGCGGCGATTTAGGGATCAGTGGTGCGTTGTCAGTAGTCAGTTTGAAGCTTGTTGTGGATACAGTTCTGTAGAACGCCTTTTTCAATCAAATCAAGAGTGTGTATTGTTGAAACCTTTTTTTGTATGTAGATCGTTTCAGACGTTAAATGAAAGATTTACAGTAAAATGTTCAGAGACCGTTGTTCCTGCAAAAAGTGCTGTGTACAAATTGATCATTAAGTTTGAAGCAACAGGTTCAGTCGATAACGCCAAAGGTAACCGTATAAAGAAAGTTTGTTCGCCGGAAAGTACTGTACGTCTACACGAGACTATGGTAAGTAGTCCACGGAAATCGAATTGATGTATATCCTCACAAGACAACATAAAAGGAACGTCATTCTAGAACATGTTGTAGCTGTTACATACGTAAGCATACAAAGTAAGAGTGATGGAAGTGTTAAAACCTACAGATTACAGACAACGGCACCACCATTGCGAGTGGCTGCTAAAGCTTGTCGGTGATGGTTCTGTGGATCCAAATATTTACTTCGTCTGAGACGAAGCCTGATTTCACCTTAGCGGGCACACGAACTCGCAGACACTCGCTATTGCTCGACTAGTTCAGGGAACGCTTTAAGGTGCCTCTGCATGATTTGAATATAGGCGTTTGGTTTGCAGTTTCAGGCTAACGTATTGTAGCCCCATTTTCTTTAAAAAACTGTGAACTCTCCATTGCGCCTAACGGAATTATTGCAACCATTTATAGTGCAACTAACGGACGAAGAACGGGAGTATGCTTTTCTCCAGCGAGATGGCGCTACGGCGCATACTTTAAGTATCATACGGCCATGAAGCTTTCGGTGAAGAACGCAAAGTTTCCTCAAATTTATGGCCTCCAAATCTCTCGATCTCTCGACCTGTGATTTTTATTTGCGATATAATTTAAAGGGCAAAGTCTTCGGTAGTAACCCACATAAAAATGAAGACTTGAAAACAAACATTTGTAATGCGATTGCGGAAATCACACCTAATGAATTGTCAAAACTTCCCAGAAACATGTTGAGACGTGCTGAGCTATCTATCGAAGTTTATGGTAACACTGCCACCGGTGGTACATATAGGATGTAAAAAAACTACGTATTCAAAATTTAGTTGACAGGACAATCCCCATTTTTTTCTGTTAACCCAGATATTTGATATTACAGTATCACAGTGGATTTTTTGACTTTAACAGTAAATGCCTTCGGTTATAATATACCGCATTTTACGGACTGTAAGACGCACCCTAATTTTTAAGCAGTTCTTAATAAATAACATTGGACTATTTTTATTATTAGATTGCAATGCCAGACTGAAAAAATTCTTGGTCTATAAAACAGAACTGACCTTTAAAATACCTGAAAATCGTCATCTGAACTATCTTCTTCATCGTTGCGTAATTGTTATCCTCTTCATGTATAAGATGGTCTTCACTGCTGTCGATAGCGTTACTTACGCCGCACCTCTTGAAAGATTTAACAGTATCTGCTCTCATTGTAAACTACTTCTGTTTTATCCACTGACATACGCGGTTTAAAGTTCCCTTCGGCGTGAATTCTTGTTAGGTTTCATCCATCATCCATTTGCTCCATTCCGCTCTCATATTCACATTAATTTATTTACATCAAGAGGCTGCAGTAGTGAAGTAAATCCTACCGGAATAACAGCAAGATCTGTGTTTCCCTGTTTCAATTTCTCTTTCACATAATTTCAAAATGGTTCAAATGGCTCTGAGCACTATACTACTTCACATCTGAGGTCATTAGTCCTCTAGAACTTAGAACTACTTAAACGTAACTAGCCTAAGGACATCACACACATCCATGCCCAAGGCAGGATTCGAACCTGCGACCGTAGCAGTCGCGCGGTTCCGGACTGAAGCGCCTAGAACCGCTCGGCCACCGCGGTCGGCTTCACATAATTTTTCAAATGATCACTAAACTGATCCAGCGCAAGAAAAGTTCTTCAATAAAGCACGTTTCCTTCTCTCCACACACTGTTAATCCATAATTTCATACCAGGCTCGTCCGTCCATCCCTTGTCAAGGACTTGAACACCACCACCTGGCGGTATTTCAGAAAGTTGTGGCACTGTGTTACGTTTGAAAATGATCATTGGCTCAAGTTTAGTACCGTCAGCACAATTTGAGAGGACAGCAGTGTAATGCATTTTTTCATGTCCACTTGTTTTTATAGTTACAATTTTAGCACCTTTCGTGGCAACGGGTCTGTTACTCGGTGCATCAAATGCCAGAGGAGATGCATCCATATTCGTTATTTGGCTTAGTTCCACACTGGATTTCTTTCGACGCTGAATAATAAAGTAATGGAAAAAGAATATTTTATGTTCATACTTTTGAGGCATTTTCTGAGATATTTCGTTCTGATTCGCGTGCTAAGCCCATGACACTTCATAAAGCTGTAGCAGCAATCAACTCCTCCCTTAAAATCTGTTAAGCTCCACTGTAGCGTAACTTACGGGCGTGTATCTGAATCATTTTTGTATTAATTCCAATGTTATTTTGACGCTGTTCTTGAGTCAATTTCAATACTTCATCTTCTAGTTTTGGCCATTTTGCATTCAGTCCACTGTTTGCACATTTAGTACATCTCATTTTTTCAGTTCTTCTTTACCTGTTCGCCAATCGCGAATGGTTTTTTTCTGTTGGTAGAGGGCGGAAATGCCACTCAGCTGCTCTGTTTCCATGTTATTCTTCAATATAGTTCGCATAATATGAATATTTTTCATTTTTTCCATTATGAAACTAGTTACTGACAAAAAAAAATTGTAATGTTACCGAAAACACAAATCACTTTCAATTAAAGTTCGCTGTTACAGTAGACGGCAATGACGCATCGTAGGCTAGACAGTGTTCTGGGTTTGTGATGCGGAGGAGCAGGAGGGATACAGTGTTAGCAAGCTTGCGAATCCCTGCAATTCATGTTCGTCGCATCGGTGGATTGCTGCTGCCAGTTGAATCTAACGTTGCCAAATAGAGATAGGTTTCCCATGTCATCAAATAAATGGCAATTTTTAAGACTGACTGGAATTTTAAATCAAACACTGGACACTTTATATTAATTTCGAGTATAAGACGCACCTGAATTTTGGTGACAATTTTTTGAAGACAAAATGTATCCGCAAAATACTCTAAATTGCGAGATACTTTTTCTTACTGTCTACAGCCACATCATCGCCCGCCTAACGCGTGTCACAACGTTTGTTGTCATGCTAAATTAGCCATCTGCCGCTGTAGCACGATAACTGCGCCTGCTGTGGTTGGTAGTTAACGAGGCGTGGCTCCCTGCACCATATCGTTGCAACGCGTATTTAAGTAAGATATTTCTGAAGCGCTGAGGGCACTTAAGCAAATGCAGAATAAATAAAGTAGCAGGGAAAGTAAGTGCGAGTTCTGACGGAAACGTCACAGAGGGGAGTTTTGACCTGTTAACAAAGGGCCTTGTCTCTTGGATGCCTCCACTGATCCACCCAATCCTGTAACACAGCTCAGCTGCGGTGATTAAAAGGCGCCAGCAGAGCGCGACAACGCAAACCACCGCGCACGCTTCAAACACGCGCGGTTAACCGCAGAGGAGCGTGATGCAACACTGGGTTGTCTACCCACCAGGGGCCGCGGATGACGCAAACTCAAAGGGCTCTAACAGCCAGCCATTTGTGCTGAAGCAGTTAATACGATAGCAGACTGCTCGCGTACCCACTCATTTATGAGGTAGCGGTGGAATGGAAGTGGTTTCTCACCAGCTCCACCTCCGCCGTTTCTTCCTGGCAATCATCACTTGCTTTTTATTTCCACCCCGCGGCCTTTCAAATAAACTACGCCCCCTCCGACTGAGAGTTGCAATATTAAAAGTTTTGGCTGGTTTCGTTTCCTGGGGCTGGGATACTTAGTTGCCGCATTACAGGCCAAATACTGCTCAGTCCACACTATACGATAAGAATGCACACATGAATCGCATGGTCGAAAGGTTTCTATCACTCGGAAATTGCGAATTATGAATCTAACATATAAATTTATAAATGAAAGATAGCAATTAAATAAAATCTGCAGGTACTATCGTAACGACTGTAAATGATGAGTACGGTAGTAGAAGTACTTTTGAGAATGCGGTATATTTCTGCAAAACACTTATTGGTGTCGATGGTCCAGCAATAAAATAAAATAAAAGTTGAATAACAGGGAAACAATAGATTTCTACTTCACGTAATTAGTTATGAACAACAGCGTAGCTCGCGAGATATTCACTTCTGAACGCATACTACGACTTCACTGCAGAAGCCACGGAAATCACACAAGAGCGCAGGCGGCACTCCGAAATATTTCTCTCCTCCGCGACCACGCGCAAACTACTACACTCCAAGTGTTTCCCGCGACTGTGCGTCCACCGCGGCCTCTCGTCCAACATTTAACGTGTCCTCTGCCGTACTATGCAGAACCCCTGCACTGCTCAGCACTACCTCGTGTCCTCTCCGGAAAACTATCCTCCTCTCCCATTTCCATACAGTCTCACCATTAACGAGCGCTGCGATTGGCTAGAGTGCTTCCTCTGTCTCCAAGCCAACGTACACTCACAACATATTGAAACAGATACGAAATACTGGATTTACTTTTAAATAACCTGAAATTAAATAAATATTGCTACGGCTGGACCATAAACACGCTCTAACACACATTATTAAATACATAAACAATTAAATAAACATATATCAGAAGAAAAGAAGCAGAAGGTAGGCCAGGAGCCTAATGTGTCTGTGCTTTCTAAAACACAGTAAATAATTGACCAGTTTCTTCATGAATAGCATATATCGGATATTAACAAAGACATAGACGAATCAATACATTTGTAAACCTCCTGCTACCGTTTTTTCGTGTAACTGTGGAGTACTTATGGCCTGACGCGATCGATAGTGATTGGCCAGTTTGACCTCCAGTAACTCATGTACTATTTATGTTACATGCCTGTAATTCATACCAATTTAGGTTTACACTAATAGCTTTCTAAAGACACGTGGATCGATGAAATCGGATGAAGCGTTCATATTTTGAAAATTCGTGCTGGGTGTTACTTGTGTAATTTACCGTCAGATACTAAACTTTAAACTAATAAAGATATTGAAAATCTGATTACACCATCAGAATCGTCGTGCAAATAATAGTAATGTACACGTTTCTTTTTGAGATATCATGATTCATCTGGCTACTATTAATTTCAATACGAACTGTGAAATGTATGCCATTAAGGCTTCACAAAGTTTGCCATCTTTGGCACTCCCGACATAGACATCTCCTTCATGGACACAAAGCACCGTCCTCGTCACAGCGGAATTCCCAGCCACGCGGCTGGACCATGCGCTGGGGCTACCCCTTTCGTCCGGCTAACGCTCGGCACCACTTCTTTGCTGCCGGGCCTCTGTTTTGACGAACGTCCTGTGCGGCCGTTCCAATTCCGAACATATAATATTTCCAGGGCGCCACAACTCGCCCGTTACCTCACAACCAGAAACTGGCGTTTCTCTGACGAAAGTAATTAACCACCCGGAGTCGTAAGGTCTTAATACTGAGATCAACAATCGATCCTTTGGAACTCAAAATTGACTGCACCCACATTTAACACGGACTCTTTCAGAGCGGGAGTAAGCAGTGTTTCCAACGACGACCCGCCCATGGTCGCTAAGTTCCTGGACCTTTGGGCAGCCTAATAGTAAAAGCGTGGAGCAAAACATTACTTGTGCCTACTATGAGTAGGTTTGTTATTTGTGTACTCACGAAAAAGGCTTTAGTGTGGCGTTTTTCGCAAACATGTGAGTTCAGGTGATGAGAGACAAACGGAACATACTTGAAATTTTTTTGTGGTGTGCTTCTCGAGGGTGCAATGGTAGAGGCTTTTCCAGTAACTGTGAAACGTAATGACACTTTAATACATAGAATACATCATTACACAGGGTAATTCAGTTACCTCTACCCTCGGGTTTTTAATGTACCCGTACTCTGAATTCTGTGAAAATACTTTTATTCTAATTACAAATTACTGTTGTTATTTCAGTGAAATGGTCTAATGTCGCGTAATATTGCCACAACTGATGAAGCGGAAAAAAAATCTAGCAATGCTGTGCAAATTTTTAGCCACATACAAGCGATATGTTATAAACACCTTAAAACACAACCAAAGGCAGCTTCATAATTATTCTTGAAAATAAATATGCTTTTAGCTGTCACTTTACTTTTCAACGTACTAGGGCAAATATAATGTTCTCTCTTCGCAATGAAAGTCGTCCTCCTTTAGATATACTACAGGCCACGGCCTAATTCCACACAATACATTAAAATTACTGGCAAATTCGTCAAACCTTCTGATACAGGTCTCCAGCTTTGCTAGAAGAGAAATTATTAAATAGTCTGCGCTGATAATGACGAGCGTGTAGAACACTAATGTAAAATTTATGTGTGCCGCGTAACGGCGGCGGACTGCAGTACTCCAGCGTTCCTGTTTTCGCTCCGCTGCATACTATGCTATAATTCTGAAAACTGGGATTATGCCTGAAGTTTAACGCCTCTATAAATAAAATTCAAAACAAACTTTACTTAGCATCTATTTGACCTCGGCTCAGTAAATTACATTACATTACGTTACAGAACTAGATACGCAGTATTTGTAATAATGCTTCGAAAGACAACGAGAGGGAGGAGGGGAAGGGGAAGGTGGGGGGGGGGGGGGGGGAGAGAGAAAGAGAGAGAGAGAGAGAGAGAGAGAGAGAGAGAGAGAGAGAGAGAGCGCCTTGACATAAATGAATCGGTTGAAGACTGCAGATGAACGCTTATCAGTACAATGATATCGCTTGTTTTTTAAATACATCGTTATTAGCTCTGTTTTTTAAAGTGTTAATTTTCGTAATTTTCGGCATAAAACATTGTCGTTACGCATTTCATAGTCACATGACTTTTTTTTTATAGTTTTTGTACAGCTCCTTTCACTTGTAAAAAAATATTATTACATATCGGTATGGGAACGCTATTGGTTTTATGCAGCCAACAAGGCCTTGAAATACCACATGCAAATTTTTATATTCTCTTGCTCGCTACATACAAACTGTTAGTCCAACAGAAAAAATAAACAGGATCTTTTTGTAGGAAATTTAATGTAGTTAAATTTCGTTCTGGGATTAGTTTTCGCAGAGGCCGTAGTTTTCGGATCATTCAAGAAAACTGAATAAAAGTGACCTTCAAACGCATTTTTCTTGAATAAATCAAAAACCGTGGCCTCCAGCGAAAACGTAACACAAAACAAAATGTAACTACGTCAAAATGGCTACAAAAATGTCACATTCATTTTTTCTGTATATGATTAATAGTTGGCGCGTAGCGGACGAGTAAATACAAAAATCACGTACGTGGTTTTTGAAGGCGTTGTGGGTAGCATTAAATCCATAGGTAGGGGCAGCTGAACAGTCCTGTATATAAAATGGTTCAAATGGCTCTGAGCACTATGGGACTCAACATCTTAGGTCATAAGTCCCCTAGAACTTAGAACTACTTAAACCTAACTAACCTAAGGACATCACACACACCCATGCCCGAGGCAGGATTCGAACCTGTGACCGTAGCAGTCCCGCGGTTCTGCACTGCAGCGCCAGAACCGCACGGCCACCGCGGCCGGCAGTCCTCTATATAATGGGATAACAGTCTCAATTTAATGTACTACTATAGCACAGTATCTTGTTTTGTTGATTTTTTTAATGTTTCATTTACTTACATTTCCTCTCCACACAAAGAAGTTCAAAACTTACGTATATTCTCCTTCGACATTTAGGTACAGGTGTAGAAAGGCAATTAACTGTCCCAAATTCGATTAGATCTTTCCTAGAATTTACAGTATTTGTAACTTAAGATGTATCCCTTTTGTAGATAATTGACAGGTGGTTTACGTGGACGTTGATTTCACACGCATTTGTGGCGTCCTGCTGGTGGATCTAAATTCATTAACAGATTAGGAACAGTGGGCAGATACAAAGCTATCTTTCCCTTGCGGCCCTTTCGTACATACTCGTACATCGCAACGGTAAGACTGTTTCCGCCTTTTCCGGCGCGATGTATTTCTTGATTTAGGTATGAAACCATAGCGTATACGACAGCCATCAGTTTGATGATCCAAAAAGACAAGTTCTAAATTTTAAATGCGTAAACTACTCCAAAGCTGTTGATCGGATTTTGGAGAATTAAACGCTGTTCGTCTCTTTCGTATCTACTATACTAGTGGAAGACATTGCTATATTCCCATTTGTGGAAAACTAAGCTGACATACAAAACTCTGTAATCAATGTTGCTACGACCAGGATTTTCTTAAAATTCATTTGCATGTAAACAGGGTAATGACGTCTTATACGTTCCCGTAAGATAAGAAATAGCATGGTTTTCAGCAGAAAGGCGAGGAGAGGACATATTGGAAAACATTGACATGGAGGAGGAACGGGATGATAGGACATGTATTAAGAAATAGCTTCCATGGTATTTTGAAAAGCTGTAGAGGGTAAAACTGCAGCGGAACCCAGAGACTGGATTAAGTTGGATAAACAATTTAGGACGAAGGGTGCTAGTGCTAATGTCAGATGAAGAAGTTGAGACAGGAGAGGAATTCGTGGGGAGTTGGATTAAACCAGATAACAGAGTGACAGCAGAAAAAAAAAGTTCGATACATTTGGGATTAATATAAAGGATAGCCTAAAGATAATAGGATAGTCTAAAGAAAACATGAAAAGTGGAAAAAATAAGTTGTTTATTACTTCAGATTTAATCGCCATAACTGTTAATGCGCTACTGGCCATTAAAATTGCTACACCACGAAGATGATGTGCTACAGACGCGAAATTTAACCGACAGGAAGAAGATGCTGTGATACGCAAATGATTAGCTTTTCAGAGCATTCACACAAGGTGGCGTCGGTGGCGGCACCTACAAGGGGCTGACATGAGGAAAGTTTCCAACCGATTTCTCATGCTCAAACAGCAGTTGACCGGCGTTGTCTGGTGAAGCGTTGTTGTGATGCCTCGTGTGAGGAGGAGAAATGCGTACCATCACGTTTCCGACATTGATAAAGGTCGGATTGTAGCCTATCGCGATTGCGGTTTATCGTATCGCGACATTGCTGCTCGCGCTGGTCGAGATCCAATGACTGTCGCCAGAATATGGATTCTATGGGTTCAGGAGGGTAATACGGAACGCCGTGCTGGATCCCAACAGCCTCGTATCACTAGCAGTCGAGATGAGAGGCATCTTATCCGCATGGCTGTAACGGATCGTGCAGCCACGTCTTGATCCCCGAGTCAACAGAGGGGGACGATTGTAGGACAACAACCATCTGCACGAACAGTTCGACGACGTTTGCAGCAGAATGGACTATCAGCTCAGAGAGCATGGCTGCGGTTACCCTTGACGCTGCATCACAGACAGGAGCGCCTGCGATGGTGTACTCAACGACGAACCTCGGTGCACGAATGCCAAAACGACATTTTTTCGGATGAATCCAGGTTGTGTTTACAGCATCATGATGTTCGCATCCGTTTTTGGCGACATCGCGGTGAACGCACATTGGAAGCGTATATTCGTCATCGCCATACTGGCGTATCACCCGGCGTGATGGTGTGGGGTGCCGTTGGTAACTCGTTTCGGTCGCCTCTTGTTCGCATTGTTGGCACTTTGAACAGTGGACGTTACATTTCAGATGTGTTACGACCCGTGGCTCTACCCTTCATCGATCCCTGCGAAACCCTACATTTCAGCAGGATAATCCAGGTCCTGTACGGGCCTTTCTGGATACAGGAAATGTTCGACTGCTGCCCTGGGCAGCACATTCTCCAGATCTCTCACTAATTGAAAACGTCTGGTCAATGGTGGCCGACCAACTGGCTCGTCACAATGCCCGTCACGACTCTTGATGAACTGTGGTATCGTGCTGAATCTGTATGGGCAGCTGTATCTGTACATGCCATCCAAGCTCTGTTTGACTCAATGCCCAGGCGTATCAAGGCCGTTATTACGGCCAGAGGTGATTGTGCTGGGTACTGATTTCTCAGGATGTATGCACCAAAACTGCGTTAAAATGTAATCACATGTCAGTTCTAGCATAATATATTTGTCCGATGAATACCCGTGTATCATCTGAATTTCTTCTTGGTGTAGCAATTTTAATGGCCAGTAGTATACTTTTACCCCACTGTGAGACAAGTGAATCAGTGCTTTCACCGAGAAACGCGTGCTGTTGCCTAGGGAACCATAATCGTACCCTGGTGTGCACGTCCAATGCAAATCCTGTAATGTCTTTCTTCAGGGCTCAAAAAATACGGAAATCGGAAGGGGGAGAGATCGGGATGTGTAGGGACTTCCCAGCGGAATTCGTGCAGCATTCTCGAAATAATATTGACAACATGTAGGCCCGCTCACACTGCAGAAGTTTCTCTGGGAAGCTCTTACATATCCTCCGTAGAGTCCCGACCTCTCCCAACACGGTTTCCGTATTTATGGAGACCTGAGAAAAGATATTGAGTGCCGTCGATTTGCTTCGGACGAAAAGATGCACTACTGGGTACAATCATGGTGCAGTAGGCAACCCAAAACGTTTTCCACGAAGGCATTGACAGTCTTGCCTCACATTGGGGTAAATGTATTAAGTTATGAAGATTACTTTTAAAATAATAGAATTTACTTACTTTTTCATCTGTCTCGTTTTCATTTGATTGCCCCTTATGACTTCCGACACATTTCTCTAATATTTATATATGAGCACACAGTTATGTCACCTAAGTGACTTATTGTGTAACTGATACTGGATTTTCTTGTTCTTAGGTTGTAATGATCCCGATAGCAGGGAAAGGAAGTATGGAAGTATACGATACTGAGGATAAATTACGATTTTTCAGTAAATTAAACTCAAATTAGTTAAATGTCGTATGGGTGAATTATGATGCAATGTTTTTTATTGTCATTAATATATAATATTTCGATCCAAAAGAGATTGCAAAAGCAAGGTACATTTATTTAAACTGTTTCAACACGAATATTTCATTAGGAGCTGTTGTGTTTTGTTCACATAGGCGTATTCAAAGTGTTAACATATGTGACTACGAAATTGCTTGTTATAAAATTTGGGCAGGAAAACCTGATTATTCACTACACTTAGTATGAAAAACAAATAAGTTTAATAATACTTTTGTACCGTATACTCACGTAATTTACAGATTTGCACTTTTTAACCCCAATATTATGCAAATGAGAAAGGTTATATTCAACTTTGTAATTCAGCGATTTCACTTGGTTGACACTTGTAATTATTTATAAAATGCACCATTTATGGTTTTAATCTAAACACCTGGGCACCAGAATCATTTGCAACTATTTCATGTAAATAATTCATTTAATAACAATTTAATTGACTCTAAAAAAAAGAGACAGTTTGCTGATCTCTTTGGAAGGTCATAAATACGAGCACTGTCAAAGACCGACAGGTAGTTGTGAAAGTCCCGTCGGTCAGTGTTTATAGTGCAGGCTAATTACATTGTAAGTAACCATGGGTGGATCGCAGAACCAAAGAGGTAGTTGCACAAGATGTAACTGTTTTCTCAGAGACGCCATGTAAACTTTACGTGTGTTTTTTAAAGAGAAATAATAACGTGTGATGACTTTTATAAAACTACTAGATATTTCCAGCCTTACCTTTTTTAAAAATTCGGACCTCTTATAAATATATAATACCCTAGACAACAAAAGTGAAGAGTCATAAACTTTATCTTTGAAACAGTATTATTCAGCGTTGTGATGACCACCCTGCGAACATCTTTGAAATGTTTTGATGAGAAGTTACATTCTCCTAAAGCATGTGACATTTTATTTACTAACATAAAACTGAATTTTCATCATTTTAAGGCAGGGGGCCGTTACAAAGTCTACCTCGATTCCAAAGTATAGGACTTACTAATATACTTTGAAGTATTTGACTTTTTATCAAGAACCTAGTTGTCAAGGATCAAACGTTGAAATGAAAATACTTAAGGATGTTTGGAACTCATATGTATGTTCATTTGCGATGGCTTTAAGCAATTACAAAAATGCTGGGTTAAAAAAATGTCGAATGTGGCTCCCACACGTCGAATCCACCTGAGTAGCCTGCCTGGGGTAAATGAACTTAGTGAAACGTGAGGAACCTGTAGACCCGCGGACACGAATTCATGTATGAAACAGCCGAAAACTTCATGTGCTAAGCATTCTGTTAGAGGAACAGGAAGTAATTTGTACTTTGATCGTCACAGTGGATAAATTACACGGTGGTTGTATTTGAGACTCAGCTGGGTACTGCACTTGGAGCTCTCGTACCGTGTTGAATCGCTGCTAAGTAGAGTGTTTGACTGCTGAATGAAGCACTTGCAGAACACTTGGCGCGCGAGGAATCCGAGATGAGTTGCACATCAAGTACCCAGCGCGGCGCGGAGCTGTAAACAAACAGTGAACACAGCTCACCTTGTGCTGCTGTCTCGGCGTGCAACTACCTCTCGCGTGACATTATTTACGCTCTCTCCGCCTCATTACGATAGCGCGACGTTGATGCAAGAGTGAACATTATTTCTCTGCGTCATTTTGACTATTATTTCGCTATACTGGTGTTCGAAAGAAGAGTAATGCTTATTTTCACTTTACTTCATATTGTACAACTTAGACGAGAATGATGCAGCAAGAATCGCTAACATATTTCCTCGTGGAGATAATAGCGCGAGGAAGTCTCGAGTTCAGTACAGTGGACTCACATCAGGACGACGACGGTTCAAATCAGGGTTCGGACACCCCGATGTAGGTTTCCCGTGATACCTCTAAATCGCTCCAGGCAGATGCCGGTATTGAACCTTTGAAAAGGCATGATAGACGTCCTTACTCATCCTTGAAACAATCCGGTCTTTTGTTCCGTGTGTAATGATCTCGACAAGGACAAGACATTCAGCACTAATGCTCCTCCGTTCCTTCGAGGAGATAAAAAATAGATTGCATTACTGAGAATATTATGTAACTCTGATAGAACTACATAGTAAGAAACTATTTTGATCGAAAGGGCTGTTCGTTATCTTTTGGCGTTGCGTGCGGTCGATGCTTCCCTTCTGTAAGATAAATGCTGAAAACTGAGATTGCTGTGTTCCCTATAGTAGGGACATGTTAACTGAACTCGGCTTGTTCAGAAAACTTTCAGAAAAAGGGAAACTCCAAGGAACCAACTCTGAAGTTCAGTAGTTACCCATTTTCCGTCCTTGATCATAAGCAATTATGTAAGAAAAACCTAGGTGCTGCAGAGGAACGGCACAAAAAAAATCAAGACCTACGAAAGGTATATTGCTTTCAAAGGCTAACTGCGCAGAGGCGAGACAAGAAAGAGCAATTGCAACTTCAATGGTCGGAAATCGACCGCCACTGGTTTCACGCACCAATAATAGACACCGAGCGAACTGTCTATTGAAAAAAAAGATTTTCTAGGATCACTTCACCTTTCTTTAAGGGTAGGGGTGGGGGCAGGCATGCAATCCCACGTGCTGTATTTCCTAGAGTATCATGGAAACATCCGCAGTATGCTAGTTTCCCTTGATGTGTCCCAACACTAATACTTGTAGATTATGAGTTACCACGAGTGGAAGGTGTTTGTAGCAGACCTGATATAACTGCTTTCTTCTTCTCTCTCAAGCATCTTCGCCCATTCTTTCTACACGTTCTTTCCTTTCTTTTCTGTATTCCTTAAATGAAACATTGTTGAAAATTCCTACATTCTTCTGTATGGTCTCATTTCTTCTTACTACTACCCGTTGCTTGGAATCTGCTATGTGTGGTAGAGTTCATAGTCCAGTTTTCACTTCCATATAATTAGCAGGAAACTGCCATAACTTTATAAATGTTTGGCACAGTGCCATTTCGTATTTTTCCCCTGAGCATCGTTTCATGGTGCCGCACTAATATTGAATCTCTTGGTTTTTTTTTCCCTCCTTCAGTATGAGCTCCGACAGGATATGGTAAATCACAGCCCAATAATCTGACGGTATTAAGTTGTTGAATAATGAGATTTTTCACTCGGCAGCGGAGTGTGCGCTGATATGAAACTTCATGGCAGATTAAAACTATTTGCCGGACCGAGACTCTAACTCGGGACCGGATCGTGAGTCGTGCTTGGCTAGCTCAATCGATAGAGCACTTGCCCGCGAAAGGCAAAGGTCCTGAGTTCCAGTCTCGGTCCGGCACACAGTTTTAATCTGCCAGGAAGTTTGAACTTGTTCAATAGATTTGACTCTTGGATTCTCATGGACTTGGTTTTATTGGCCGATATGCTTAAATTACGTTGCTTCGCTATTTTATATTCCATATCGCGCTGTATGTAAAATATATTTGTTATCCAAAAATAGAACCTGATCGCCAGCAAACATAAGAGTTTTGATAAAATTTCTTTCTTTTAAGGTTTCCGCTGCATCATATTTTATAATCGGTAGTTTCCATTCCATCGCAACGTCGTGTAAATTTAAAAGTGTTGGCGAAATGCAACGCCTTTGTCTGACGCCTTTATTAATTCCTCCTGGGCCATATGTTCACATTTTATCATTAGATTTATCTGTGTTTCTGTATGTAGACCGCGGATAAATCGATCAGATGTAGTGGTGTTCCTCTTTTTCGAAAATATTCCATAGTTTTTTTAAAAAAAGTACTGAAAAGTGATGATAAAAAGCCGTGCTATGACTACTTACTGCTGCTAAAAGCAATAGAAATAGTTCCTACCGGTAACGCTGCAGACCCTGCCATCGACATCGCTGTGTAATTGTCCACTTGGAATTGTGTGCTAGAAGTGTTACGTACACTGAAGAGCCAAGACCTTACGACCAGCTGAATCGCGTGTTAGTCTTTCGAACTAAATACAGAAGCGATTCTCCGTGACACTGTTTCGACAATTCTTTGGTAGGTTTTCGGAGGGTGAGAGGCAAGATGTCCAAGGACAGGTCGTGCGATTCCCGTAATTCACGGGCCGGAGGATTGTGGGTGCGGAGCTGGTGCCCAATAGCGTACCAGATGCATTCCATCGGGCTCCGTGGCCATGATACCATTGTGAGTACACTATAATGCTTCTCTAATCGCTGTATCGCGGTTCTGGTCATGTGACATAGGCAGTTAGGGAATATATAAAGCATTAAGAGATGCAGGTGGCCCCCCAGTAATGTTCACGTATTCCACACATCAGGTGCTTTCGACTGCTACCACAGATCCATTGGAAGCCCAAGTTAATGTTCCCCATCGCATAATACTGCTCTCATCTGCCTACGTCCGTGGCGCGGTGAATGTTTCAAGCAGCCATTTGTGTCGATGATGGCGTATACGAGCACGACCATCGATCTCGTGTAACACGTTTCATTGAGCGAAGGTCCAATCTCGAAGAGCCTGCTGCAATCGTAATTGACGGTGTCGTTGAGTCAATATGGGAACACTTTTACAATCCCAAGTTCACCACTGTGCTCAGAATACTGTGATCCGAAACACTTGTGCCGCCACCAGCATCGTAGTCTGTCGTCATATCTGTCACAGATCGCCTGTTACCCTGTTTCATAGAGCGGGCAAGCCTACGACCTTCACGTTCTGCGAGAAGGAGTGGACGTCCATCGCCCCCAGTCACCTACTGGTGCTTTCGCGGTCCTTCATCCACTTTCTGTAGATGGTCGCCACTGATGCACGCGAACGGCCTGTCAGCTCCACCGTTTCCGAGGGTTCCCAGACTGGACCACGACAGTCTGACCTTTGTAAAAGTCATTTATATCATTAGATTCCGCATTTTGTGGGCTTTATTGTCAGTGGCATTTTGTGGGCTTTATTGTCAGTGGAATGATTCCCTATTCTTCTCTGCTCCGTTTATGTACTTTCCTTATCGTGTCACGTGTCCCGAACGCACACCAGGCAGCATTTAATCTCGCGTTGGGCAATTGTGATAATATTTTCAACATTTCGCGGCCCTGTCAGCAACTGTATAAATATTAATTTTAAATTAACAACAGCCTCAGTTGCAATGTTTACCTAGATTTACCTAGGTTTCAGGCGGGATAACCCAACCTTGTTCAGAATAAAAGGAACTACGATTTGTCCATAACGGACAACGTCAAAAACTAAAAACTATAATATAGTAATACATTGTCATATTGCAAAAACTTATCTGGGAAACAGCCTCGGCCGCACTTCGCGACCGCAGTACGGCAGCAATGGATGTTGTACTGGAACTGGCTATAGCCTCGAGAGCGTATGCGAAATAGTGTGTCATGCGTACTTGTTAACACTGCCAGAGCATGCATTATTAATCAATCGTTTGCAGGTCCTCATACAAATCGCTACAGTCTTTTGGCGTTGCTACCTTCTCGTAGACCGACCACATCAACTCTGTTGGTCCGTTACGGCCAGGGGACATCTGGGACGCATTTTTCAATGTCAATAAACTTTACCAACAGCTGTATACTTTAAGATATTTTATTTTATCCTGAAAGCAACCAGTTTCGGCAATTCATTTTGCCTTCTTCAGGCCCCATACGCTTTTTTTCAAATCAACGAATTTATCGTATAGCGCCATAAAACTGGATATCGTGAGTTACAATCGTTGTGCAGATGCTTCATACGAAGACGTGACAGCAACTCATATGAGCAGTTGCACAATGATTGGAATTCACGATATCCAGTTCTATGGCGCTATACGATTAATTCGTTGTTTTGAAGAAGAAGAAGAAGAAGAAGAAGAAGAAAAGGGACCTGAAGATGGCCAAATGAATTGCCGAAACTGGTTGCTTTCAGAATAAAATAAAATGTCTTAAAGTGTACGGCTGTTCGTAACATTTATTGACATTGAAAACCGCATCATCTGTCGATTCTGAACCGTTAAGAGTTCTGTCTACAAGGAAGTCTCCAATACAGTCGCATTTCTGATCCGACATTGGGAAAACTCTTCTTTTTTTCACTAAGTGGCGTTGCGGGACGTGTTAAATGCCTTCCCGAAGTCAAGGAACACAGCCTCAACCTGAGCGCTTATGCCTGCAGAGACGCGGATCTCATGGAGGAGTAGAGCGAGCTGAGGTTCGCTGACCTCTGTTTGCTGAATCCATGTTGCTTTTTATAGAGCAGATTTTCGTTTCTACAAATACGTCAGTAATACATAATCATAAGAAATGTTCCATAATTCTACAACAGATTGATGTCAACGATGTAGGCCTATAGCTGCGTGTGTCTGCCCTACGACCTTTCTTCAAAACTGGAGGGAGATTAGCTTTCTTCAATTGCTAGGTGCCCTTCATTGCTCCAGCGACCTACGGTAAACTTCTGCTAAAGGGCAGTTCAAAAAGAGCACCGGTTTTGAAATTGCTGGTAAACTTTTGTTTGTCAGTTGGTGACACTGTTTTGATTCGTTTCTGTTTCCGTGAACGTTCCGATTGTTGACTCAGTTTGAATTTCTCGCATTCGGTACGTAAAATGGAGCAGTTCACTTGTGTGCGACGTCTGCTAATCGTGAAAACGTTTTATCAGAATGGAGAATGTTATGGACCAACTATCAGGCAATTCCGCGCAATTCTAGGGCATAATGAGGCACGGAATGAATTAACAGTTCACAGACTTACAAAAAAAGTATTTTGAGACGCATTCATTAGTAAACCTCAAAAGTACTTTGCGTCATCGTTCTGGCCGAAGTCAGCAGAACATTGCGGTGGTTCGCGACTATGTGGCTGTTAGCCCAGTGAAATCAATTTGTGGCCGTTCCCAACAATAGGGCTTCAGCTGTTCTTCAGGACTGAGAATTGTCCAGTATGATCTCCATTACCGCCCAAATTCGGGTGACGCAGACGCAGCAGCAGCAGCTCAAAGTGACGGATCACCAGAAGAGACGACAGTTTGTTGACTGGCATCTGGGAGGACGACAGGAGGACGACAGCTTCGCATACAAAATCATTGTCAGTGATGAAGCACACTTCCACTTAAATGCTTTTATGAATAAGCCGAACTGAATCCAAGAAAGGGAAACGCTTCCACAACGAGTGACAGTTCGGTGCGGCTTTTGGTCGGGCGACGTCATTGCTTTTTTTAAGTTGAGCAGGCACAGCTGTAACAGTCAGTGTACATAGAAGAGTTGTGGTTTCAGGAGGATGGTGCCATCTGCCATACAGAACCCTACCGCGTAACAATGCAGTTGCTCCAGGAGCTGTTCCCGGATCGCCTCATTTTGCGCAATGCTGATCATCAATAGCTACCAAGGTCATGTGACTTCTTTTGAATTTTTTTCTTTGGCGTCATCTTAAGTCAATGGGATATACCAATAAACCCCAAAACAACCCTGTCTTGAAGGAGAAATTCAGCGAGTTTGCTGTGGAAACTAGTCGTGCAGTCATAGTGGATTTCATGGACTGATTTCTTGCATGGTAGCTCAGTAGAGAAAACTATCTGCCTCACATTTTTCATACATGAAATGGGAAGGTTAGATGGGCATTCTTACGTAATTCGTTTGTGTTTGTTGTAAAAATAAACAGCATACTTTCAAATATCAAAACAGGCGCTCTTTTTGAACCATCCTGGGAACAACTTCTTTCGAATAATCTCTGTAGAGTATTATAAGTATCTCATCAGGTCCTGATGCCCTTCCACTACTAAGAGATTGTAGTTGTTTTTCTATTGCGCCGTTCACTTACCTCATTTCGGCGTATATACGATTATTGAAAGGAGGACCCTGTTACGATCTTCCGCGGCGATACATTTTCAGAAGATCAAATTCAGTATTTCGGCCTTCTTTCTGTCATCATGCGTTTTGGTGCAAGTATGTTCACTGGGTGACTGAATAGATAATTTCGAACCCTTTTTGATTTTACGTAAGACCAAAACCTCATATGGCTACTTTCAGAATTATTGAACAATTCTCCTATTGTTCATTTTCGCTTTGTTTGGTTTTGTTTGTCATCTAGGCTTTGACTTCTCTTAAATCTGACATGAAGCACTCTTAGTTTACGTATCAGTTTTCTAACAGGGCTCGTAAACTTCCTTGCAGATAGAACTCGACACGTCTCTCTTAACGGAATAAAATCGACAGATGTAAAGGTAATTTCCGGAGTACCCAAAAGAAGTGTGATGGGACCTTTATTTTTACGAATTATATAAACGATATAGTAGAATGCGTCGGAAGTTCTTTAAGGCTTCAAGCTTTAAAGTTGTTTATAAGAAGGTAACAACAACAGAAGCCAGCAACGATTTGCAGAACAACTTGGAGAGGTTTGATGAATTGTGGAGGTACTGGCTGTTTACCTTGGACGTAAATAAATATAGCATACTGATCATACATAAGAAAGTGAATCCACTACTGCAGGGCTTCCCAACTTGTGGTCCGCGGACCCTTTAGGGGTCCGCCGGCTCTTTCTAGGAGGTCCGCGGTCACCATTCACCAAGTCGTGTAAGATAATGAGTAAAATTATTGAATAAAAATGTGAAAATCAAATTCAGTACTTTTTTTTCGTGTGAAAAACATGTATACTTTTACTTCAGGTCGCATTCCCAAGCAGCCTTTGCGGTTCCTAAGTGAGAACGCATACACAGTTTAGTGCCGGAGAATGCGGCTTCTCTGATGAACTGTTTCGCAACAATACGGGGGCCGTTTGTGTGCCGGCTCATGGTGGTAGATGCGCCGAAACATTTTACGCATGCGCGGAGCAACCTTTGTCAACCAATCACAGTGCTCGCTGGTACGTATGCGGCCCCAGGCATCATTAAATGTTAAACTTGCTTTGTCAGTGGACTACCTATTTCATAAGTCAATTTTTTATCTTCAAGTTGCTTTCATTCATCTCTAAACCAAAGGCTACTGATACTTTGGGGAGGGCGGTTGGGAGGGGGGTCATTGGGAATATGGAATTTGCATTAAGAAGCTTTCAGTTCCCGTGGGTTTCGCTCTAAAATTTAAAGTTACTGTGCTCTTGACTGACTAGGGATCCGCCATGGATTTTCGACTGAAGAAGGGGTCCACAAGCTGAAAAGGTTGGGAAGCCCTGCACTACTGTATAATCACGTCGTTGATGACAAAGTGCTGTAACAGTAAATACCGTACAATGTCTAAGAGTATCTTTCCTAAGCGAACTTAATGGAATGACAATGTAAAACTAATGGCCAATCCAGAGTCATAGGAAGAATGTTAAGGAAATGTAATACATCCACTAAATAAGTGGCTTACAAGGCGCTTGTTCGACCAATTTTTTAGAATTTTAAATCAATCTGAGATGCCTATGAGGTAGACTCATAGAAGAGATACAGAAGATCCAGCGAAGAGAGCCGCATTTCGTCATGGTTCGTTTATTTGGCGCGAGATCCTCAACAAACTCCGATTGCAGACGGTACAAGAGCGGCATTGTTTATCAGGGAGAGGTTTACTTTTGAATTTCGAGAGAGTACCTTCCGAGTAGAGTCGGACTCATAATATGTCCTCTCTCATACATCTCGCTAAATGACCAAAATGAGAAAATTCCAGAAATTACGGCTAATATGGAGGCTTACCGACAATCATTCTTCCAATGCGCCATTCACGCATGGAACAGGATTAGATTAGCTTCGATAAGACTCAGTTTTCGTTCCATAGGCCCAAAAATGAGATGATTCTGATGAGTCTGGAAAATGTAAGAAAGTATAACAAAAAAATAAGACATTTGAATATAATGCTTACTACTCTTATTCGTCAGGAGATTGTCAAAATTGGTGAATACATTACAGTCGACTGGGCCTACTAATATTTACAGAATTAATACACTGTCAGAATGAAACATTGTTATGCACTTTTAATAAATTTATCATATACAAAGTACCTAATCTTGACTGTAGTGATAAAGTGCTGTCAGAACTGAAATCTAACAGGCATTTTTACTTCAGCTTGAGCTACAATCCCTGTCAAGATATTTATCTATAGAGTGGGAGGAGTTGCCTATCAAAAGGTCTTTCAAACTCTGTTTAGACCGTGCTGCATCTGAAAACATGGTTTTAGTGGTTGCTGGCAGTTCGCTAAAAATGTGCGTTCCTGAATATTGGCCCCCTTTTTGGACCAAAGTAAGTGATTTTAGCTCTTTATGTAAATTGTTCTTAGTCCTAGTACTGATAATATATTGAGCTATTGGTTGGAAGCAGGGATATATTGCTTATAACAAATTTCATTAAGGAATAAGTATACTGAGGAGCAGTGGTTAGAATACAAAGTTCCTTGAACAGGCCTCTACGTGATGTTCTTGAGTTTACACCACAAATTATTCTTATTACATGCTTTTGCACGCTAAAAACATTTGCTCCGTTTGATGTGTTACCCCAGAATATGACCCCATGTGACATAATAGAACGAAAGTGAGTAAATTATGCAAGTTTTTTTATATTTATATCTCCTACATCTGACATCATTGTCGCTGCAAATACGGACTTGTTTAGGTGCTTCAGCAATTTTGTGGTATGCCCTTCCCAGCTAAGTTTATTATCGAGTTACAATCCCAGAAATTTAACGCTGTCAACCCCTTCGATTTGCATATCTTCGTATGTTATACGCATGCTGGAAGGAAATCTCTTACAGGTTCTGAACTGCATATAGTGGGTCGTCTCAAAGTTTAATGACAGTGAATTAGCTTTAAACCATTTATTAATGTCATTGAAAATTTGATCAGCAGCTATTTCTAAACCTTTGACTTGCTACTTACTGCAGTATTTGTATCATCTGCAAACAAAATGAACTAAGCATCTGGTAATGTAACAGACGAGAGGTCATTAATGTACACAAGGAAAAGCAATGGACCCAAGATGGAACCTCGAGGAACATCACATGTAATTATTTCCCAATCAGATGAAGACTCATTGATTACTGCACAAGCATTTCGCAACGACACCCTTTGTCTCCTCATAGTTAGATAAGACTCAACCATTCCGCAGCATTGTCGGCGACACCGTAATATTGTAATTTGCTTAAGAGAATGCTGTGATTCACACAGTCAATGGCTTTTTACAGGTCACAGAAAATGCCAGTAGGCTCTAATTTATTATCTAATGGATTAAGTAAATTCTCACTGTAAGTGTAAATAGCTTTCTCTATATCAGAACCCTTAAGAAGCCTAAAATGTGATTAGGACAATATATCATTTGCATTTAGACGCTTAAGGAGACTCTTGAACGCAACTTTTACAAATATTTTTGAGAAAGCCGATAAAAATGGAATTGGTCGACAGTTTGATGGTATCTCTTTATCCCCCTTCTTGTAAAGGGGCTTAATTTCAGCATATTTTAGCCAGTTCGGCAACGTTCCGCTGATAAGAGATTGATTACACAAATGACTTAAAATAGAATTCAACTCGCATGAGCACTCTTCGATTAGCTTCGTTGATATGTTATCATACCCACTAGAATACATACGAGTACAATTTAAAGATTTTAAACTGGATGCTACTTCTTTTTCAGTAACAGACACTACACGCATTTATTACCAAAGTCTCATTTATTGTTAGGGTTATCTGTCCATCTTCCTTTTTGGCCCCACCTGTCTTCACTATATGCCACACAGTTTTTATTTTGTTGCCTGATGTAATTATCTTTTTCTCATAACAAAGCTGTTTTGATTTCTGGATTACTTGCTTCAGTATTTTACAGTATTCTTTGTAATGCATTACAATGCCAACGTCAGAGCTGTTCCTAGTTAGTAGATACAGTCTCCTTTTTGTCCCACATGATACCTTTATTCCTTGTGTAAGGGAAGGGGATCAGTTGATCGTACGAGAAATACCTCTGCCGTATATCGTCAAATGGCTTGCGGAGTACTGATGTAGATGTAAAAATCATGGTGGGTCTTTTCCCATCCCGTAAGACGTTGCTCGGAACATAATTGTCTAAGGCATATTGAATGAGGCTTCCGAATTTTTTCCATTTATGCTCGACATGTTGCTCATCAGCACTGAGTATTTGATGTTGACTGCTAAGATAATGAGCAGTTTCTATCGTGACACTCTTGCTTGACAGTCCCTAAAACACTCGTAGTCGTAGATGTCATTACAGTCCTATGATAACTGATACTCTCCACTGCGTTAACAGATTCGAAAAGTTAGTCTGTCTGTTGCTAGGAGGTACAAGACGTCACCCTCACGAGCTGATTCTCTAAGTATAGGCTGGAAGTGATTTTCGTACAAGACATTGTGAAAAATATCACAGGAATCCCCTTTCCGTGACACCAGTTTTGATCGGATGATTCTCCCAATCTATACCTGGATAGTTGAAGTCTCGCTTACTATGACAGCATGATCAGGAAACTCATTCACAAAATATGCAACTCTCTCTATCACTCAGGCGCCTGACGCTGAGTTACCCCAGAAAACTATTCAGTGAGACATTAAAGAGTATAAATGTGCAAAATGTGTCAGCAAGTTCATTTGTTTGTTTCTGACGATAGCAATTACGCGAAGAGCAAAGCAGCTGAACTTAGTTGTTTGAGCAGCTCAGTAATATTCTTCTTCCAGTTCAAAGTTCATTATATACACCCGAAAATTCGGAGCATTCTTCCGTATTTACTGACTCCTATTCATGTGCTACATGAGTTGTTGGTATGATTGTGGGTATACTTATCGTGAATGACGCGTCGCTAGAGATGTAGCGCAAGTTCGAGTAGTGAAAAGATGGGGATGGAAATCGACAGTTTCCTTTTCAAGCGATTTATGGAAACCACCTGGATAGCAGCAGGAAAAATCGGACCTCCGTCCTTCCGAATGCGAGTCTAGCGTACTAACCATTGCTCCACCTCGCTCGGTTTTAAAGCGTCGCGCTTGCGAATATTGTGGAATGGAGACCGCCGACTTGTTCTACGTATAGCCATACGTACCATAACTCATCAGCGAATAGAAAGTGGAAAAATATACAAATACGCCTCTAGTCTCTTATCGACTGTGTGTCGCAGTCGGACCTGCGATGTGGTGAGAGGGTGGACGGAGTGAAGGAGAAAAACAGGAATAGAACTCTATTCCGGCCTGCCACATTTTTCGGCTTCCTGACAAAGGGGAAGCAATAGGAATCTTAGTAAGTTGGAGCAAGGCCAGCAGAGTATCCAGAATTAGATGGTGGGCAGCCGATGCGTTTTCACGTCTTGGTTTTACACTGGACTGGTAAGTCCGTGTGTGTTCAACATTACCGCGCAATAAGTGGCTCCTCGTGTCCACCATTAGGATGCGCGTCCATCACGGAAACCACTAGACTCAACTTCTACAGGATAGAACAGTATCACGATCATCAAGTCACTCTGTGAAAGGGGCTTTATTGATTTCATAATTTTACTTGACCAGGGGATAGATAATAAAGAGTAAAAAAAAAAAATAATAAAATTCTGCCAGGCACTGCTGGATTTCTGGTAGTTGGACCGTAAGCTCCATAATTCGCTTTCTTGATGGACGCATCATTTGTTGCATATAGACATTCTGCGGTGCAAGGATCGAGACTGTTTCTGCGTACCAGGAGATGTGGGTCCTGCAGCTCACCACACTAACTCATCACTAGTCATCAAGACCCACTTCCAGAGGTTGGCCTTGCATCGTGACACTCCTGTGCTCAATGGTTTAGTGCCATCCATGTCAGATACGGCAGATGAAACCCCAGGGCAGATACCTCTTTGATGTTTTCCCCAACCCTTTCGGTTAATGAATTTCGCCATTGTTTTATTCAGCGAGTTCCAATTGCTTTTTGTATCCAGAAAGGCCCGTACAGGACCTGCAACATGCGGTCGTGCATTATCCTGCTGAAATGTACGGTTTCGCAGGGATCGAGTGAAGGGTAGAACCACGGGTCGTAACACATCTGAAATGTAACGTCCACTGTTCAAAGTGCCGTCAATGCGAACAAGAGGTGACAAAGACGTGTACCCAATGGCACCCCATACCATCACGCCGGGTGATACGCCAGTATAGCGATGACGAATACACGCGTCCAATGTGCGTTCACCGCGATGTCTCCAAACACGGATGCGACCATCATCATGCTGTAAACAGAACCTGGATTCATCCGGAAAATGACGTTTTGCTATTCGTGCACCCAGGTTCGTCGTTGAGTACACCATCGCACGCGCTCCTGCCTGTGATGCAGCGTCAAGGGTAACCGCAGCCACGGTCTCCGAGCTGATAGTCAGTGCTGCTGCGAACGTCGTCGAACTGTTCGTGCAGATGGTTGTTGTCTTGCAGACGTCCCCATCTGTTGACTCAGGGATGGAGATGTGGCTCCACGATCCGTTACAGCCATGCGGATAAGGTGCCTGTCATCTCGCCTGCTAGTGATACGAGGCCGTTAGGATCCAGCACGGCGTTCCATATTATGCTCCTGAACCCACCGATTCCATATTCTGCTAACAGTCATTGGATCTCGACCAACGCGAGCAGCAATGTCGCGATACAATAAACCGCAATCGTGGTAGGGTACAATCGGACCTTTATCAAAGTCGGAAACGTCATGGTACGCATTTCTCCTCCTTACACGAGGCATCACAACAACGTTTCACCAGGCAACGTCGGTCAACTGCTGTTTGTGTATGAGAGATCTGTTGGAAACGTTCCTCATGTCAGCACGTTGTAGGTGTCGCCACCGGCCCCAACCTTGTGTGAATGCTCTGATAAGCATCTTCTTCCGTCGGTTAAATTTCGCGTCTGTAGCACGTCATCTTCGCGCTGTAGCAATTTTAAGGGCCACTAGTGTAGAAATCATGAATTATGATAGACGAGTGTGAGGTGGAGGTGCATTTGAAGGTCACTTTTGTACTTTTTTTCCCTTTCAACCGTGGCCTCCAATGAAAACTTATCCCAGTAAAAATTTTAACTATATTAAACACTAGAAATACTGACCAGTGGGGGCTGAGTGTCGGAGTGGGGGTGCGTTTGAAGGTCAGTTTTGTATGTTTTTCTTGAATAACACGAAAACTACGCCCTCCAGCGAAAACTTACCCTAGTACAACTACATTAAATTGCCAAGAGATTGGTCATGTTTATTTTTTCTGTAGGACGTACTCTGCGCGTAGAGATCGAAAGAATACAAACATCTCGCACGTGGTTTTTGAAGGCCAGATATTGGACGGCGGGTTGCATAAAGCAAGATCGGCAGGGGTTGGTGACTCACCCTGTATACTCAGTGTGAGCATAGGCAACAAGTAGGAGCAGACGGGGAGGGGGCGGGGGGGGGGGGGGGAGGAGAGAACTCCTCTTGAGTATAGCCCGACATTGACTGCTGGGTCTTGCGATACGCACCCTACGAGGCGACAGTGAGCACCAATTGTTAGGCTAATTGAAGTGACCTGTCATGCTTAGGGTCGGGGGCTGATCCTGCCTTATGACAGGAGACACCCTCATCCGACGGGATTACAAGGATTAGAAGGAGCATCTTCCTTGCTACGAGAGTACCGAGAATCCCACTGTAAACCTGGAATTAGTGGTGAGGAGTGTCAAAATGTCATTTCAGCGGTACGGAATTTCCTCACTTAGCGAAGTTAATGTAATAGCAATGTCAAAAAGATATCATCTGTTACAGGATCCTAGAGCGTATTATCATTTCGAGTATAATAAAGTTCATGGAAGAAAAGAAGCTTCGCTCAAGGATGTCAAGATATCTGGAAAGACTGAGTGCGCTTTTCTACACACGACATCTTCCAAGTAGTGGACGCCAGTTACAAAGCAGATTCCTAGATCTACAAAACTTGCCCGACGTTGTAGCAGATCTCAGAAGATAACTAAGGCAGCGTTCATACGACTTATCGTCGCATATGTGTGATTGATTCTACGAGTGTTGGAATAGCAGAAACGAGATCGTAATACTGGACGGCAAATATTCGAAAGGAGCTACAACAAATGTGGGTGTGTCCCATAGATGTGTAATAGGACTTCTAACGCTCTCAACATACATAAAGGATTAATTAGATAAGGTCGTCAGCACTCTCGCTTTATCAGGTTGTTCGCTGATGCTTTGCAAGAAAATATCGACGCTGAAGGGTCGTAAGGAAGCGCAGAAAGACTAAGACAGTATTTCCGTTTACGTTCGGAGTAGCGGTTCTGTTTATACGAAGATAAATGTGAGATAATGTCCATAAGAAGAGAGGACCTGATAGTATCCAAATTAAAGACCAGTGGTAAGCTGTGGAAACTTGATACTATCCAAATTCAAGACCAATGGTAAACTGCGGAAGACTGTCACTTGGTTTAAATATCTTGGTGGGGGGGGGGGGGGGGTTAAATATGGAAGCGTAATACTGTGATCGGTCTGAAATGTGATGAACACACGAAGTCAGTAACAGGGAATATGAGTTGAACACTTCAAATTGTTTTGATTGTTGTGGGCAAAGTGTAGTGCATCTGTGAAATTTCGAAAGTTTGTCTGCCTGAAAATGTACTGTTGTCCCAAGCATATTGCAACAAACGGTGTATTTCTATCGCTGCTCGTTTAGTTTTTATTGCCGTTTCAAATATACCGGTCATTTTTGAAACACCCTGTATTTTACAGAAGTAACTGCTACCAGCGTTTGTTCCGCTATCGTATAATCATACAATAAAGGATCCTTCTTTCTATGTATTCGCAATACATTACATTTGTCTATGTTATGGGTCAGTTGCCACTTTCTGCACCAAGTGCCTATCCGCTGCAGATCTTCCTGCATTTCGCTACAATTTTCTAATGCTGCAACTTCTCTGTATACTACAGCATCATCCGCGAAAAGCCGCATGGAACTTCCGACACTATCTACTAGGTCATTTATATATATTGTGAAAAGCAATGGTCCCATAACACTCCCCTGTGGCACGCCAGAGGTTACTTTAACGTCTGTAGACGTCTCTCCATTGATAACAACATGCTGTGTTCTGTTTGCTAAAAACTCTTCAATCCAGCCACACAGCTGGTCTGATATTCCGTAGGCTCTTACTTTGTTTATCAGGCAACAGTGCGGAACTGTATCGAACGCCTTCCGGAAGTCAAGAAAAATAGCATCTACCTGGGAGCCTGTATCTAATATTTTCTGGGTCTCATGAACAAATAAAGCGAGTTGGGTCTCACAAGATCGCTGTTTCCGGAATCCATGTTGATTCCTATAGAGTAGATTCTGGGTTTCCAAAAACGACATGATACGCGAGCAAAAAACATGTTCTAAAATTCTACAACAGATCGACGTCAGAGATATAGGTCTATAGTTTTGCGCGTCTGCTCGACGACCCTTCTTGAAGACTGGGACTACCTGTGCTCTTTTCCAATCATTTGGAACCTTCCGTTCCTCTAGAGACTTGCGTTACACGGCTGTTAGAAGGGGGGCAAGTTCTTTCACGGACTCTGTTGTAGAATCGAATTGGTATCCCGTCAGGTCCAGTGGACTTTCCTCTGTTGAGTGATTCCAGTTGCTTTTCTATTCCTTGCACACTTATTTCGATGTCAGCCATTTTTTCGTTTGTGCGAGGATTTAGAGAAGGAACTGCAGTGCGGTCTTCCTCTGTGAAACAGCTTTGGAAAAAGGTGTTTAGTATTTCAGCTTTACGCGTGTCATCCTCTGTTTCAATGCCATCATCATCCCGGAGTGTCTGGATATGTTGTTTCGAGCCACTTACTGATTTAACGTAAGACCAGAACTTCCTAGGATTTTCTGTCAAGTCGGTACATACAATTTTACTTTCGAATTCACTGAACGCTTCACGCATAGCCCTCCTTACGCTAACTTTGACATCGTTTAGCTTCTGTTTGTCTGAGAGGTTTTGGCTGCGTCTAAACTTGCAGTGAAGCTCTCTTTGCTTTCGCAGTAGTTTCCTAACTTTGTTGTTGAACCACGGTGGGTTTTTCCCGTCCCTCACAGTTTTACTCGGCACGTACCTGTCTACAACGCATTTTACGATTGCCTTGAACTTTTTCCATAAACACTCAACATTGTCAGTGTCGTAACAGAAATTTTCGTTTTGATCTGTTAGGTAGTCTGAAATCTGCCTTCTATTACTCTTGCTAAACAGATAAACCTTCCTCCTTTTTTTATATTCCTATTAACTGCCATATAAGGAAAACAAAGAGCTTGCAGTAGAAATTTGGCAATTTGTTGTAATGTCTTATGGGACGAAACTGCTGAGGTCATCGGTCCCTAAGCCTACACACCACTTAATCTAACTTAAACTAACTTAGCCTATGGACAACACACACACCCATGCCCGAGGGAGGACTCGAACCTCCGCCGGGGGCAGCCGCACGAACCGTGACAAGGCGCCTCAAACTACGCGGCCCGCTTGCAGTGGAAGTGGTGCACTGTAAGAGGTAGAAGAACGATTTTCGCTTACAACTTTGGACTTGGTCGTTCCCTGACCACCGTTTCTTGCATAAAATTGATACATTTACCCTCCTCCATCATCTAATGGTTCTAATGGCTCTGAGCACTATGGGACTTAACAGCTGTGGTCATCAGTCCCCTAGAACTTAGAACTACTTAAACCTAACTAACCTAAGGACATCACACACATCCATGCCCGAGGCAGGATTCGAACCTGCGACCGTAGCAGTCGCGCGGTTCCGGACTGCGCGCCTAGAACCGCGAGACCACCGCGGCCGGCCCCTCCATCATCCCTGAAAGTTTGAAACATCAAAGACTCACGATGTATAGGATATAACTGTTACGTACCCACTAAAATTTGTGGTGAGTGTTTTCGTGATCCAGGTGACGTCACACGTCTTGTCTTGTACTCCTCCATGCGACAGACGCACTGTGGCCGTTGTTTCTGCCACAGTACAAATCAGTGAGTAATTTGTCTATGACCATTTCGGAGACGTAATGAGTAAAGAGACTCGCTTTTAGAACTTCTCGCGATAGTTACAAGACTTCGCTGATGTTTTTCTTTGTTTGTAGTTTATTAGATTGTGCAGTATTTAGTCATTCTTCTTCCCAGTTCTTCAGGATGTAGCGTTTCGTGTGTGTCCTTAGGACAACACTTACGAGAAGTAAAGGATAAAGAAGTACAATAACTAGCTTTTAAGCATCTGGAATGCCGACGGCACTCAGCGTCCAAAGGAACACGGTGGATGTCACTCTAATTTAAATGTTGTAAACAGTTCTACCTCTTAAAACGTTCGTCACCGTCCTCGCTAACTAATTCTTCCTGCGTCAGTGAAATGTTGAAACACTGTGGACAAGCTGCCTTCGCATCACATGGCACACAGATCCATATGAATGGCGCAACACCAGCAGGTAATGTGTCGCGACGCGAAACGAGAGTAAAAAAGGCGGCCACAGTATCTTTTTGGCCTGTTTTTTGGTTGCGCAATTTAAAATGTTAAGGGCGGGACGACGAGTCGTGGCATGGTGGCAGATAACGTGCCCAATCGTAAAACCGAACCGGCGCTGGGCGCGAATTTCCATTTTAATGCGCAGACCGTTCTGCTTTATGGCAGCGGCGCGTACATCACGCGCGTAATGAGGCCGAGGCGCGCTGGACCCACCCACACCACACCCACACCCACACACCTGCGCGGCGGGGCGGCGCTTTATGGCGGCACAGCCGAGGCCGTCGCAGACGACACCTGCTTCTGTTGCACTTACTAACACATGATCGAGTCTCTGGGGTGCGACCCGACACCCATTTTTAAACAAAACTAGTGCTTTCTTTCGAACTTGGCGGCGTGGAACTAAGGGCACGACCGAGTTTTACAAGTATTTTTCCCATGTTTTTATTACTGTAGGTACGGTCGTACATCTGTACAAAGCGCACTGGCCGACAAAGGAAAGAGGGAAGCAGTTGGGGAAGAGGAAACGAAATGAAACTTCTCGAGTTGAGAGAGTACGTGATGTTATTTAAAAATTTGTCACATCACGGCCTTGAGCTGCTGGCAAAATTTTTTGCATAGCCAGTTTCAGTCGTCTGGTGATCATCAGGATGCTATACAACAAATAAAGTAATACGTAAGTAACATTACAGGCTTGAACTGTCACAATATGTTAACTGATGTAAATGTTAACAGTATCACACAGGTAGTGGAACATCATGTACTAGCATAAAGCCCGCCCGGTTGGCCGTCCGGTCTAACGCAGGGCTTTCCGGGCGAGAAGGAGCACCTGGTCCCCGGCACGAATCCGCCCGGCGGATTTGTGTCGAGGTCCGATGAACCGGCCAGTCTGTGGATGGTTTTTAGGCGGTTTTCCATCTGCCTCGGCGAATGCGGACTGGTTCCCCTTATTCCGCCTCAGTTGCACTTTGTCGGCGATAGCTGCGCAAACAAGTTCTCCCCACGCACGCGTACACCACCATTACTTTATCACACAAACATAGGGGTTACACTCGCCTGGTGTGAGATTTTCCCTGGGTGGTCCACTGGGGGCCGATCCGCACAATAACCCTGGGTTCGGTGTGGGGCGGCGGAGGGGTGAAGTGAACTGCGGTAGTCGTCGTGGGGTTTTGGAACACTGTGGCTACGACGGGGACGGAGCATCTCCGTCGTTTATAGGTCCCTGGTTAACATACATACATACCTGCATCCTCACGTAAAAGTACTAACTTCATCATGTTAGGCGCAACATAAAATTGTTATTGTCAATTGACAAAACTATGAATAACCCACTGGAAACAGAAGTATACCGTAACACAGCGATGTGACTCAGCACGAAAACCACATATCAAGAGTTGGCTGTTATATCGCAGTATAAATGAGATCGACAGCCTATAACAACTGTGGTAGACAGTGTACTCATTCAAGTTAAAATTGTAATCGGCCTTAACTCTGTGAGCAGATTCATACCACAGAGAGACGACTGAACATCTGATCACTGGTTTATTGGTAGAGCCAAAGATGATGATAGAAATTTACAGACATCGATAGAGACTAGAATCCTAATATTACTGTGTGTTGTCTTCTGCGATAAGTACATGTGACAGTCATAACAGGTGTTCTAAATGTTGCACCAAACAGCAATTTGCGCGTGCTACAAACTCAACTGTGGTGACAGAAAACAAAATGCATAGAAGTAACGACTTACATGTAGTCATATGCACTAGTGCGAAACGCGATGTAGTCACAGTCATAGGTATATATATACACTCCTGGAAATGGAAAAAAGAACACATTGACACCGGTGTGTCAGACCCACCATACTTGCTCCGGACACTGCGAGAGGGCTGTACAAGCAATGATCACACGCACGGCCCAGCGGACACACCAGGAACCGCGGTGTTGGCCGTCGAATGGCGCTAGCTGCGCAGCATTTGTGCACCGCCGCCGTCAGTGTCAGCCAGTTTGCCGTGGCATACGGAGCTCCATCGCAGTCTTTAACACTGGTAGCATGCCGCGACAGCGTGGACGTGAACCGTATGTGCAGTTGACGGACTTTGAGCGAGGGCGTATGGTGGGCATGCGGGAGGCCGGGTGGACGTACCGCCGAATTGCTCAACACGTGGGGCGTGAGGTCTCTACAGTACATCGATGTTGTCGCCAGTGGTCGGCGGAAGGTGCACGTGCCCGTCGACCTGGGACCGGACCGCAGCGACGCACGGATGCACGCCAAGACCGTAGGATCCTACGCAGTGCCGTAGGGGACCGCACCGCCACTTCCCAGCAAATTAGGGACACTGTTGCTCCTGGGGTATCGGCGAGGACCATTCGCAACCGTCTCCATGAAGCTGGGCTACGGTCCCGCACACCGTTAGGCCGTCTTCCGCTCACGCCCCAACATCGTGCAGCCCGCCTCCAGTGGTGTCGCGACAGGCGTGAATGGAGGGACGAATGGAGACGTGTCGTCTTCAGCGATGAGAGTCGCTTCTGCCTTGGTGCCAATGATGGTCGTATGCGTGTTTGGCGCCGTGCAGGTGAGTGCCACAATCAGGACTGCATACGACCGAGGCACACAGGGCCAACACCCGGCATCATGGTGTGGGGAGCGATCTCCTACACTGGCCGTACACCACTGGTGATCGTCGAGGGGACACTGAATAGTGCACGGTACATCCAAACCGTCATCGAACCCATCGTTCTACCATTCCTAGACCTTCAAGGGAACTTGCTGTTCCAACAGGACAATGCACGTCCGCATGTATCCCGTGCCACCCAACGTGCTCTAGAAGGTGTAAGTCAACTACCCTGGCCAGCAAGATCTCCGGATCTGTCCCCCATTGAGCATGTTTGGGACTGGATGAAGCGTCGTCTCAAGCGGTCTGCACGTCCAGCACGAACGCTGGTCCAACTGAGACGCCAGGTGGAAATGGCATGGCAAGCCGTTCCACAGGACTACATCCAGCATCTCTACGATCGTCTCCATGGGAGAATAGCAGTCTGCATTGCTGCGAAAGGTGGATATACACTGTACTAGTGCCGACATTGTGCATGCTCTGTTGCCTGTGTCTATGTGCCTGTGGTTCTGTCAGTGTGATCATGTGATGTATCTGACCCCAGGAATGTGTCAATAAAGTTTCCCCTTCCTGGGACAATGAATTCACGGTGTTCTTATTTCAATTTCCAGGAGTATATATATATATATATATATATATATATATATATATATATATATATATATATATATATATACTGCTTCCATCGTACAGTAACTTTTATGGGACAGGCCGTAGAAGTACATGCATGCCGAACTGTCGAAATGTATGCGCTGTACCAGATATAATACGCTCATGACTAGATAGTTATGTTAGCAACTCACATAACACACTTAAGTGGCAGCTGCGTGTGATGCATGACCAACTGACGATTTTTACGACACACAGCTTAGCAGTCGTAAGATTCTAGTCAATATCGATGCATGTAGACCTCTATGACCATCTTTGACTATTAGTAAACAGTGATCAGCCATTCAGTCAGCTGTGTTTGGTATGAATCTGTTTAGTGTTAACGCCGATTACATTTTAACGTGAATGAGTACACTCCCTAGCACAGTCTTTATAGATCGACGTAATTTATAGGAACATATGATAAGAGTGAACCCTGTATTGATGTGACCCATTTACGTCTTTATGATAAGTGGTTTTGGTAATGAGTCACATAAGTATGTTACGTGAACTTGTATTTTCAGTGCATTATTCATGGTTTGTCCGCAGCTCGTGGTCGTGCGGTAGCGTTCTCGCTTCCCGCGCCCGGGTTCCCGGGTTCGATTCCCGGCGGGGTCAGGGATTTTCTCTGCCTCGTGATGACTGGGTGTTGTGTTATGTCCTTAGGTTAGTTAGGTTTAAGTAGTTCTAAGTTCTAGGGGACTGATGACCATAGATGTTAAGTCCCATAGTGCTCAGAGCCATTATTCACGGTTTTATCACCTGACGATAACGATTTTATATTTTGCCTAACATAATTCTGTGAATATGAGTTCGAGGCATTCCATTACATGTGTGTTGTTGTTATTGCTAACATTTACATCATTTAACAGGCTGTGACAGTTCAACAATGTAAGCGTGTAATGTTACCTACGTGTTATTTTATTTGTTATATGGTAACCTGATAATGGTTAGATGACTGAATCTGGTTCCGCAAATAAAGTTATTTACCAGCAGCGCAAGGCGGTAGTACGACGTTTTTCAAATATATAGGAGCTGTGTGGCATCACTTCCTGAACCGAGCGAGGTGGCGCAGTGGTTAGCACACTGGACTCGCATTCGGGAGGACGACGGTTCCATCCCGTCTCCGGCCATCCTGATTTAGGTTTTCCGTGATTTCCCTAAAATCGCTTCAGGCAAATGCCGGGATGGTTCCTTTGAAAGGGCACGGCCGATTTCCTTCCTCATCCTTCCCTCACCCGAGCTTGCGCTCCGTCTCTAATGACCTCGTTGTCGACGGGACGTTAAACACTAATATCCTCCTCCTCCTCCTCCTCCGCATCACTTCCTGAAAATATAGTGTTACGTAAGTTATTACCATATCCAGACAAGTTTACGAAGAACTTCGCAGAATGATTCTACTTGCCAGTATGACGGCTGTACACTCTCTTGCCTGGATGCATGCGCTGATTCGATTGGAAAGGATGTCATAAATCGATTGTATCGTCTCCTGAAGAAAGCTGTTCCACAGCTGCTGTAACTGGTCCTTGATGCGGAGCGGGCGAGGTGGCGCAGTGGCTAGCACACAGGACTCGCATTCGGGAGGACGACGGTTCAATCCCGCGTCCGACCATCCTAATTTAGGTTTTCCGTGATTTCCCTAAATCGCTCCAGGCAAATGTCGGTATGGTTCCTTCGAATGGGCACGGCCGACTTCCATTCCTAATCTGATGAGACCGATGACCTCGCCATTTGGTCGTCGTCGCCCTCCCCCCCCCCCCCCCCCCAATCAATCGAACCCTTGGTGCGGGTCCCACACATGCTGTATCAGGGACAGAAATGGGGACTCTGTGACCATAATAGTACTTCAACATCACCCAGACGCTTTGCAGAAACACGTGCCTTGTGTGGATGCCATACAGAAGATACAGTCGTCGTCGTCGTGCAAGACAGACTATATATAAAACAATTGAAGACGTTGAAATGACCACATCTGCCGCCGACAAGAAAAAGATACTACGATACTGTTGCTTGAGAGCTAACACGTAGTTACATAGGATGCCCGTGACGTATCGTTGTACCGTTCCCTCAGTCATTACAAACCTCGACCTGAAGTCATAGCCGATGGCTCCGACGCCATGAGCAACCTCTGCTCAACATTGGAAGAAAGAGACCTCTCTTCAGATCGCCTCCATACTCGCTCACGATAGCCATCCGGGGTAGTGCAGAAACGAGATTCGTCGCAGAATAAATTGTGATGCCATTTTTCATCAGTCCATGCTTCCTGGCCACGGCCCCTAATCCAGATGCAGCTGTTTGCGATGTTATCGGCAGCCTACACGTGGAGTGGTAATTCACTAGTGCGGCTGTTACTAGTCTAACCAATAATGAGGGATGCACAGAATGTTACCTGTTCTCGGATGGTGGACGTGGACGTGAAAGTGAAAGGGTTACTATGTGCTCGGTACATAGCACGGCGATCCTCTCTTGCAGTGGTAAGACTTGCCGATATCTTGGAGACCAGTATGCCTGCCATCACGCTCCGAAACATTCCAACATCGGGCCGCTGCCACATACGAATGCCCCACAAAACTGGACACTGCACGAGTCACCAGCCAAATGGAGACCCACAATGATGCCCCTTTCAAACTCTGTCAGGTGCTGTTGTCGCTGTTTTACACGAGTGCATTGCATTCCGTGTTCTTCACAGTGATCACACAACATCTAACGCTGTCCACGCCTCTTATATACCTACAAGGGCTTGTAAAAACGTTAAACACTAAATGCTAATACTTTCTGGTGGCCATGCCATCTGCCACAGAGAATTTTGGCTCCTATCATGTACATTCCCGTCGATAGTGTGTACGTGTATGAAACCATGTCTTCTGTGTGCTTCAGTTTTTTATCAGGCAGTCTAGTTCCAAAAGAATATATAGTTTATAAAAGTCACTGCAGTATATGAACATCATGAAATTGTTAGATAATGGATGGAAAGATTATGGATGATTACTACGCGACAATCGAGGGTTAAGTTTGAGCTCCAGTTGTTTGGTGAATAAACTTTCAAATATTTTGCGGCAAACAAAAATAACATGGCTCGGGAATCGGTAACTACAGTAATTAATTAAGCTGGAGTTTAATTACTGTCCTTTTAAATTCCATAATTAAAGCTCATTGCTAAGCCGCTTCAGAGTCTTACCAGCAAGGTAGCAAAATTTTAAGAAGCCCATGGGTCCGTTTCACTCCCAGAATTTGTATGTATTGCACCTGTGCGCACATGCGACTGTATGCTACCAAGAAAATACTGAGTATCAGGTTTTCACGGTACCGCGATATAGATGCAAGCCCCTTCCTCATCGTAACCCAAAACGACAGCTCCCATCGTCTATCCTAAAATATAACATCTCTGCGTTTGATTAAATATTCTCATTTTGAACACCGAAGGAGAGATCTGTTTCACTTCCTGAACGCATTCAACAGCCAAGATGCTTTAATGCTATAATGTGCGGATTTTTATCCACGTCCACCGTGAAACGAAGATGTTTCGTAACAAAGTTCGTTAAGACCTGAAGATGACAGCGAAGTCTATCGAATTCGGTTGTTTTAAATTAAAAAAATATTTATGTAATCTTGGCTGTTAAATGTTTTTAGTCCGTTTTCATTTATTGTTGATTCCAACTTCTACTGCTTTCTCCTAGTCGCTGTAGTCGACCAGAGTGATCAGTCACTTAATTTACGTAACATTTACAGCTGTCCAAACAAGACGACGATTAAAAATAAAATCTGTAGATGTGCGGTAATGCGCTGAATGTTTTGGTATAAAACAATACATGTGTAACTAAGATTTCATCTATAAATGAATGATGATGATGATGATGATAATAATAATAATAATAATAATAATAATAATAATAATAATAATGGATACAAGCAGAAACAGATACATACAAGATGATACCACAAATGCCTGAAGTGATAATTTTGCAACATGAAGTCACCAAAGCAATTAATTCTACTCACAATTGGAAAGCCCCTGGAAAAGATGAAATAGCAAATTTCTGGCTAAAGAAATTCACCTCAACACATTCGCATCTAACTAAATTATTTAACAGTTACATTGCAGACCCATACACATTCCCTGATACACTTGCACAAGGAATAACTTATCTGAAACCTAAAGATCAAGCAGACACAGCAAACCCAGCTAAATATCGCCCCATAACATGCCTACCAACAATATACAAAATATTAACTTCAGTAATTACACAGAAATTAATGACACATACAACACAGAACAAAATTATAAATGAAGAACAAAAAGGCTGTTGCAAAGGAGCACGAGGATGTAAAGAGCAACTGATAATAGATGCAGAGGTGACATATCAAGCTAAAACTAAACAGAGGTCGCTACACTATGGATACATTGATCACCAAAAAGCTTTTGATAGTGTACCCCACTCATGGTTACTAGAAATATTGGAAATATACAAAGTAGATCCTAAATTGATACAGTTCCTAAACATAGTACTGAAAAATTGGTAAACTACACTTAATATCCAAACAAATTCAAGTAATATCACATCACAGCCAGTACAGATTAAGCGTGGAATATATCAAGGAGACTCATTAAGTCCTTTCTGGTTCTGCCTTGCTCTGAACCCACTATCCAACATACTAAATAATACAAATTATGGATACAATATTACTGGAACATACCCACACAAAATCACACATCTGCTATACATGGATGATCTAAAACTACTGGCAGCAACAAATCAACAAATCAACCAATTACTAAAGATAACAGAAGTATTCAGCAATGATATAAATATGGCTTTTGGAACAGACAAATGTAAGAAAAATAGCATAGTCAAGGGAAAACACACTAAATGAGAAGATTACATATTGGATAACCACAGCGACTGCATAGAAACGATGGAAAAAACAGATGCCTATAAATATCTAGGATAGAGACAAAAAATAGGAATAGATAATACAAACATTAAAGAAGAACTAAAAGAAAAATATAGACAAAGACTAACAAAAATACTGAAAACAGAATTGACAGGAAGAAAAAAGATAAAAGCTATAAATACTTATGCCATACCAATATTGACCTACTCATTTGGAGTAGTGAAATGGAGTAACACAGACCTAGAAGCACTCAATACATTTACACGATCACAATGCCACAAATATAGAATACATCACATACATTCAGCAACAGAAAGATTCACATTAAGCAGAAAGGAAGGGGATTTATCGACATAAAAAACCTACATTATGGACAGGTAGACAATTTAAGAAAATTCTTTCTAGAACGAGCAGAAACTAGCAAAATACACAAGGCAATCACTCATATAAATACATCGGCTACACCACTGCAATTTCATAACCACTTCTACAACCCTTTAGATCACATAACATCAACAGATACGAAGAAAGTAGATTGGAAAAAGAAAACACTACATGGCAAGCACCCGTATCATCTAACACAGCCACACATCGATCAAGACGCATCCAACACATGGCTAAGAAAAGGCAATATATACAGTGAGACGGAAGGATTCATGATTGCAATACAGGATCAAACAATAAACACCAGATATTACAGCAAGCATATTATTAAAGATCCCAATACCACAACAGATAAATGCAGACTTTGCAAACAACAAATAGAAACAGTAGATCACATCACAAGTGGATGTACAATACTAGCAAATACAGAATACCCCAGAAGACATGACAATGTAGCAAAAATAATACATCAACAGCTTGCCTTACAACATAAACTTATAAAACAACATGTTCCCACATACAAGTATGCACCACAAAATGTACTGGAGAACGATGAATACAAATTATACTGGAACAGAACCATTATAACAGATAAAACAACACCACATAACAAACCTGACATCATACTCACCAATAAAAAGAAGAAATTAACACATCTAATCGAAATATCCATACCCAATACAACAAATATACAGAAGAAAACAGGAGAAAAAATTGAAAAATACATCCAACTGGCTGAGGAAGTCAAAGACATGTGGCATCAGGATAAAGTTGACATCATACCAAGTATACTATCAACTACAGGAGTCATACCACACAATATCCACCAGTACATCAATGCAATACAGCTACATCCAAACTTATATATACAACTACAGAAATCAGTAATTATTGATACATGTTCAATTACCCGAAAGTTCCTAAACGCAATATAACATATACCGTACAGTTAAAAGGAAGTGACGCTTGATCAAGGGCCGCGTCACTTGCCATTTTTAACCAGATTTAACGTCTGAGAAAGTAAAGAAATAATAATAATAATTTATGATTTGGTACAAGTTGGATCATCGATCATCTACAAAAATGGTTATACATATGATACATCCTTTTTCATTTATTTTTCGTTTAATTTTGTCTAGCACAAAACATCATCTCGCACCGTTTATTACTCAATCACTATACTAGGATATTAGGAGTTAAAATACATACAAAACTGCCCATATTCACAAGTAGCTGGAAAGAAAAGGATGAACAGTATAAAGAAAAGAATGTCGTAACGGCACCCTTACTCTGCGTGAAATTATCTGTAAAGAGTGTTTCATGTGTCTCCATATATCCTCCAGCAACAGAGTTATTTGTGATGTCATCCTAACATTATAAATCTCTGTTCACACTCTAAGTGTGCAGTGAAGTTAGATTTAGAGTTGTTTGTCGCTCGGTAAACAGGCACACCAGGAAAGCGTGTATCTGAGCGTGAATATCTCTTCTCTTTGCTAATCCCCATGCGCTCAGTATGTTGGGCGATCGCTAAACTCCCCCCACGAGTCCTCCCTGCTAAACCATTGGCGTCACAGTTGTCTTCTTCCAAGCTGCCAGTTGACACCGCTACCAGGTGAATCTTTGTACAACTCTCCTGGGGAACCTTTAACTATATCCGCTATTGAAACTGGCGGCAGGTGCTGGGGAGGGGGCAGTGTTTATTCATTGACGTGAAAAACGCTCGTTACAGTGGTGGTATTTTAGATCTATTTGTCTGTCCTGAAATGGTATCGTGTTCGTTTTATCTACCGACAATGTTAGGTTGTAATTTGAGGCTATCTGCTGCAACTTACAGACTCCCATCTGAAGGTCTTCTTCATTCTCTGGAATCAAGAGTTAGGTCATCTGCATATAAAATTACATTTAGTGCGACGTCTGAAGAACTCAATTTATGTTAAACATTTTCCATTTCCTGGTAACTTCATCTGTATGTATAAAGTGTGTTGCAGAAATACAGCATGTTTGTCGTACTCATTTGCTTGTGTTCATTGGTTTTGTTGTTATATTTTCCATACATCTAACGATTTCGCTGTTTGTGTATAGACTTCCAATAGCAGTTATGAGGTGAGATGAATATCTTTCTTTTGTGGCGAAATACCACCAGATTTGAATTGCTAATAACTACGAAACTGAAACTGCCTAAACAAAGGTTGAGCCCGCAACGGATCTTTTCTGTGGGTGTTGGTCGCGCAGTATTTGTTTTGCCTATGGCGTCACGGTAGCAGTGCAGACTCATGCTCGTAATGTTAAGAATTAGCTTTGTGTAAAGTTATAAATTCATGTGCCTGGAAACGCCTTTAGCTTGCACATTAATTCAGGTGTGAATCTGGTGAGTTTGCGGAGCACTATGAACTCAAAGTGAGACAAAAATGTTCGCTGGATTAAAGTGCAAAATCGGAATTAAACTGGAAATTATAAATCAATCAAACATATCGTCTCATATGACTCTTAAATATGCCGGAAATTGCAGATAACGCAAGTCAGAGGAAATTTCGCATCGAAACGAATCAAAAAGCCCTAAAATACCAAGTACCGAGCGACATTAGAGAGCTACGGCAGCGCCGAAAATGAAATGGAAAAAACTGGCGCAAAGCGATTACGTAGCTGGCCCATCGGACTCATTGCCGCCAGCGACAGTCCGAACGTCTGGGAGCATGTGGAGGCGTTGGTGGAAAGCAATACGGAAAACAGTGATAATACAGACATAGATGGCAACGTCACAGCGCAAGACGAGTAAATACCGTGACCACTAAATACCATTGCATTGTCAGTCAGCGATACATACAATGAATTTATGTTTTATCAACTCTGCAACCATTACAAATGGTTCAAATGGCTCTGAGCACTATGGGTCTTAACATCTGAGGTCATCAGACCCCTAGAACTTAGAACTACTTAAACCTAACTAACCTAAGGATATCACATACATCCATGCCCGAGGCAGGATTAGAACCTGCGAACGTAGCGGTCACGCGGTTCCAGACTGAAGCGCCAAGAACCGCACGGCCACACCGGCCGGCGCAACCACTACTCTGTAACCATTGCATTAAAGAGACTGATAATTAAATCACATATTAATCCGACATTATAATTTTATCCCGTGGTTTTGACTACATAGCTATGGCGCGGACACGAACCGCACACAAAAGAATTTTATTTTTTCTACATTGTAACCACCTACCTATGGTTTCATCATCATGACGAGCAATCTGGCATCCGGGCTGTGGTCCAGTCGTTGTCTGATACGCCCTCCAGTACAAAAGCTCATCAGCTCACTTTACTTTTGTGTAATGTATCGATTTTCTCCGTACGATATTAGAGTACCAAGGAAGTATAATAGGACAGAAAATTGAAGTACAGAGCATAGACCAATCTGCTTCTCACGAAAAAAGCATTCGAAAATAATAACTCTTTTAGTAAATTCTTCCGACTGCGTTGCAGATGACTTGCTGTTAAGCCATAAAAAGACGTAAAGTACGTCCAGTATATGCAAATCTAGTTTTATAATTAAAGAAGTTCCAGGTCAGTAATGAAAACAAAATAAAAGAGCACGCATTATAGTTTGTAGGCCTAAAACAAAAAAACAACCGTGAACTTCGTTTAATATTTTTACAGAAATACACCGAAACCCACAGTTCATGTCACATAGGTATCGAAACATGTTCAGGTAAATAGAAGAATGATTTTTTTCAGACGGTAGAGTTTACAACCCCAAATTTAAATGGTACACATAGAGAAAAATACAGAAACAAGAGCTATCGATACCACCAAGATGATTACTACGAAGAGAACTGCATGCAATCGATATTTGGAGTCGGATACCACGCAAGAGGCCATTGCTCACAGTGACGCACAAAGTGCACATTTTCAGTGTGCCTAACAACACAGAAACCGGATAGCTGTCTGGAAGCATTTAGTGTGGTCCAGTGGGATTTTTAAATCGGTGTGTGGAATGTGTTCAGGCCGAAGGTGATTCTATGATACTTGAAGGATGTTTTTGGTACCATAACGTGGGTCTACTCATTCACGCCATCGCGAACATGAACCGGGGCGCTTATTTCAGCATTCTCAGTGCGATATGTTGCCCTTTCTTGTAAATGTTTGTAATGAGTATGGTGTGGATTCTCCCGTCTTTCAAGATAACAGCGGCGGTCACAGGATTGCAAATATTAGTTCGTGGTATGACGAACATTTGGGCAGTCTATCACAGCTCAAATGACTTGATAAATCACCCGATATTCTAGTTGTACAACATGTGTGGGGCTGTTTGGGTCAGCGGGTGAAACTTATCAACATCAATGCGAATTGTTACCTCTGTGGAATCTAGTTATCAATGAGTGGATCCACCTGAATATGACACGCCTGAAGAATCTTGTGGGCGCTCTTCATCGTCCATTCGTGGTGTGTATGAAGGGTGGCGGTGTTCAAATGGCTCTGAGCACTATGGGACTTAACATCTGAGGTCATCAGTCCCCTAGAACGTAGAACTACTTAAACCTAACTAACCTAAGGTCATCACACACATCCATGCCCGAGGCAGGATTAGAACCTGCGAACGTAGCGCCTAGAACCGCTCGGCCACACCGGCCGGCCGGTGGCGGTGTGACACGGTGTTAGCGTATTGTGTTCACGGGTAATTTTTGCCCACTGCGCTTATTTATTTCTGCATCAGCATGTCGTGGATGTAATTTTGAGCGTAATGGTCTGAAACAGCCGATACATTAGTGAAGTTAATGCAGGCGGCTATCCCAGAAGTTAGAGACGTGTGTCGGGCATCTGGCAGCTGGCTCGGCTGCAGCCCGAGAAGGCGGCCGGCGGCATTGTGCGCGCACAATGGGCTCTTGTGGGCGGTGGGCGGCGGGCGGCTGGCGGCAGGTGGCGCTCGTTAGCTCCGCAGTCGTTAAGAGACGCGCCGCGCCTTACCAGCCGGGATTAGGCAGCCCGCGCATCGCGCCAAATCTCTCAGCCTCAGCCGCGGCCTACGTCACAAGCTGACAACCCGCCCGGCTATTCTCTCACCAGCGTTCAATGAAACACACACACACACACACACACACACACACACACACACAGTATTTCTCCACTCAGTTAGCAGTGCGAAAATAGGACTGGAGGGACTGGCATGATTTGAAGTGGAAAAGTGGACAAAGAGATCTTACTGACTGAGCGACTTCGATTATCTTCAAACATAAAAGCATTTGAAGCTCAGTGCTTGCGCCTTAATTTCCAAAAGCAGTACGATGCAATTCTCAAAAAAAAGTTTCGGAAAAAATGACTTTGGAGATTAAGAGGATTCGGAGCGTTGTTAAGCACAACTGCTGGTGGCTGGGCGCGCAGCGTAAAAGACTTAAAATCGTAATGCCGATGGTTCCTACATCGTAGTAGAAAATATTTCCTTTTTTTACTTTTATTTCAATTCCTTATTTGTTAACAAATGGGAATCATACATTTTATAGAAAGATATCTTTCTATTTTTTTTTATTATTAATCACGTGAAAATGTGAGGATTACCAATGAATGACAATTTGGTACAAAAATGCGAAACATGAAATAGAACTGTATTAATTTTATTATTCTTCCATATTGAACAGTGTTATTAATGTATATTATTTTTCATTCAACAATAAACCATTTCGCAGGTCTGTATAAATTTTCGCTTGCTATGATAAGACTATGACTGGCTGGCTGCTAAAGTTTTTCCAAGAGAAAGCAAGATTCAAAACTTTTCAGTTTTGATATATAAGTCATCAATGAGTTTGAAAATGTGTTGTAACCCAAAAACTGTATTTGACGAAAGGTACAGAAAACTGTGTGAATAGGTTATTACTTACCTACTGAGTATTTGGCTCTGAACACTATAGGACTTAACTTCTGAGGTCATCAGTCCCCTAGAACTTAGAACTACTTAAACCTAATTAACCTAAGGACATCACACACATTCATGCCCGAGGCAGGATTCAAATACTGAGTATTTGTAAAGTAATTTACTACCCTATCTGATCGATAAGCATATTTCGGTAGTGTATACAAGGTACATCAAAATGGTTCAAATGGTTCTGAGCACTATGGGACTCAACTGCTGAGGTCATTAGTCCCCTAGAACTTAGAACTAGTTAAACCTAACTAACCTAAGGACATCACAAACATCCATGCCCGAGGCAGGATTCGAACCTGCGACCGTAGCGGTCTTGCGGTTCCAGACTGCAGCGCCTTTAACCGCACGGCCACTTCGGCCTGCCAAGGTACATCATTTTATGTTATTAACACAAATATGCATGCCACTTTTTTGATTTAACGATCTGCCATTACATCCTCACGTGATTCAATTCAGAGCATCCAACGAGTTATAAAATAAAGCTAGAAAATATTAACCGAAAATGATTCGTTAGCTTTAAACTGAAAATTCAAAATCCTCATTGTGACAGCAGTTTGATTGAGAAAATCTTGCTAGATATTAAAAAATGTCACGTTAATACTACTTGTAGTGGTGAAACGGGACATAAATGACTTATTCAACTTTGAAGCCACCTTTGTTGCACATTTATTCACGTTAATAGATTCATTGCATTAATTTTATGTCTCCTGCTTTTTTGGTGTTGAGTGGCATAACAAGTTGAAAAAAGATGTGTTTTGATTGCTAGGGTCTTTTTAAATGGGTAAAAATTAGCACGAAGCTAGTCTGCGACTAGACGAATGTCAGAAATCGCTGTCGGTCCATAATGGCCAGGGCACATCGGATGGTACGTACAATTCAGTAAACTTTACCGACAGCCGTATACTTTAGGTTATTTTATTTTATTTTATTTCGAACGCAACCAGTTCCGGCAATTCACTTTGCCATCTTCAGGCCCCATACGCTTTTTTCGAATCAACGAACTTATCGTATAGCGCCATAAAACTGGATAGCGTTAATCCCAATCGTTGTGCAACTGATTCATGCGAAAGCGTGACATCAACTCTTCCACGCTATGTTACCTAGTCTGTCACGAAGTAAGCCATCGTATGTGAAGAAAACGGTTCTCATAGATATGCTTTGTGTAATTTTGACCATTAATTTTATTTAAACTCAAAAGAACATAAAACACAATAACTCTCATTTATCAGTTCGTAAATAATTAAGGAAATGGCTACAATTTTGGTCATTTATAGCTGTAAGAGCCAAATAAACTCGCACTTGGTCACGCGTATGTCGTAATATGACGTCTTCTTCGTCATAAACAGTTTCTGTAGCTGTCAGCTTTTAGATTCAAAATTCTCACCTGTAGCGTGCCTTCCATCATTAGCAAACGAGAGAATGGTCGGCGCTCAGAATGTAATACCACACACCACAACAAACCACACAAAAGCACCCCATAAAAAAGTACACACACGCATGGAGACACACCCCTCCAAAAAATACGACCGCTACGGTCGCAGGTTCGACACCTGCCTCGGGCATGGATGTGTGTGATGTCTTGAAAGTATTTGTATGGAGTGTAGCCACGTATGGAAGTGAAACATGGACGATAAACAATTTGGATGAGAAGAGAATAGCAGCTTTCGAAATGTGGTGCTACAGAAGAATGCTGAAGATTAGATGGGTAGATCACATAACTAATGATGAGGTATTGAATAGAATTAGGGAGAAGAGGAGTTTGTGGTACAACTTGACAAGAAGAAGGGACCGTTTGGTAGGACATGTTCTGAGGCATCAGGGGATCTCATATTTATCATTGGAAGGCGTCGTGGACGGTAGAAGTCGTAGAGGGAGACCAAGAGATGAATACACTAAGCAGATTCAGAAGGATGTAGGCTGCAGTAGGTTGTGGGAGATGAAAAAGCTTGCACAGGATAGAGTAGCATGGAGAGCTGCATCAAACTAGTCTCAGGACTGAAGACCACAACAACAACAACAACAAGAAATGTGTGTACCGAATAAATGAAGCAGAAGAAAAGAAGAAAGGAAAAGAAAAAGTTCTCTCACAATTAGTAATATTTTTTCTCACCTTTCAAAGGAAGTATTCCGGCATTTGCCTTAATCGATGTAGTGAAATCAGGCAAAACGTAAGTGTTGACCGAACGGGGACTTGAACAGTGTTCCTCCCGAATGAGAGTTCAGTATGCTGACCACTGCTCCACCTCACTCGGTGTGGCGAGTGTTCAAGCCTAAGAAGCTTAGGACAGCCTACCGGTTTTGAATGGGCCATCATTTTAGTCATCTTGTTGCTAGTTGGTCGCGATTACTCCTGTAGCTAAATTATCAGTGACAACTCGAAAGTACGATCGTCATCGACCTATCACCCTTGCTGCCACTCAGGTAACGCTAAATGTTCGAACGCCCTCGTATCATTGTTTGACGGTATCTGTCTCGCTCGCGTCGTTAACTAGTGTATTTCTATATTCCTTGTTATGTAAATTCCCCAGCAGACAGAGACATAACTGCCGGATTTAAACTATGTTCATTATTAACAACTTCAGGACTTCGTGCGCCTGTTTCAGTGCGATTACATATGTCAGAGAGTGAGCTTCCCAGTTTATTCAATGGAAAATGGTATATAAATTTGAGTTTGAATACGACGTATTTCAGTAGTGTCCTAAGCTCCCAACCTGTCCTTGTTAACTAATAGTGTGTTGAATTCTGTGAATTGTGATTAAGAAAGGTGATAGGGTGAATTACGCCGGGCAGTAGAAAATAAAAGCTGTTGCTTAAGTCATGGTGATGGCACGGAAGGTATCACGCAAGTTCTCATTTTAGCATGACATGGCTGGGCGGGGCAGGGGAGCGAATACTGTTGTTTAGCGACCCCCGCGGTATCTGCCTTTAACACCCGCCTTCATAGGTGGAATTTTATTTTATTCTCCTGCTGTTAATTTCATCGCACATTGTTGAACTTTTGTCAATAACTTGTGTTGCTATCAGCGAAACTGTTCCTGGCGATGGTGTTTCCTGGTCGTCTTTCTCTTCCTGGGCATTTCGTTTCCAAGCAGATGTACAAAAACAAGACTGTGACAAATTAATGCCAACACACGACATTCTGTATGAGAAACGCAATGCACAACAGAACACTAAAGTGACGGCAGGTAATGAAATAAAAAGTAAAGGAGTAAACGATGAACCCAAATGATTATGGCGAGTAACTCTGAAACTAGTTTGGAAGGAACAAACAGAATGTCTGCGCAAAATCAACATGGATTTGTGGTCCGCCATGATGTAGTCACGAGTAGAGCTAAGTATATGATGTTCGCTTGAATACGACGAACAGTTTGTTCGTTGAAAGGTTAAACAGTTCCAACGACAACATTCGATAGCACATTCCGTGTGTATTAAACTTTTCAGTTAACCTAATGTCCGGCCCCGGTAGCTGAGTGGTCAGCGTGACGGACCGTCAATCCTAAGGTCCCGGGTTCGATTCTCGGCTGGGTCGGAGATTTTCTCCGCTCAGGGACTGGGTGTTGTGTTGTCCTAATCATCATCATTTCATCCCCATCGACACGCAGGTCGCCGAAGTGGCGTCAACTTGAAAGACCTGCACCAGGCTAACGGCCTACCTGACGGGAGGCCATAGCCACACGACATTTCATTTCATTTTTCAGTTAACCTAATCAAAAAATTTAAGTCTCAGTAGTAGTCACTGTCACCATCGACGGTCGTATTCAATATTTCCAGGTTCAGGACCATTCTTACACATCCCTCTCTCTTTAAAAATCATGTTATTTCCAGTTTTAAATTTTTTGGTATAGTGGTCATAAAGTCGATAGTACGCCTTATTGAACAAAGAATGCATAGATTAAAGATCAGTATCTTTTTTTAAAAAAAACAAACATGTTAATACACTCCTGGAAATGGAAAAAAGAACACATTGACACCGGTGTGTCAGACCCACCATACTTGCTCCGGACACTGCGAGAGGGCTGTACAAGCAATGATCACACGCACGGCACAGCGGACACACCAGGAACCGCGGTGTTGGCCGTCGAATGGCGCTAGCTGTGCAGCATTTGTGCACCGCCGCCGTCAGTGTCAGCCAGTTTGCCGTGACACACGGAGCTCCATCGCAGTCTTTAACACTGGTAGCATCCCGCGACAGCGTGGACGTGAACCGTATGCGCAGTTGACGGACTTTGAGCGAGGGCGTATAGTGGGCATGCGGGAGGCCGGGTGGACGTACCGCCGAATTGCTCAACACGTGGGGCGTGAGGTCTCCACAGTACATCGATGTTGTCGCCAGTGGTCGGCGGAAGGTGCACGTGCCCGTCGACCTGGGACCGGACCGCAGCGACGCACGGATGCACGCCAAGACCGTAGGATCCTACGCAGTGCCGTAGGGGACCGCACCGCCACTTCCCAGCAAATTAGGGACACTGTTGCTCCTGGGGTATCGGCGAGGACCATTCGCAACCGTCTCCATGAAGCTGGGCTACGGTCCCGCACACCGTTAGGCCGTCTTCCGCTCACGCCCCAACATCGTGCAGCCCGCCTCCAGTGGTGTCGCGACAGGCGTGAATGGAAGGACGAATGGAGACGTGTCGTCTTCAGCGATGAGAGTCGCTTCTGCCTTGGTGCCAATGATGGTCGTATGCGTGTTTGGCGCCGTGCAGGTGAGCGCCACAATCAGGACTGCATACGACCGAGGCACACAGGGCCAACACCCGGCATCATGGTGTGGGGAGCGATCTCCTACACTGGCCGTACACCACTGGTGATCGTCGAGGGGACACTGAATAGTGCACGGTACATCCAAACCGTCATCGAACCCATCGTTCTACCATTCCTAGACCGGCAAGGGAACTTGCTGTTCCAACAGGACAATGCACGTCCGCATGTATCCCGTGCCACCCAACGTGCTCTAGAAGGTGTAAGTCAGCTACCCTGGCCAGCAAGATCTCCGGATCTGTCCCCCATTGAGCATGTTTGGGACTGGATGAAGCGTCGTCTCACGCGGTCTGCACGTCCATCACGAACGCTGGTCCAACTGAGGCGCCAGGTGGAAATGGCATGGCAAGCCGTTCCACAGGACTACATCCAGCATCTCTACGATCGTCTCCATGGGAGAATAGCAGCCTGCATTGCTGCGAAAGGTGGATATACACTGTGCTAGTGCCGACATTGTGCATGCTCTGTTGCCTGTGTCTATGTGCCTGTGGTTCTGTCAGTGTGATCATGTGATGTATCTGACCCCAGGAATGTGTCAATAAAGTTTCCCCTGCCTGGGACAATGAATTCACGGTGTTCTTATTTCAATTTCCAGGAGTGTATAATTCATCACAATTAAAGAGTTTTTTTTCATTTTTTTAGGGTGGTTAGAAAGTACCTTCTGGTAATGCCTCGATACTGATAGTGTTCACAACGGTCCGAGTGTACAGATTAGGTTCTCAGATATGCGAGTGGCTTGAAGGCTTTTTTAATAATAAGATGAAGTGCGTTGTTCTAAATGGCGAGTGTTCATTGGAGAGTCCTCAGAGGAATGTGACAGGACAATTCTTGTTATCTATACATCTAAATGATCTGATGGACAGGGTGAGCAGTAGTCTAACTTTTTTGATGATGGCGCTGTAGTCTACGGGAAAGTGTCATCGGTGAGTGAATGTAAGACGATAGAAGATGACAGACATAATTTTCGTGTTTTGTGTGATATAAAGTAGCTTGTTCTAAATGTACATAAAGTAAGCTAGGAAAAACAGTCCTACAACGATCGAATACAGTATCATGTGCTGCTTGACTCGTTCTGGTCAATTAGATATCTATGCGTAACGTTGCAAAGAGGCATGAAAAGGAAAAAGCATGCAAGGCCGGTTGTAGGGAATGCGAATGGTCGACATCGAGTAATTAGGAGAATTTTCGAAAAGTGTAGCTGATCTAAAATTAAAACGAGATCGCGTACTGAACACTTCCGCAATGCAGGCTTGAGTACTGCTCGAGTGTTTGGGATCACCAGCAGGTTCGATTAAAGAAAGACGTCGAAGTACACTACTGGCCATTAAAATTGGTACACCACGAAGATGACGTGCTACAGACGCGAAATTTAACCGACGGAAGAAGATGCTGTGATACGCAAATGATTAGCTTTTCAGAGCATTCACACAAGGTTGGCGCCGGCGGCGACTCCTACAACGTGCTGACATGAGGAAAGTTTCCAACCGATTTCTCATACAGAAACAGAAGTTGACCGGCGTTGCCTGGTGAAACGTTGTTGTGATGCCTCGTGTAAGGAGCAGAAATGCGTACCATCACGTTTTCGACTATGATAAAGGGCGGATTGTAGCCTATCGCGGTTGCGGTTTATCGTATCGCGACATTGCTGCTCCCGTTGGTCGAGATCCAATGACTGTTAGCAGAATATGGAATCGGTTGGTTCAGGAGGGTAATACGGAACGCAGAGCTGGATCCCAACGGCCTCGTATCACTAGCAGTCGACATGACAGGCATCTTACCCGCATGGCTGTAACGGATCGTGCAGCCACGTCTCGATCCATCAGTCAAGAGAAGGGGACGTCTGCAAGACAACAACCGTCTGCACGAACAGTTCGACGTCGTTTGCAGCAGCATGGACTATCAGCTCCGAGACCATAGCTGCGGTTACCCTTGACGCAGCATCACAGACAGGAGCGCCTACGATGGTGTACTCAACGGCGAACATCGGTGCACCAATGGCAAAACGTCATTTTTTCGGATGAATCCAGGATCTGTTTACAGCATCATGATGTTCGCATCCGTTTTTGGCGACATCGCGGTGAACGCACATAGGAAGCGTATATTCGTCATCGCCATACTGGCGTATCACCCGGCGTGATGGTATGGGGTGCCGTTGGTTACACGTCTCGGTCACATCTTGTCTGCATCGACGGCACTTTGAACAGTGGACGTTACATTTCAGATGTGTTACGACCCGTGGCTCTACCCTTCATTCGATCCCTGTGAAACCCTACATTTCAGCACGATAATCCACGACCGCATGTTGCAGGTCCTGTACGGGCCTTTCTGGATACAGGAAATGTTCGACTGCTGCCTTGGCCAGCACATTCTCCAGATCTCTCACCAACTGAAAATGTCTGGCCGAGCAACTGGCTCCTCACAATATGCCAGTCACTACTCTTGATGAACTGTGGTATCGTGTTGGAGCTTGATGGGCAGCTGTACCAATACACGCCATCCAAGCTCTGTTTGAGTCAATGCCCAGGCGTATCAATGCCGTTATTACGGCCAGAGGTGGTTGTTCGGGGTACTGATTACTCAGGATCTATGCAGCCAAATTGCGTGAAAATGTAATCACATGTCAGTTCTAGTATAATATATTTGTCCAATGAATACCCGTTTATCAACTGCATATCTTCTTGGTGTAGCAATTTTAATGGCCAGTAATGTAGTTCGTTAGGTCGTAGGCAAGCTAATAGATTTGTTACCGATACGGAAGTTGCACAAAAATTGCAAACACCGCGAGAAATGCATGCTTGAACATGATTGCAGATGCTAGCCAAGCCTGTAGCCGGCACTGTTATATTTAAAGGAGAACGGCACCAGTGAAACACCCTCAGTAAGTTACAAATTTCAGAAGTGGCATAACGATGTTCTGTGCATTATGTCGGAACTAAGTGAATTCGTACCTGGGCAAACTGTTGGTGGGTGATTCTGTAACCAGGATATCAGATTAATTTGGTATTTCAAGAGGGACCATATCGAAGATTTATACTGCATACAGGTAAAGAGGAGAAAGTCATCTGATGAAGGCAACGCGGACGAAAGTGTGTGTTGAATGATCGTGGCAGACGGTCACTGAAGAGGATTGTGACGAAAAATAGAGAGGGAGACAGATGGAAAAGTCAATGCAGACCTGAATGTCGTACTCGCGAACCCTGTCAACACCAAAACAACACGAAGGTAGCTCCAAAAGCTGTGATTTGCAGGGCAAATCCCTGCAGTGGAGCAAATGACCGCAACAGGAAAACGTGATACCGAAGCCATAAAACATGGACTATGCAGGAGTGGAAGAGTGTCGTTTGGTCAGATGAGTCTTGTTTCACACAGTTGCCAACTTCTCACCGAGTTTCGTCACAGGAGTGAAACATGCCGGGAATTCGGTGATTTGGGCAGCCATATCGTGTACTCCATGGGCCTTATGACTATTCTGCAGGGCCGCATTACTGCCAATGTTTATGTGACAGTTTTGGCTGATCAGTTCCATCCCATGGCATTGTGTTAGTTTCCCAGTGGCGTTGCTGTGTTCCAACACAATAGGGCCCTTGTTCAGTCGGCTCACATCGTCTACGACTGGTTTTGTGAGCACGAGGATCAATTTTCGCATTTCTCCTGTCCATCACATTCACCAGTTCCTCTGTATTATTCAGCTTTCGCGGCCTGCTTCGGAGAGAAGGGTGCGTCTTCACCATGCAACTCCATCATCGTTACGTGAACTTTCAGTACTTTACAGTAAGAATGGTGTAACATTCCTATGATGACCATACATGACTTGTCTTTATCCATCCCGACAACACTGTAAGCTGTTTTCTCGCACCACATTAGGAATGATAATGTATTGTGTTTGTGATGTTTCCATATTTATGTCGACCCCCTGTTGGTTCGAACAATCTGCGAATATTACGGAAATACTCCGAGAATTCAAACGGGGATCCTTCGAGGTATTATGATTAGCGATTGAGAGTTCGCAATACTCTCTTAGGATTTAAAGGTTGGCTACAGCGCGCATATACAAGCTCTGGAATCTAAGATATTGTTGTCGCGCTTCGCAGCGCACGGATTAATTAGTGGCAGTTTTGGAAGCCAGTGTAGGAGCCCGCCTGCTGTGGTGCGCACGTGTGTCGGATGAGGGGTCGTCGCCGAGCTGCCGTACTGCCGTGTCCGCCAGCTGCGACACAGGATTTGGTATTGAGTCGATATTTTTTATAATTTGCAGCGTGCTTATTAATTTAAACAAAAGGGTTTGTGTATGTGCGTAGCAGCAGACGGTCATTTTGATAATGACAGGAGTTGAATTCTTAGGGGAAACCATTGTTAGGCGAATAGATTAAGTATTGATTTTTGTCATTGATTTCTTTTGTAATTGTCAGGGAATTGTTTCACTATGTATTTAATTGAGAAGTATTTTAGTCTGTCTCAAGAGTTTGATTAGTTTGTAATATTGCTTTAATGCCACTTGAGGCAGATTTACAAACGAAGCGATTGTTCAAACAGCTTCTAGCGTTTTGTTAATTGAATGAGAGAGACTCGCTTTTAGAATATAGTTTTTGAATAAAGGAAATACTTGTTTGGGTTATCATTTATCGAGTTTAGATTTGACCAAACCATTTCTCTTGAATTATATGTAGTTGTAGTAAGCAGCAGCCGCCGCAGCAACAGCAGGAGCCGCCATACAGAACATGCACTGCACTCAGCATGAATAATAGGTTTTTTTATGTTTCTGTTAAATAATGGAATGCAGCAGATCAAGCAGTGGCATCAGAAAGACCAAGTAAGTTATTTGTCGCGCACAGGACCAATTAAAAAAATAATAAAGTTTAGGCGATCTCTGTAATAGTAAGCACGAGATTTCCAGTAGAAAAGCACGAGATAAGAAGAAAGAGCTCGCGACTTTCACGATGGACTACAGAATGGTCCTACTGCCACTATTTTACATCTCACCTAAGGACGGAGAAGAAAAGAGATGCATTCGCACGGAGGCATACACCGTCATTTTTACTTCGCTCCATTTGCGAATGGAATAGGTGAGGGATTGACAACCACTGGTATAATTTACCGTCCGCTATGCACCGTAAGGTGGCGTGCGTAGTATGTACGAGGTTGAGTCAAATGAAAACCTTAAATATTTTTGAATATTATTTATTGTACGGAAGTGGTACAAAGCTGTACCACTTTTCAACATAATGTCCCCCACGCTCAATGCAAGTCCTCCAGCGCTTACAAAGTGCATAAATTCTTTTAGCAAAAAATTATTGTGGTAGTCCGCGCAACCACTCATGCACCGCGTGGCGTACCTCTTCATCGGAACGGAACTTCTTTCCTCCCATTGCGTCTTTGAGTGGTCCAAACATATGGAAATCACTTGGGGCAAGGTCTGGTGAGTATGGTGGATGAGGAAGACACTCAAAATACAGGTCTGAGATTGTTGCAACTGTTGTACGGGCAGTGTGGGGCCTTGCATTGTCACGTTGCGAAAGGACACCTGCTGACAGCAATCCACGTCGCTTTGATTTGATTGCAGACCGAAGATGATTTTTTAGGAGATCTGTGTATGATGTACTGGTGACAGTGGTCCCTCTAGGCATGTATGCTCCAAAATGATGGCTTTTTCGTCTCAAAAGAGAGTCAGTATAACCTTCCCTGCTGATGGTTCTGTTCGAAACTTCTTTGGTTTTGGTGATGAGGAATGACGCCATCACCTTCTCGTTCAAAGCGCCGAAGAAGTTCTTCACAAGCATCAACACGTCGTTCTTTCATTTCAGGAGTCAGCTGCCGTGGCACCCATCTTGCAGACACTTCGTGAAACAGGAGCACATCATGCACAATGTGGCGTGCTGCTGACCCATGACTAATCTGTAAACATGCTGCAATGTCATTCAGTGTCACTCGGCGGTTTTCCCTCACTATGGCTTCAACTGCTGCAACGTTCTGTGGAGTCACAACTCGTTGTGCCTGACGTGGACGAGGAGCATCTTCCACTGAAGTCACACCATTTGCGAACTTCCTACACCATTCATAGACTTGCTGCTATGACAAACATACATCATCGTACTGAAGCTTCATTCATCGATGAATTTCAATAGGTTTCACACCTTCACTACGCAGAAACCGAATAACAGAACGCTGTTCTTCACTGGTGCAAGTCGCAAGTGGGGTGGCCATCTTTATACTGATACTGCGACGGTATGTGTGCACCTGCACTATGCTGCCACCTACAGGCCATTATGCACGCTGTTTGTAGCACTCTTACCAACTTACAGGATAACGGCGCGAAATTTCGATTTGTTATTACAAATTTAAGGTTTTCATTTGACTCACCCTCGTATGTAGACGTAGATGAATCTTTATTTCATAAACAACTCAGTCTTTAAATGGCGGCTCGAAATCAGACGATTTTCTGTTGTGGTAGTAATGTATACTCTGTCATCAGTGCATTACGCAACAAGCCGAAGGGAGGGTCGCGAACACGCGACTGCATTGCATTATGAAGGTGGCAGGCGTTTCGTAACGGCGCCTGCAGAACAATGGAGTCTGGCGGGTTGCATAAATTGCTGGGGTGGTGAAGCGCGACTGTGTAGAGTTCTTGTCCCCGCGCGTCCTTTTCCGTAGGCTGTTACTTTTCAAGGATTATGTAACATGGCACACAAAACCTAGCTATGTAACTATATAACAGTGGCGATTAAGACGATTTAGTTCGCACGCTGGAGTCATTTAACACAACGGGGAAAGAATAATGAGCGACATTTATCAAACTAACTTTTTAAATAAGCGGATGCAGTTGTCTTTCAATAAACGCCGAACGCCCCATACGTTTGTCAGTACGTATGAATGATTATCAGGTGTCTTGCAGGGGGCCTTCAGCGTTTATTGACATACGGAAACTACGTCGGGGACAGAACAACTTCTCGAAAATGTTTTGTGTTACGGTATACAAGGAAGCTTGCTGACTCAGGTCACCCAATATCTATTCAGAGCGAGGAAATATTACATGGTGCAGTTTTTACTAAGTGACGAATTTTCTCACGTACGCAAGGTGACAAATTGCAACACTAGTGACTGAACTGTATACTTTCTCCTGTAGCATTGGAAGGAGCTCTTGAAGAGGACTTGCTGAGATAGCAACAAGGGAATAGCACGGGAAACGCTATACAGCCGTCAGGAGAAGATATCCCACAAACGCCATCCTTCTGTACCAAATGTAATCAAACACTAACTCAGGTACAGCTCGTGTGTTTATTGTTATGGTTTTCATATAGAGTTCTCAAAATTTTGATCCTGAGGATTGATACACACTGTGAAGCAAATGCGGATAGCAATACTGTAGGTAGAATTTTTTCTGGACTTAAATCACCAAAGGCCCTTGTTGTATTCCATGTATTAGAGAGCCGTCGGTATCTCCTTGTACACTTCTGATTTTAATTGCAGATGTGTTTATTGTGACGAAAGTGCATGCCATTTTGTGCTTATCGGACGACAGATCCAATGATCTATGCAGAATGGGCGGGACATCAGCTATGTAGGGACAACATGAAGTACCTTATATCCAGTGGTCTGTCTTCCAGTAACTGCTGCAGCGTATCTGTTACGAACTGTAGACACTTGTGGCAATAAATAAAGAATCAATGACGCGATTCTCGAAATGCCGTCATCACTTATGAGTATAACAAGGTCGTTGTTTTAGCACTGCTCTCGGCCAGCGTGGATTTTAAAATACGAATAGTTTTGGGCTCCGTACTGACAAAATTGAATTGTCCATGGTTTGCAAACGAAACTTTATCCGTAAACAAAATCTTCCACAGGAACGCCGCATTGCTTCGCTGTTTTCGTAGGCACCATACGAAGAACTGCAGCCGGCCAGAGTGGTCGAGCGGTTCTAGGCGCTACAGTCTGGAGCCGCGCGACCGCTACGGTCGCAGGTTCGAATCCTGCCTCGGCATGGATGTGTGTGATGTCCTTAGGTTAGTTAGGTTTAAGTAGTTCTAAGTTCTAGGGGACATGTGACCACAGCAGTTGAGTCCCATAGTGCTCAGAGCCATTTGAACTGAGAACTGCAGCGAATTTTGGAACTAATTATCATGAAGTTGTTAGTGGAGCGAAATGTAGTAAGAATGAAATGCGTTGGAAAGTAGTTTTCGCAAAACACTTCATTGGACGATCCCACGCAAACATTTGTGTTCCTTGTAGTGACGTGTGGATTGTGTGTTACCATAACTAAAACGTGAACTGCATGTGCCTTATCAGTTCTTGTCCCCTTCCGCTGGTGTATTTTACTCTTCACACTTCCAGGATCTTGATGTTTTTATAGTATTTGCAAAGATAGATGAGAAGGAGTTGACGCGATCAGGACATCTTTCAGCTATAATCGCATCGCTGCTCAAACAGGTTGCCAATGTTCTCCGTAACGAAAACAGATATCCTCTTTTTGGACTGCAATGTACAAGAATCTGAATAGCTTCGCAAACAAGTGATCTGATGGCTACAACACGAGAGCACGGACTGATAGGTTTCGAGCGCACGGTCACACACACGAAGGGTACCTGAGTTGCGTGTTTGCTTGCTTGCATTTGCGTTCTTAGGGTAGACATTTGCGTGACTTCTTCGCCCGACGGCGGGAAAGTGGTTTGTGGTCCTGTTACTTTGCTACTACAAGCTCAAGTTTCACGTGTTGTATGATTTACATCATCTTTGGTGATTCTTTCCAATGTTAAAGAAAAAAGCGTATAGTTCCATCGTTTTCACGTCAGTGTCTTAATTCAGTAGCTAGAAACGTTGAAAATTACTTGCGTAGGTCAAGAAATTTGCCTCATTGTCCCCTAAAACGTAACGAAAACTGTATATCGTGTATTAAGTCGTTATAGGTTTGACGTGGCCTGTGTTAGCTGCCCCAACCTATAGAATCGTAGTTGCATGATCTGCCGTGGCAGTTTGTTTACAGGCAGAAGAGGTGAACTAGAGCAAGGGGCACGCGCCGCTTTCAACACGAGCTTCTATTAATTGACAGATTGAGAAGCAGCCGGAACTATACGCAAGAGTGGCCTGCTTTGATCTCAGAGATGCAGGAAGTGGCTGTTTCCGGTCTGGAAGCAGACAGCGTCAGTTCCTTGCTTCTCTGGCTGGTTTCAGACAGCGCCGCAACAGTATTCTGTGAGAGCATATTGAACTTAACGTTAGCACTTGATTTCCAGCAGCGGCAGCAGCAGAAGGGGGTATTGGAGACGACGTCCCCAGACAGATCAAGAGCCACAATATTGCTGTCGGTCTGATGACGATTTATTCATCGAAAATTGTCACTGCTGTAGAAGCAGGATCTAGTGGTCAGTAACTAGAGGGAGAGGGGGTGGGGGGTAAGCAGTATCACGGTTCATTACAGTCTTTCCAAAATGTAATTTACCGTCACTACCATTTGTAAGATGCCACAGATGCCTGCGATGATGACAGTAACAATAATATATTTTAATATAATAATTTGTATACATTAGTTAGTAGGCTATATCACTTTAACATAACTTTCGAGAGTTTCCATTTCAGAGAAATACGGCATTTGAGTGCAGAAAAAAATAGTTGGCCTGCAGCTGGTTTACATCAAAATTTCCTCAGTGTGTGGACCCACCATTGGCAGTATTTGACTTAGCATTAAAATTATGAACAAAGGTTGCCAGAATATGACTATTGGAGCATGTAAATGAGGACTCCTGTTCCTCTGAGTCGTTTCAGCGTACGTTCCAGAAGTCTTTATGTAACATTTTTGTTAGTGGGAGGGGGGGCCTTTCTCGTTCTGTGTCACCTTGCCCAATTCTTGTAGTTCATGCGACCTACCTGTGCTCTGGCACACAATGTTGGATATGTTTCCGACGTCTGGTACGGTCAGGATGTGAAGGTGCCCTTCGCCGTGGCTGGCATCTTTCCCACAGGCGGTCACAGGATGCAAGCCCCTCCACGTATGAAGAAACTTGGAACAAGCTTCTACAATTGCTTGCCACTTTCGAGACTCGTAGTCTTTATACTACTTTATTCTCCGAAAGTTAGCAGAGAAACTGGAAATGTGTCCATGTAAAAATACAGGGTGTCCCTGCAGGAATGTTCAGTGTCCAGAGACATGACAAGACTGATCAGTCGAAGCAAAAGTCTTTCAAACATGGGCTGTACAATGCACACCGTAAGGGATATGAGCTTTTGCGCAGGAGAAGAGATGTGTTTCATAGTAGCGAAGGCAAGCAACTGCTCAATAGCTCTTAAGGTATTCATTGTGCAGCCCATGTTTAGAAGACTTCTTTGCTTCGATTGATCAGTCCTGTCATATCCTCCTGTGACAAACTGTATAATCGCTTTTACTACAGTATTTTCAATCTACTCCTGTTTCACAGTTTTCTGTGATAATGACTGAAAATTAAATTAACTTGAATACAAAATATACACCAGGGTACATTTGCGAAACTTACGCGCGGTTGTAGTTTTAAATAAAGTCAGTATTTGGAATATATGTAGAGCAGAGTAGGTGTGGGTATGCAGAGAAAAATCTATAAAAATGAACCGAATGACGTGAAACAATTGTGAATTTATGATTATCCTTGTCTATAGGAGTATCTTTCCATGTGTCCAAAAATGTGTTGTGCATTCGGAATATTTGTCGCTGCTTGTACGACGGGCAGAGACCAGAGACTGTCAGTAGGGTCACATACCCTATAACTTAAACTCAACAAATATTTTCAATTACAGTAAGCACGTTAGGCCATAATAGCAACTGGTCAATCATAATTCAAGGAGACAATGACAAACATGTTTGTCGTTTCGGAAAATATATTCGTTTAGAAAAGTCTGCCTATTCGACGGGCAGATATAATGTAGTGAAATAAAATGCTAGTTGTAATAAGATCATACGAAATAGTTGTCTCTTACTAGTGATGAAAAATTTTAACTTCATAAACTATAGGTATAAAGCTGTTCGTATATGATGGCTTTTGCCTATGATAGTTAAGTCTCTTATGTTAAAATTTCCCACAAATAGTAAGGACAAAATCCGTATGCATTGTCAGAGGCCGATTAAGAAACCTTTGTAACTGTACCTTATTTGTCCCTGTACGATTAGTATGTGTTGAGCAAAATGGATGTTGACTTGAGAAACAATATTATTATGATTTTAACCACGAAATCATGTGCAGGCAACTAAAATCCACTCGGACAAGTGTTACCTAGTAAGATTCCTGGAAGTTTATGCATACGGCTGGGTCCATCACAAAGGCTGAGAAAGCATTGAACAATAGTTGCATCATTGCGTAGAGGCCTCCTGGAGACCACCTACACATAACTCACTGTTCCGTTGGTGTCACCCGATGTATTTAGTATTGTTACAGTCGCCCGCAATTAACACCAGGTCGTCTGCAAACAGAAGTGTGTGGCTTGTACACCCGTATTCACATACCATCGTACGGTTTCTTGCGGGGTACTTCTATCCGTTCCATTCACGGATTCACGATTTTCGCGCCAGTCACTTATCAACTAAAACTCTGAAACTGTCTCAAAGTACGTAAAACGCTGCTACCGATGTCACCTCTCTGCAAACAGTTGCGTCGTCTGCGAACAGCCTTACATAGCTACAGACGTTATCCTTCAGGTCATTTATATGTAGCGTAAATAGGAGCTCCCCTGTTTTACTATTTTCAGTGTTCGCTCTCTTTGTGCTCAGAACGGTTTCCAGCGTAATAACAAAATCTCTCTCTTTCCCTAAAACCCGATGTCTAAGCTCTTGCGTTGAAAGGTTTTCCATCTGCCTCAACGGTGGCAGTTATTCCTTTGATATACAAATTAATGATAATGTATTCTTTTGGTACGCAAACGCCAGGTGAATTTCTAAGCGCCTGTCCGGCAGTTCAAGGTCAACGAAGCTTGCCCTGAGCATACACTCCGAAACGAACTCCGCATATCGTGCGTAGCGCTACCTTGCAATGTGGCTATGTAAGCAACGCCATCGTTCACAAAGCTCTCACCTATAACCAGAGATTTATTTTATTGCTTATTTCACTCTCGTACCAAATAATTAATAATTTAAGATCCGATTTTATTCTACAGTTTAAGTTCAGTGGCCACGGCTGAGCGGGAAGTATTCTTGTAGATATGTTATGCAAAAATGGATCCAATTTTTCGATTACCCCTGCACTGACAGTAGGAAAGGTGGGTGAAGCGGAGCAGCAGTCATCCTATCTTCAGGGCGGTATTAGAGATCACGGTTAGTGCTCGAATACCTCTACATTAACATACAGGGCGTTGAAAAAATTCAGTGTCTGAACTATCAGGGATGATGACGGAGACAAACACAAGTATTCGTAAAGCAACCCTTTGTTTCTTCAGCAAAGTCAGTGTTTGAGCCGCAGACCCATTCTTAAAGAGTAACAGCACGTCTTCCTCGGCGGTAGGTGTCCACGATCGCCCTGCATTGAGACTGCGTACCATTAGTGCGCCGGTATTGCGCAATCTAACATGGATTGCAGTAAATGTGCGATAATGCGGTCGTTTTCGTGCAGGGTAACTTTCGCGGTGCATGTCTCGCAGTTCCCTCCATCCACTGCGCTCCATGTTACGTGCTACGATAGTAGAGCAACACTGCAAAGTTATATGTCGTTTACTGGCCCATTGCAAACGTCAGGACCTCAAATCAACTTCAGTGTAACGCCGTTTTACTTCATCTCTCCCCCCCCCCCCCCCCCGCGGTAATTACGTATGCTTCGCTCACTCACTATACATTCCGACTCCTAGTTGCTCTCCGAAATACGTATGTTAGCTCCGTCGTAATGTCAGGCTGAGGAATGAATTTTTGAACACCCTGTACAAATCAGAGATGGGATCGCATCCGTTTTATGTGGACTGATGATAGCATGTGCAGTGTAATCGACCATCCAAGCTGCCGTTGGAAGTGGTGTGTGATGTCTGGCTCTATGATGTTATTACAATGAAGGTATCGACGGTAATTGCATTTTTATTCTGGGCGTGTCCCTAGCAGAGCACGATGCTCTGCAAACCCTACGTCGTGCCGGCGGTTTTAAAATGGCGAGGGGAACGCATAACGTATGCCAATAGTTTGGCTCGCTTTAATATCGTAGGGGTCGATTGTACACCAGCAGTTTAAAGCCCATGAATATACTAAAGAACTGACTCTCTCAAGACCATTATAATGCAGTAGGCAGGTTAGCTAAATAATTTATAAATAAATCAGCTAAATAAATCACGTGGGATTAATAACGTTGTCCAAATAGGATACTTGTCATTTAAATCAAATATTTATTGATAATTATTCACACATTTGCGAATGTTAACTTCATAATATTGCATATTCAAATGAAAACAAAGGTAAATAATAATTTGGTGCAGCAGAGCATCGTAAATGGAACACATGCGTGCGAAGTTCATTTAACCGTCCCTCAACCACTAAATGCAAAAGCAACACTCAGTCTGAGCTCACATTTTCTCACTATTAATCTAGTAAAACTAATCACTGCGAAAACAAACATATTCATCACACGTAAGTCTCGATATTAACTGCAGCAATATAGTTAAAGTTCCCAGTAGCTTAAAGCCCAATAGATGAAGTGAAACTTCGTATGGGCGATCATGTTCAGTTACCGAAGCGAAAAGTATGAACCTACGCTCAGCAGACTTATTCTAAGTCTAACGATCGGCATTCGAGCAAAGTGTTTAACTAACTCGGCTGCTTCGCCACCGAGATTATCTCGACTGCCACTAAGCAATCTTACAGATGCAGCCTCCAACGACGAAAGACAACCAACCAAAGACTTTCCCTTAAATACTTCGTGACGTAACACACTACTAAATGCATGTTAAGTATTGGAACAATGACTACCACTCAAAGGTAACGCTATTTACACATTTATCCATTATGTTAGAATAACCCAACAATTCGTTGTTTTTGCGAGGTCCCATTACAGAATAACAATACGTTATTAGCAAAATTCATAAATACACTTACATCCGGTTTTAGAGTGTGAAAGAATTACCTAAAAATTGCCCGCCCGGTTAGCCCTGCAGACCAACGCACTACTTTCCGGGGGGAAGGCGTGACGGCCCCCGGCAGAAATCCGCCCGTCGGATTAGTGTCGAGGTCCGGTGTGCCTGCCAGTATGGGTGGTTTTTAAGGGGTTTTCTATCTGCCTTTGCGAATGCCTCAGTTACACTATGTCGGCGATTGCTGCACAAACACTATCTCCACGTAGGCGTACACCATAATTTTTCTTCCGCGCAAACATTTGGGGATACACTCGTCTGATGTGAGACGAGACGTTCCCCGGGGGTAGGAGAGGGGGGGGGGGGGGTGGCCACCGGGGGGCCGAATCGCACATTAACCCTGGGTTCGGTGTGGGGCGGCGGTGGGGTGGGTGGACTGCTGTAGCCTGTTGTAGCCTGTTATGAAGCACTGGGGACGAAGCCTCTCCGTCGGTTCTAGGTCCCCAGTTCAACACAATAAAATATCTAAAAATTACAGAAACCTCTAGCCAGTTTGAAGAAAGAGCTTCCTTCCGCCGTCTAGTACCTGTCCTTTATTCTTTTGTTTTTACTTTTCTTTTATTCGCACTTCCGTAGCGGATTCACGTAACTCTTATTAATGGCTATTGACGTAGATAATTATTTAAAATATGTCTAACAGCTAACCATGGATAATCGTAACCTGGAGCGATGAGATGAACTAGTGACTCATGCTGCCTTCATCCTATGTGTGGGTTGTAGCGGATTTATGGGTGTGACACATTGTATATTTGGCTTTTATAAAAATGTCTAACTTTTGGCGTACGTGCAGGGTCTGAAATGTGGCCGATTGTGGTGTTTGCTGAGATTTCATTTGATTCTTTCTGTGGTGTAATCGCTCCAACTGTTTGTCATTAATATCTATAGTGAAATATTCATAAGTCAAAACACTTGTAACTTTGAGGAATATTTGATGCTTTTTTATTTTGTTTGTCTCTGATGCATGAACATGGAAACCATTATTGCAACCGTTACGGGTATCGGACTCACTCGCCCATTCTCAAACCATACACCTTGTTAGTAACCGGAACCTGTTGCACAATATGGCTCCAAAAGGAACAAGCTGCTTCATATAAGAAAGTCAAACATTGAGAAACAAGTACGTTTGTAACCTCCCCCTCACTTATCGACCTTAATGACAGTGAAAAATTAAACCGCGTGTACCTAATGGAAATTTGGGAAAAGCAATCGTCACCGAAGTTAATCTGTCGGTAAAGAAGGGGAAAGGGTTACATCTAAATGAAAGGAAAAATGCAAATGAAACTGGTGGAAATTAATTTTGAAAAGGGTAAAGTTAATAAAGAAAGTAAATGTGCGGCCGTTACGTCAACAATTAACTAGCGGTAATTAGATATTTGAGATTTGGGGGAAATTACGGTCGCCAGTCCTATGGACAATTACTATAGTAACTGAAAAAGAAAGGTTATTACACATATAATTAGCACTAGAAGCGCGGCAACTGAAGGTTGACACGTGTAGTGTGAAAACTGAAAGTTTGTCAGAAGTAATAAATTTCGCTACACTCTGACTTAATTTAGCAAAAGAATTAATAAATCCGGAAAATCGAAAGTTAATTTAGCGACTGAAGTTAATAGTGAGCTTTCTTTCTGAAGCACATCGAAATCCAGTAAAATACGGTTAGTCTTGGACTACCTCAACAATCATTTCAAAAGCTACTTGAATCTACGCAATTTAGAAATAAGAGATTTAACTTTGAACTTGAATTAAATGATTCTGAACAATTAACAATAGTAAAATTTAGTACGTACCAAGCTGAGCTGGAGTCACAGGTAAACTAAAATAAGCAAACAAAACTCGCACTCTCAATTTGTGCTTGTGTAATCTAAATATTGTAGCCAGCTATGAATACCTTAACTGAACTTTGAAATTAAAGCAGTGAAATCGAATGCTTTTACTTTAATGCTGGCGTTTGAATTTCAACGACACTCGAGTTCATTCCGGAAAAGGAAGGGACCCTGCTTGGTAATGCAATTGGGACAATGAGCAACAAATGTTCATGCTAAGTTGCTGTAATTATAGTTACGAAAATGGAACAGTTTGAAAAGCTGAGGTCTGCCATACAGTTCTAAAACTTTACGTGCTTCCAGTCTTCCTTGTTGGTTGATTGAAGGTTTGAAGCCGTCGATCGAGGAGGTGGCGACAGTCACTCATTGTCGGCCGTCGCTGTTGCAGAAGCTGGATGTTGGCGCGCCTTCTTCTCGACAAAGTCACCAGGCGAAACGGGCTCTTGATGTGCGCCAGCTAATGCTTTCCGTCCGCGACACCGTGCCAGAAACTATCATAGCAAGTCGAGCGCAATTACATGCTGCCCAACCCCGAAAGCGCGGTAACTCGCGGGAGCGTCACACAACACACCTGCTCCACTGCACCACCCCATCCAGACTCTTTCTGCCCTGTCCGCGCTCCACGCGACAGAGTTAACACTACCAAAGATCCTAAACACTTTGGTTCTCCACACGACCTATCGATGTATTCGTTCGATAGCATAGTTTTCCCTAGGCCAGACCCAGCGTATAAGTACAAATAATATTCACAAAACAAACCAATATATATATATATATATATATATATATATATATATATATATATATATATATATATATATATATATATATATATATATATATATAGTAAAACAATTACAATATATAGAGAGACAGAAATGTCATATATTCAGGTAACAAAATAAGGAAAAAAAATTATAGTACAATAGATGGAAATACGAGGATATGCATTTCCGGCGTTACACGTTCATTGATATGACAGCTTGTATGTCTACTATTCCACCTGAGCGACCCAATAAGTTCAGTTGAAACAGTGTAGGCTGTCATATCGATGACCGGATTTGTTTCTCACTGTTTGACTTACTTATAAATGAAGCAGCTTGTGCCTTTTGGGATCCTATTGTGTAACAAGTTCCAGTTACTAACCAGGTGTAGGGCTTGAGAATGGGCGAATCAGCCCGAAACCGGCAACCACTGCAGCAATAAACTGTATATTTGTGTAACTGAGACGGACAAAAAAATTATCAAATTTTTCTCAATGTTACACAGTTGTGGACCTACAATTCCGGAGCAGCGTGCCTCGGATCAGCAAGTTGTAACATTCTTAATACTTATGACATCACCATTGTCAAAGTTGCAATGAGTTCTTTCATGGCCGCGACTTTTATGTTGTATTTGGTTCTGTGGTGTCATGTCTACGACGTAGTTTCCCTCAAAAGGGAAATATATTTCGTTGACTATAGTTGACGTAGTGTTGTCCAACCGCCTCAACCATACTTGCGTAGGTCCGCCGAGCGAAACCCCGTGTTACTGCTGTCCTGGGACTAGTCGTGCCCAGCCTCTGCTCTACTTGGCCAACTTTCGCTCTACGAGCTGAATATTCGTAATATCACAACGTCACACCGAGTGGATCGAGGCCTACGAGAAAGACAGGTCGCGGCACATACGTCACGAAGGTAGGCCTGCGCTCGCTCGCTCAACTCAGCAGACAAACTACGTTTCTATACCTGTTAAATCGTAACTAGGTGTGTACGTACAAACGAGAACTGCATCTTCTACTGGAATCTGCTATTGTGGAGTACTACTGTTATTAGTCCTACAATGATCTGAAGTCCATAGGACTACGTATAATGTGTTACGGCTGTTCTGGGGCACAATAAAATTAAAATCGTGCCAAAATGATTATCGGTTGCATATGGCACCACTTCTTGTATGAAATGAGGACTGTTAAGCAGAAGAGACTACATGCTGTAAACTAGCCGTTATACCATTTATATCGAGTATTAATCTTAAATTAAATTTTATTGTAGTACTGTTAATCAGCAAGACTTCGTAATAGCAGATTCCAGTAGAAGATGCAATTCTCGTTAGTACGTTTACGCCCAGCTGCGAGTTAACAGGTATAAAAACGCATTTTGTCTGCTGAGCTGAGCGAACGACCGTGTTCAGGCCTATCTTCGTGGTGTACGTGCCGCGGCCTGTCTTTCTCGTGGGCTTCGGAGTGGATTACATATGGTTGATGCGGGAAAGCTTGTCATTAGTTGATATGATTTTATTTGTTAATTTGTACCAGTTGCCTTTTTCTTCTGCTGACGGAAGTGAGCAGAAGTTTTGTTGCACATCGTCTGTTACTAGTGTGGAAGTAGCCTGCTTTTCACTTAATTGCGTTCTGTAACGATGCTGTAAAATTTCGTTGCATTTTTGCAGTGTTGATCTAGGCACTCCGTTAGCATATAGATTTTTATTTATAAAGCTCAAATACAACCAAGAGCATATGTAGAGCACGAGTTGAATGACGACTGTGAATACAAAGGGAACAATTCACACAAGCGGACTTTCGCACTGCGAAAGTAGGTGTAGTACAGTATGGAGGAGGTGGAACGAATAAATACACTGGAAACATTCGGAATAAAAGTAGACAACTAACTCGATGGAAGGTAAGAGGATAATAGCGAGACCGTGCAGTTAATTTACTGCGGTAATGGGTAGCGAATAGGAGTTGCCAGCGCAGCGAGCCTCACAGTGGGGAGGAAAGCGGGAAACAAAATTCACAAGCGAGCACTCTATTTTAGGAGTGTCGCTGCGTTCCAACCAATTGTTCAGTGACCAAAGCAGCTTTGTACTTCATAACAGGACGGGATGGTCGACCGAAATTGTAGTATATATTTCTGTATGATCATGTGGTGACTTAATCTCGTCATGAATGAACTTTGATGTGTTAGTTAATAATAATTAATTCCACGTGTGGAATTATGAGGTAAAAAATTAATTAAATTTACTGTACATTTCAAAATCAGTGAAGCTGTACTTCTATACTCGCCCTGTACCTTTCCCCATGCATACAAAAAGCAGAATCAAAAAAATTGAATGAACGTCATTTTCTGACATTAAATATAGCTTACACAAGTATATATTACAAGTGTTCTTGCATAATAAGTAAGCATGCACCCAGAAGTACAGTGACTCAACTGGTGTAATACTGTAAACAAACCAGCCCCAAATAGATGTACGCCAATGTCAGATTTCAGTGCAGTGCTTGCTGCGGTTCTTGACCAATCAGAAGCAAGCACATTTACGACCAGAATGAAAAATACTTCTATCATATCATAAAAAGGCGAATACATCCTGGGCAGAGTTATGGATGTAAACGAAGGTACTAGCTTTTCGATTTATCTGGCACTTTGAAAGACATTCTAATCAAAATATCTTGACATATTCAGGCGTTTTTACTTGTTTGTAATAGTACCCACGTCATGTAATACAATGCCTTGTGTCAAGTGAAGTAGCATGATACATGATGTCATTTCGTACAACATGCTACATGTCGTGCTGTATGACACAACGTATCATTAAGCTACGGGATGCGTGCACCCCCACTCTAGGATACTTACTATTGTAAAGAAGCACATAAATTTGTGTCTTCGTTCTTACATCCCTCACCATAGGTGTAACAGGGGCTGGGTTCGGCGGAAAAACATCAATACCTCATCTCTCCCAAAAATGTAAAAAAATCGTTTTAGCATCCCCCCAGGAACAAATCCATCCCTAGAAATGTTACCTCACCCAGAAAAACGGGTTTAGCTGTTACATGTCTGCTCTTCAGCCATATGATATTACATGTTGTTTACCGTGGCTGGCGACTATTCTGGATCTTGGGGACAGGATCAGGGACTTCAGTCTATAAATTGCAAGATGAAGGTGTGTAAACGCTATGCATAAGACAGTTGTTGCACTGCAGAAGAAGGTTTAACTCGTAAAAAAGGCCAATATGTCAAGACATTTTGATTTAAATATCTCTGAAGCTGCGAGATATGCCGAAAAAGCTAGCTCCCTTCTTTTACATCCCTAGTTCTGTCCACTACATACTCGATTTTTGTTTGCTGTGATAGCAGCGTTTTTCGTTCTGGTTTCCAACTTCTACTCTACCATAGTTTTGACATCAGACCGCAATAGCTTGGCAACCAATCTAGATTTTTATTGACAAGCGCGTAGACTGGACTGGTCTGGTATGGGTTTGTTCATTGTCTTTCGAACCATGTTGATTATATAATGGCAACGAATAAAGCTTTCTCAAAACAGGACGACCATTGATTACATAATTTGTGAACCTTCTGGCAAAATTTGAACCGATTTGCACAAGTCTGGAATATAGAAGTGGCGCCTGTAAAAAAAAAACTGGTAAAAATCGTGTTTTTGCACGTCAGATTCAAATGAAGCTAGATCTTTGATGGAGAGTTACGGTAAGTTTTACGGTAAGAATGCATTTGTTATTTATTTGGTACACTTTATACGGTTTCGGCGCATTAAATTCTCTTAAGAACAAATGTTACGTGCTACATTTAGGTAGACTTTGAACCATCGTATCTCGACGACGGATAAAGATTATTGAAGAGTGAAAAAAATTTTTGACTATCCGTCTATCTTCTTCATACAATGTTTGAAGCAATTCGTACACGTTTAAAGTATAGAAGTCGCGCGCTTCAAAAACCTCCCGGAAAGGCGTGGTTTTTGTTTTGCACGTAAAATTGGCGCCATTAGCCGAGCATTAATTTCAAAGCAATTACAATCTTTTGAAAAAGAATTGCTCGATTCCACATTTTCCCTTGGTGCCAGCTCCAGTTCGGCGTTCAACCTTTTCTTAACATACTGTAACATAGCTACAGTAAGACAGAGGTTAGAGTGGCTATATAAATGACCGCTGGTCAGGGGTAAACCAAAAACTTTTCACCGCATGTTCGTAGCTCAAATATGTTAAGAGCACAAAGACCTCCCCCTCAAACCGCTATTCGCCGCGCGGCCTTTCCGTACACCGTACGTTGGGGAATGATCTGTCTGTTTCACTATTTAAATTATGTATTACACAAGAAATAAAAATCTGCGGAACATAGCAAATGTTCTGAACGAATCGGGGCATTTATGAGAACTATATTGCAAATTAACAGGAAAACTGTAGGGAGGAATGTAAATATTACATTTACATGTTAGTACTTTTACGCCAATTCGCGGCGATATAGTCGATGTAAGGCAGTATTAGAAATGAAACAACATTTTATCTTAAAATACCACACAGTGCGCAACAAATGAGTGTGTAATCCTATTTGCCTGATGTTTCAAAAATAACCGTTTTGGCTGCATCTCACGTTGTTACAGGATAGTGGGCCTATGATGAGAAGCAAGCTGACGATTATGTGTTGAAAAAGTCTTCTGATCCATTATAAATCTGTTGCAGATAATATTACGACCTCGGTAATGTTGTAGCTGTAGTTTGATGTCGTGCGGCTACAATTCTAGAGTATGCAAAATTTGGAACACGCGAAACTGGCGTATTTATGGAATATGTTTGTCTATACAACGTGCTGCTCTGTGCCACCCACGTGATAGTTTCTGTTCATTGAGCACCATTACAGTTCAAGGCTTATTCACAACACAGTTCTCGTAACATTCAAATCTGATATCGTGCACACACAATGTTTCTCCAGCGACCTACCGATCTGCATCGGTGGCACACGCGAGAACTGTCTTAGTTTACCCAGAAATACGAAGGTTGTCCAGGAAGTAATTTCCGATCGGTCGCGAAATGGAAACCACAGTGAAAACCAGAAACGTTTTATTTGTGACAGTTAGGTACACCTTCCACCTCTCTACATAGTCGCCACTCCAACCTCGAGTTTTGTCGTAGTGTTGTCAACTTTCCAGTATCCTCGTCATAGAAAGCAGCCGCCTGTACTTACGGCCAGTTACCTGCACTGGTCTACAGCTCGGTGTCTGTGGAAAAGTTTTATCTTCATAGCCAGCGGTTCTTGTGAGCAGAGATGAGACTCAGGGGGAGCCAATTACCGACTGTATTGTGAGTGATCAAACATTTCTCATCGGAGCGTCTTCATTGCCCCTGCAGTGTGCGGCCGAGAATTTTGCATGAAGAAGGAACTACTCGACGGTTGTGTTATGTGGGCTGCATAACATAGGCGAAATCTCTAACCAGGCTCTCATACTTGGCGGGAGACGCTATTCCCTACGCATCTTTACGTGCTCTTTGTTCACGCAAAACTGGAAAGAGCGACGCGAAACAATCGACGGGCATACTAGAGGCACTGCCCAACATAACTATGCAAAGCTTTACCGGATTTTCCCAGTGGTTTCCATTTCGTGACCGATCGGAACTTACTCTCTGGACAGTCATCGTAAAAGCACTGCTCGCAGTTCTGTAGCAGTAACTGCCTGTCTGCAGTTCGCATTTATACTGTTCGTATATTAATTTAAATGGTTTCAACGGGTTTCTTACACACAAAAGCCAACCCACCAGATACCCTGTCACGTCAACGACCATCGTGTTCACGTCACCAACTCTGCCAACTCAATTCGTGAGATTAGGTAGTCAAAAATATGCTCTTACAGCAAAGATACATTTCAAATATTTGTGTTCAAATAGGTTTTCTTGCAATATTTGAATTGAAAGACATTTATTACTCAATATAATGAATAAAATAAAATAGCAGAGAGAGAGTTAGATATGCTCCCGAGAGCTACGCCTTGACGATTAGGTCAACGGCCACCCCGCGGTGGATACATCGGTTCCTGTCTGATCACCAGAGTTAAGCATCGTCGGGCGTGGCCAGTATTTGGATGGGTGACGGCAGAAAAAGACAGGAGGGGTGGTGGCGGCATAATGTCCCCGACCACCACTTTCTGCGCCAATGTCCTGGATTAAATTTCAGGCCTCTCTCCAGTGTCTCTTGAAGTGAGGGCACCAGACACTGTTGGTGGTATCCATCCGTTGGATGACGGTGTTAACATCGGCTGTTTCCTTGGCGCTTTTGGAGAGGAGCAAGCTACATGCCGTAACCGGGTTTCACTCTCTCCCTTCCATCATCATCATCATCATCATCATCATACACATACATGGCACTACACTACCCACACACACTCATTACGGTCACCTTGTCAGTTACTCTGAAACACACGGCGCTTATTCTTCGCGAAGGAAATGTGCCTTCGGGTCTACCAGCCAATCACGCCACACCACATTACATTACTTATCTTCACTATGGGCCCCGTTCTGTCATAGTTTTTTGCAGCACACAGTCTCTGAGCCCGTTCGGACGAATGTTCGGAAAAGCAATTCCCATTTGGCTTTTTAGTTGGGCGGGGCTTGTTTTTCTTTATGAGGCTGGCCCAATAGACGGTAGCGCCTTGGGGACCAGACCTTTGGGGTTTAAGTGAAACATTCGATACTCCAATCTACTTTTACGGTTCACCAAAAATAGTGGACCTGAACTACTCATCGAAATTCAACAGGTGTAACATACGTACCATAAAAAGAATTACAGTTACTCCCATGATATTTTGGTTTTGACAGCTCACAACCTGCGTAACCTAGACCTCGGGTTATCGCCACAACGTACATTTAAAAAAAATAGACGCACGTATGACGTCAGACATCATTCCGTTCCGGGACAAAGACCACGTCCGGTATCAGTAGGTTACACTGAACCACCTCGACTAATAACAATACAAGAGCCGGCGTCTGGCGGTGTTTCTGCGAGACGCGTGGGATTAGTGCTTTCGCTTTGTCTACCAGCCCAAGTAAGGTGGTTTTCCTGATCCTGTATAAAATGAGTTATAGACGAGACTCTCAGCGTGTACTGTTTGTTGTGATCCTCACCTTCTAGGTTCGTTTAAGGCTTCGAGACATTCTGGTAACAACAGATCTATTGCCAGTAACATCAGGTCGAAAATAATCGCCAGGTCATCATTATTTGGATGTATGATGTGGTTTTCATATAACGTTCTTGTACCCCTGTATTCTTGTTGTGTGTAGAGTCGAAGAAGTTGAAGAAGCGTCATTATTATTATTATTATTATTATTATTATTGTATCCAGGACGGTAAAGGATAGCTGAGCTGCACTTTCAGATGAGGAATCTGGGGTCTTTTTCTTATTTCTTTCTTCTCAACTGCCGCGGCTGATCTTAGCCAAACATCGGTGGGCGCTGTTCCTAGAAGATGGTAGATTTCTTGACTAGATTTGGACATGGACAATTTGTTGTCAAGCGGCTTGTCTAACTGCGAGCTGTATCTACTTGTGTGGTGTGTGCAGAGTTCTACCAAATTGGTACTGGGTATTTTTTCTGCCGTGGTGAAATGTAGAACTCGAGTAGACGTACGTGAGATATTCAACTCTCCAACCACCCCCTTCACCAACAGCTGTTGATAAAATTAAGATTTCGTGTCTCTTTATTTCGGCGGCAGTACTTCAGCTTCGTATTGTCTTGCAGGGTGTACAGGCTACTTGCGATATGCTATAGGTGAATAAATGGATGAACGTAATTGAACAGAAGATTTCTGTATTGTTCGCCTGTGAGAGACATCAGACATACCAGAAACCCCTTCTCCGTCCTTGTAAATAACCTTCCTCCTCCAGTCCCACTCAATCTCCACATACGAAAATACCTTCACCATTTGCGTGAGTGGTGCCGTGGTAACAAGTAGGATGCATCGCCTGATGTGTTTTTCGACCAGCTCGTAATCAACCATCTGCCGTGTCTCGACGTACACAAAGAGGCATCAGACGACGTGACCTGTCACCTACTTCGCGCTTCTTAATGTGTCCATGCTAATCTCTGAATCATCGCACTAAAATCTCTGCACGTAATAGAGGGGATGGAAGATCAGGATTTAACGTTCCTTCGACGACGCGGTCATTAGATATGGAGGATAGGCTTGAGGAGTATGGAAGGAATTTGACAGACCTAGATCTGGATTGACAGACGGATATTTGAACCGCGGTCATCACGAATGGTTCCCGTCAGGTCACCGAAGTCAAGAGATGTCGGGCTTGGCTAGCACTTGGATGGGTCACCGTCCGGGTCTGCCGAATGCTGTTGGTAAGAGGCGTGCACTCAGCGTTTTGAGGCCAAATGAGGAGCTACTTGATTGAGGAATAGCGGCACCGATCACGAAAACTGACAACGGCCACGAGAGTGGTCTGCTGACCACATTCTCCCCCCCCCCCCTCCCCCCCCTCTCCACCCCCCCCCTCCGTATCCGCATCCAGCAACTCCTAAGGGCTGAGGATGTCATGGCGCCGGTCGGTGCCGTTGGTCCTCAAGGCCTGTTCGGACGACGTTTTTTGTTTGTTTGTCATCCCGAATGAAAGTCCTGTGCCGGCTCTCTAAATCTACTCGTAGTAAGACAGTTAATACTCGGTTTTATTATAAAACATGAAATTTGTTAGTTACATTCAAGGTGAATTGTGATGTTTTCGCCCGCATCTCGTGGTCGTGCGGTAGCGTTCTCGCTTCCCACGCCCGGGTTCCCGGGTTCGATTCCCGGCGGGGTCAGGGATTTTCTCTGCCTCGTGATGGCTGGGTGTTGTGTGCTGTCCTTAGGTTAGTTAGGTTTAAGTAGTTCTAAGTTCTAGGGGACTGATGACCATAGATGTTAAGTCCCATAGTGCTCAGAGCCATTTTTGTGATGTTTTCTCTGTATTTGTCACTTTTTTTATGACAACGTTCACGGAACACTTTGAGCGTCTTCCACAATATCTATTAAGGAAACGCGTAAATACCTCGTAGATTTGTTTTAAACCGATCAGAACAACAACCTAGTGGTAAATGCCTCTACTAGTTCTGGTTTTGCAAATTGGAGCAGTTTCAACAATTTTTATAGACCCCAATGGTCGTATTGTAAAATCCTATAAAAGAGCAAATCCACAGATTGCTAGGCCAGTGCTTTGGCTTTGCGTCAAAAGTTAAAGAAGGAAACCTCTGGATGAGCTTATCGTAAAAGGATGAAAGTCCACAAGAAAGGACCTTTCTGCTAGCCATTGTACTGGGCCTGTTGATGGCTGAACGACGTAGTGAGACATTAAGAACTCTTTCTAGATTTCTGTGACGGGATCAATTAGTTCAGCTCTTGAATTAGAGTAAGTGCTGTAACTGGCAAAGTATTTAAAAACCTTGTGAAGCGGTATCAGCTATAGAGCGTGATTTTACATCAATAATGCGTGCTAATCAGAACTAATCACCAAACTTCGACAGAAAATGTTTACGATTAAATTAAAACATACAAACACTTCCACACAACACAGTGAAGATACGGGACCACTTTCTTAATTGTTGAACGTCCCATTTTGATTGACAGTTATGTGCATGTTAGACTCCTATAAACTTTAGCGATAGCGTTTTAGCAAGTAAGTCGAAAACAGTACAAGCCAACAAAGCTTTAGCAGCACCATGTGATGCGTCATGAAAAAAACTGTTTGCAATGATGGCTAAAGATAGGCTTTTAGCTGCGAAACTGAAGAACCAGTGTGTGAATAGTACTTCTGCATACTAGTGAAATACACGTGCCACTTTTCGAAGGCTGTGAAATGTAAACAGGTTTGTGTGCATGGATATGAGTTGTAAGTACGCAGATGGTAACGTTGTTTTCTGCACAGTAAATTACCTTCCATGCATGTGAAGGGCTGAATAAATGTACAAAAGCTAGATTTAAATAATTTTAATTAATAGAAATCGGCACAGGTTTTCAGTAAAATGGAATGCAGACATCCGCTAAAATTTGGCAATGTTCCTTTCTCTTCACGTACCTATAAGGGATCCCCAACGACACGTCACCTTAATTTATTACATGTTAAATGCATCTAGAACAACTACATCGACATCAGTATATAAGCAGATTGAAGTGATGAAGAATTAATATATTGAGTACATAATTAAATGAACATATATGATTATTTTAGCTTGGGCGTACCTCCTGAGATGTCGTAAAGACGGTAAAGTACCACCGGGGTTGGGATTACCCTCCAGGATTGTATATACTCCTGTAGTATACCGTTGCTTTACTTTAATAATTGAAAGTACTACAGACTGGTCATGGTGATGAATGGATATCTCAGTCAATTAAAACACTAAAGAGTGGTTTCGGTTGAAAGAATGAGTAATTCAGTGAAAATGCGAAACGGCAAGGGACTGCGTCGACTCTTTGCATTCGGTTGCGTCCACAAGTTGGTTTTCCTCGAAACGAATGAATGAATGAATAATAACCCTACCGATACCTGAAACTACAAACGACTGAATATTTCTTTTTCATTCTGTTGCTTCCGCAGCCTGTTTTCCCTCAAAAGGGCGAAGGAATAGTCCCACCGACAGGTAAAACTACAACCGACTGAACACAATATTTTCTTTTGGTTGCTCCCGCAGACTGGTTTCACTTAAAAAATTAAATGAATAATTCAACCGACACGTAAAACTACAACCGAATGAGTCGATTGTTTTCCAACAACAGACAAAATCAATTGTTTCCATTCGGTTACCATGATGATGATGATGATGATGATGATGATGAACATCATCTCAAGGGATGGATGGTTTGATGGCTGAACAAATGAACGTTAACACGAAGAATAATGGGTTAACAGTGGAGCTTCCTTTTGCTGGCAAATGAAGAGTTTACCGCAGAAATCAGTGTGTGAATTGTTGATAAACATAAACTGCCGTGTGCTTAGCAATTCATTCCAGTTTACTCCACCCGTTTTTAGTGGTTTTCTGCATTTAACATTTCTACTGTTTTTCCTGTGGCGTGCGATCGTCCTCTCGACTGTATTTCAAATGAGCCACCGAGAAGCAGGTCACAGAAAACTTGTCAGTTTGCGTAAGTGATCAAAGTGTATTTGTGCGATAAGCTGAGCTGCGCGTATTACGCTTAAAGATACGTTAGTTAATTTGTTTCTCAAATTAGTCGTAATTTCATTACAGAAAACATTTTTTTCTCAAAATCATTTTAACTGCATTCTTTATTGCTTGTAATGAACAGTACTGCTACGTGCGTTCATGAATATTGGAACTGTCTCCGAGGAGCACGCGATTCTTATTAGATCGTTGGCGTTCCTTCAGGCGGCACGCAATACGCATTGCGTCACCTGCAGCAGGCCTCAGAATGTTCTTCCGTTTCTCTCCTTTGTGCGCAGAGCGTGCTGCTCGCAGATGGTAATATGGCAGCCGCGGAGCGAGACGTAGGAGGAAGGATTCGTCGATAGAAGGTTTCACAAATTGGCTCTCGCGTTTACGCGTACCAAACTGAAATTATCGTCAAAGGCACAGTAACACACACATTTTCACGCGAAGTGACCCGCACACGCAAACCGTCATTCTTTGGGACAGAGTATGTGTACCCAAGTATCTGTGTGTATTGTTATTTACGTGATGGTGGGCGAAAATTTTCGAAATATTTGTGAAACTTGTAACTTGGGCACCAGCCCGATGTTAACCTAGGGAATTGTGGGAAACCGCGCAAAAACCACATCCCGGCTTCATAATAAATTAATAAAATAATATATAGATTATTTTTGCTGCGGACGACCCATATATAATATGAGCCAAAGATCAAAATGTATAGTAAGGTCGTCCGCAACAAAAATAATATATGTATATATAATATTTTGTTTTTTAGCTAATAGTATGAGGCTGTGTGAGAAGCTTTGTACATCAATTTCATAAATTTTGACAACCAACCTGATTCTATATTTAAAAATGAACAGTCCGGATCGCAATAATATTTCTTTATTAATCGGTTTCGGCTTATCTACAAGCCATCTTCCAACGATCGTGGTATCACGAAAAATCCGAGGAGCCGCAATTATCAGCCATAGGGGGCCAAAAAAATTCTGAATATGGCTTGTAGATAAGCCGGAACTGGTTAATAAAGAAATATTATTGCGATCTCGACTGCTCATTTTCAAATTTAAAAAAAAAGCTTTGGACATCAGTTCTTTGGCGTACTCACACAGTTCAGATTCAGTAAATATTGTTAAGTTGGAATTTTTACCTGTTGTTCTTCTGGTAATTCTTTGCAAGGTCTATTACGTCGCCACTCCTTTCATTAGTTATTCCCGTGTTAACCATGTGCAGGCGAATCGCACACTACCGTTGCGAAGCCTTCTTGGTTCAGTTCGGATACTGATTACAGTAAATGATGATGAATTTATTCGTAAACATACGTTTATTTCATACTGTGTGTTTTACAGGTAGATTAGGTGCTGCAGTCTGGAACCGCGGGACTGCTACGGTCGCAGGTTCGAATCCTGCCTCGGGCATGGATGTGTGTGATGTCCTTATGTTAGCTAGGTTTAAGTAATTCTAAGTTCTAGGGGACTGATGACCTAAGATGTTAAGTCCCATAGTGATCAGAGCCATTTGAACCAATTGAACAGGTAGATTACACAAAATAATAAAATCAATGGGCTTGAAGCACTCACATCAATTACGTTATAACAGGACGAGAGACCGTCTCAAAAAGGTAATAAAAAGTAATCGTAAAACTTAACTTCTTCCCTTTTGGTCATGCTTACATGGCAGACGCTCTATCCATCTGAGCCACCGAGGGCACAGAGGATAGCGCGACTGCAGGGACTATCTCGCCCACGCCTCCCGCGAGACCCACATTCTCACCTTTTATGTCCACACACTACATTTGTAGTGTCCCACCCCAACACACTCATTACTCGTGGAAGACATTCTTACCAAGTCCCTTAAGAGTTCGGGGAATATGTGTGCATCCGCACAGAAGACGAAGGTCATGGCTGGTATTGCCAGAACTATATACTTACACGACTATGGTGTCTGTTCTTTCGGACATGTCCGAAAGAACAGACACCATATCCATATAAGTATAAAAGTCTTCACAGCCAGCAGTTCATGTGAGGAGCCAAGTCTAGGCTGTTTGGTGGGTGATCAAAACGCTGCAGGGGCGTCCTCATCATACCTACAATGTGTGGTCGAGAACGGTCATAAAGAAGGACATGCTTGACGGGTACGTTGTGTGGGGGTTGCATGAAATTAGGCGAAACCTCGCAGCGGGCAGCCATGCTTGGTGGTAGACATTATTGTTCTAGGCATCTTTATGTGCTCACTTTGTGCACAAAACAGACAAGAACGACGTTATGCGATCGACAGTCATACTACATACACTGCACAACACATCTGTGCAAAGCTTCATCGGATTTTCACTGTGGTTTCCGCTTCGCGACTTATTGGACCGTACTTTCCGAATAACCCTCTTACATTCTTCGCGCCACAGTCCCGTAGCATGGCGCTAGATGATCCGAAACCGAAAGGTGCAGCCCACTGATGCAGTAAAGTATTGTGCGGTAACTCATTTTCCGCGCGTGAATGGAACGAACGCAATAGCTAACCATGGCGAGATGGTGGAAGTGTACAACAGTTCACCATCATATGACCTAGTAGTAGTTCGGCTGTTTTCACAAACTTATTTAACAGGCGCTACCTCTGCAGGCAATTCCTGTTCTTGCTTTCAGTATGGTCAAACTTGTCCGAATGACAAGATACGAAGAGTCATACCATTTCTCTGCAAAGAACGGGGAATCGCACGATAAGTGGAAGCCCAACGACTCTAAGACCGGCCTATCACAATCGACGCGATATCCGAAAAAGCGAAAATTATCCAGCAAGTTTTCAATATCTGGCACGACAACATGACAAAGGTCGCCGACCGCTGGCTTCCGCGAATGCGCACACCCATTCAGACAGCCCGCCGAATCGAGCCAGCAGATGAAACGTTGTCAATCCAGGTGATTTATTGGCTGCCGAATCACCATGGGCGAGTGGTGGGTTTATCAGTGTGACTCCGAGAAAAAAGAACAAAGCAACCAGCGGAAAACTTGTGTGTCTATATTCAGCACTGTCGAAAAAGTCTAAGACCCAACGATCATCGGGCAAGGTGATGCCGAGTGTTTTTTCAGTCTGCCACAGTGTGGCGCTAACAGATTTTGTTCGTAAGGTAAAAACTGTCACACGAAGATACTCCTGACGGCGTTTTGGAATGCTGTGAATACGAAACGATGCGGGAAGCTGTCGAAGGGGTGTATATGCTCCACTATAATATCCCAGCTCATTCTGCACATGAAACGGTTACAGCTCCTGCTTTTTTTTTTTTTTTTTTTTTTTTTTTTTTTTTTTTTTTTTTTTGAGTTATCAAATTTTGTTCTGCCACCTGTTCTTCTGATATGGCACCCAGTGAGACTGTTATCGGATAAATATACCATTCTGTGCCAAGCATGAATGACGACGGAGCTGTTTTCGTGGCGAAACGTTTCCTGGACTGCCGAAATGTAGACTTGTACAACCACTGTGCCCACACGTCGTACACCGTTCAGAAAATGTGTCTCATTGAAGGGTGAATGTGTAGTAAAGGACGAACACGATCGTCAAGTTTCATGATCGCTGCCTGATTTTTTCGAGCTAACAGTAGAAACTTTGGCTACAGGTGGAAACGCCTGCTGATAAGCCACGTCCTGATCTGAGGGCCTACTTAAGTTTACCACTTTGTCTTATAATCGGACACTACTCATTTCGCTCTCTTTGTTATGGATATTGTCTGGCACTTACCCACGTTTGACGTTGCAGAACTAACGAGAGCGAAGTGCGAAAAGCAGTGCCACAATCAGAAGAGGCCCTTACAGACCCGCCCGTGTAGCCGTGCGTGTTAAAGCGCCTCTTCTAGGACGCGGAGTTGCGCCCGGCGGGGTCTAATCCACACGGCGGAATAACGACGAGGATCTGTGCGCCGGCCATCTGTGATATTACTTAGTAGGTGATAAAAATTTTGTAAAAGGAAAGAGGGTCATTCTAAAAATATGTAAGTAGTACATATTTAATAGGGAAACAAATGCGATTCTATGTGAGAAATGGTATTATCAATGAAAGTGAAAGTGTCGGACTCCCATGACCAAAAGGGAAGAAGTTAAGTTTTACGATTACTTTTTATTACCTTTTTGAGACGGTCTCTCGTCCTGTTATAATGTAATTGATGTGAGTGGTTCAAGCCCATTGATTTTATTATTTTGTGTAATCTACCTGTTCAATTGGTTCAAATGGCTCTGAGTCCCGGTCGGGGCACACATTTTCACCTCTTCCCGTTGATGTGTGTCAACGCCCGTGAGCAGCTGAAGGTATAAACATATAATTCTAATTTCGTGAAGACTCTTGGCACAGACAACGAACTGCAGATAGTGCAGAGAAATATCGGAAAGCGCAGACGGCTGCCTTCTGTGACAACGGTATTGGGAAGAAAGTATAGCGCTACGACAGATGTCTTAAGTCGGAGCGGCGACTGTTCAGAGAAGTAGTTGGATGGTGCAGCAAACTGTTGCGAATAAAACATTTTTGATTTCCACTGTGATTTCCATTTTGCGACCGATGGGACCGTATTTTTCGAATAGCCCTCACATAGTAGGACAGTGGAAATACGCCTACTATGTACGATCGCATAATGGAAACCACAGAGAAAACCAAAAATGTTTTATTTCCAACAGTTCGGTGCACCTTCCAGCTACTTCTCTAAGCAGTTGCCGCCCTGACTTAGGTATTTGTCGTAGCGTTGACTACCGCTCGTAACTTCGACGCTTCGGGGCTAAATTACTTTCCTGTAATGGCCCTCTAACACTCCATTGGGGTACTCGCGAACTTACTTTTCCATGTTACGGTTTCGCCGCGTTCTGAACGACGTTTTAATTTTTATTTTTTTTTTATTTTTTTTACTATATGCAATTTTTTTCTTGTTGCTTCGTCTTTGTTATAATGACTATAGTCCTTTGCATCAAAGATATTACTTTGCTGGTGCGAATCTGTCTCCCAGAGCTTGTTTTACGACGAGTTCCTGTTCATACTCTCTTTACCTGGACGTGCTAGGGAGTAGTACGTAATTTTAGCTGCTCGCGTAATTGCACGTATTATAACCATCGCACAACGACGCTCGCTAAATTACCAACAAATGAGGTACATTTGAGAGTCGTTATTTATTTATAACACATCATATACGTGTCACTCATTGTCGTCAACCAAATTTCTATTTATAATAGGCAATTTAAAATGCGGCGTCAATTATCACTGATTACTTAGGCTGCTGCGAAAAAGGTATTGTAGTTGGTCTTGCACGCCAGCTTAAGGAAGAGCGAACCTGCGTTGCTATGAGTTTGAAGTCAAAGTACTGAAGTTAAAAAATCAGTTAAACTAAAGACTATTCAGGACGCCATTTCTTCTGTTCAACATAACTGCTGCATCTCACAGCCTGCCTTGAGACTCACATTTTGGCCTGTACTTGTTTTTATTTCCTTCTACCACTGGTACATGCTGCCATTTCCTGAGTGTTTCCGGTACTTCTAGAGCGACATTGTTTCGAGAATTACAGCTAGATACAGAACTAAGTTCCGTTCTGAAAATTAGTCGTTTGTTTTCTGGTATTGCGACGTGACGTAAATCACATTTCGATGCAATAAATTAGTTCCAGGTGCAGGTGAATTTGAAAATACTGTTTGCGTAAAACACACATCATTAGGTGTTTGTGTACCTTTGAGGTAGCATGCACGAGATTGATCAAATGAAAGCAAATATTTCAGTTGATTTGTACAATCAGAATACTTCAGTGACCAGTTGTGTTCATTATTTTAGTGTATGTACTTTAATTTATTACAAGTTTCAGTTAATTCATATGAACATCTGCTTCAACACAGTTAGGACCGATTACATTTCATGTCGATGGCGGCATGGATATTCGAATGAACTGCTGCTACTCTGAAACTTTTACTTTATTAGCGATGGATCCCCGAGGTTTTATGCTCCACGAAATGCAAAAGAATATTTGAAAGCTCGTGAATCACGCGGAGGAAAGGGAGTATGGCTCTTTCAGAATTGCCCGTAAGCAACAAAATGATAAACTACAATAAAATCCAGAGTGGCAGACATACCCTGCAAGCAGGGAAAAGACTTGAAAAGAGAGAGAGGGTAGCCTTCTGCCAGTATAAAGGCAGAACTACTATGCAAGAAGCATTGGAGTCCAACAAAACCAGTTTCAGATAAACCTACCCGATTTTATTCAGTACGTCATTCGACTAAGGTTACTGAGACAACGCAAAGATGCAATTGACAAATGAAAAGGACAGTCAATATTCGTGTGTAGTAAGTGCAACGTTGATCTGTCTTTCAAAAAGTGACGAATAAGGCTACAGGGGGCTACATACAGGATGGTCAGTAATTGTCTGAAAAGCCTGTAATGGTGTTCCAGGGGAGCTTGTGCTGAGAAATAATTGCTAAGAAAAGAAAAGATACGTTGCGCGGTTTCAGAGTTATTTAACGTTGAAGTTAGCCAATCAGGTCGTCGCACGCACAAATTCAAGCAGCCAGCCAAAGACGGTGTCGCCAAACGTGTTCTTCGTTTGGTTTCCTCAAGCCGAACAAATATAGCTTTTGCTCACCGAGCTTACGTTTACCACTTCCCAAAAAAAGGCACATTTTAACTGGTAATTAGCATTTAAGCAAGAGGTAACAGCTATCTGTGCATTACCGCATTTTAGAGCGTGCAAGTGTTTGCATTTGCGCTCGCAACGACCTGATTGGCTAACTTCAGTGCTATATAACTCAGAAACTGCGCAACGTATCGAAATTTATTCTTAACAGTTATTTTCAGCACAGCCGCCCCTAGAACTCTTACAAGCCTTTCAGATGGTTTCTGATTCCGCTGTATAATGAACTTGCTGAGAGCCATAAGGGCCTAAAGCACACTGTCATCCATTTCATCGATTTTTAGATTATAGCATGTATGCATTCTGATGATGAACCAGCATTATCTGCATCTGTGCCCCCGCACCGTGAAAATGAATGACGAAAAGCTCTCTCACCGATTTCTTCGATTTCTTGGCTATCCATTTCAATTTCTTGGATATCCATTTCCGTAAGGGTCCAAAGCACAAAGCATAGCTTTGTTGCTTCGTGCTGCTCAGTTACTGTCTAGAGTTGACAACATAATTTAGTGTCTACGCCTTGCACGTAGTAGTAATACTTCATAATCGGAGGTGTATCGGCAGTTTTATCTGAACCTCAGGCCACAGAATTCGTTCAGTGAAAGTGATGATAATGAGGACCATGAAGTTTTGAAATAGGTCAGAATTGAGTGTGTGGTGCATTTGGTATCTGCTCTTTATTAGCAATTTTAAGAACATTTCTTGTGCAGAATATTCCCATTCTAGTTTCACATTATTTATAAACTTTACAACTGTCAAAAGGCACTATTGTTACTAGTCCATATATGGAATTTTTGTGAATTACGGTTAACAATAAGATCTTAAATATTAATTGATATTTCATAACAAAGTGGGTACATTATCTTTTGATAGGAAGTACGGGATGGTGGGACTTTGTTATAAGCGAGTTTACACCTGTTTTGTTATAAATTTGATTTTCAAAAACATATATTTTTCTCAAAACTTTGTTTGTGGTCTTCGACACCATGCTTGGTGCCTCAATTACTAAAATATAGGCCACAATGTAGTTTTCTTTTTTAGTACTGGAATGTAAATTCTGTCAGTGTGTCATCAAAACGGTAAATAAACAATCCTTTGATAAATTAAGTGTTATGAATGTTCAATTTCTCAAATGTCTGTCGTTTCAAATATGCGACATACCCAGTTACGCCTGACAAATATAACCTACGTTAAATGTGATCCTATGTACTCCATAACACTTCATTAATGGTTAAAAAATAATAGTTTTGATTTTTTTTCTTTTAAGTGAAGAAATACTAAATTATTAAGGGATTAATAGAAGTAAAAATGCCTCGGAAGAATGCACGAGGAAGACAAACTATCAAGCAGATAGAACAAGATCTCAAATTGACAACATAGTCCGAACTGAAGAAATTTGCTGAAGATCGGGAAAAACGAAGAACTGCCTTAGATTAGTCCATGGTTTGAGAACAAAAGGGGGAGGTTACTTAATTCCACGCCCAAGGAAATTCTGGACAGTAGTCATGCCGCAGTGTGCCGTCCTTAATGATTTGGAAGTGTATTCAACTCAACTCAGCTCTGGTCGTGCGCGAGTCGTAATGAGACCCCAGGCTGGGAACTGAACTGGACTTGCCTGAGACTTAACGCATCACACCATGATGATGAGACGGTCCGCCACTGGACTGTGCTGGATTCGCCTCAGACCCTTCGCCTCACGCCATTATGAGATGGGGCGCCGCATCGCGGCATTAGCCGAGATGGCTTCCAGGCCGAGGCTCGGAGCGGCCAGACTCTTTGAGAGCCCCGCCCATATCCCGGATTGGCTGGCCGCTGCCGGCCCACTGCAAACAGCTCCGCGCGGGGACTCCCCGTCTCCATTGTCTTCTCTGGCCACCGCGGCGATTCCGGCGCCGTTGACGCAGGCTGCGCTTCTCACACCGCTCAGCTTGTGCGCTGCTCTTCGTGGACACGTGCCGGCTTACCCCCACCAAGCGCTCTTGTCGCTGCCTTGCATCCACTCGCAATCCTTCGCACACTCGCGCGCTTATTTGCTCTCTGCTTCCGGTACGTCGTAATACTCCCTACCTATGGTGCTTTGCCGAGTGGTTTGGATCTACATCTACAGCTGTACTCTGCAAACCAAAGTCAGGTGCATGACAGGGGGTACTTTCCACGTATTAAGATTTCTTACCTTTCCATTCGTGTATCGAGCGCGGGAAAATGAATAAATTACTCCGCGCATAGAAACATTCAAGCCGAGTAACTTGGTCTTCGTAGTTTTTAGGAGAGCAATATCAGAAGACTGTACTATATTAAGTGGTTCCTTATTTAATAACGTTGCTTGGAAAATTTTAACTGGTATTTCGTGGGGTAGTTAGTAACCTCCCCCTCACTTATCGACCTTAATGACAGTGAAAAATTAAACCGCGTGCACCTAATAGAAATTTGGGAAAAGCAATCGTCACCGAAGTTAATTTGTCGGTAAAGAGGGAGGAAAGGGTTACATCTAAATGAAAGGAAAAATGCAAATGAAATTGGTGGAAATTAATTTTGAGAAGAGGGTAAAATTAATAAAGAAAGTAAATGTGCGGTCGTTACGTTAACAATTAATTGGCGTTAATTAGATATTTGACATTTGGGGAAAATTACATTCGCCAGTCCTATGGACAACTACTGTAATAAGTGAAAATGAAAGGTTGATGCAAATATAATTAGCACTAAAAGCGTGGCAACTGAAGGTTGACACGTGTTGTCTGAAAACTGAATGTTTGCCAGAAGTAATGCGACTGCTACGGTCGCAGGTTCGAATCCTGCCTCGGGCATCGGATGTGTGTGATGTCCTTAGGTTACTTAGTTTTACGTAGTTCTAAGTTTTAGGGGACTGATGACCGCAGCTGTTAAGTCCCATAGTACTCAGAGCCATTTGAACCAGAAGTAATAAATTTCGCTACACTCGGACTTAATTTAGCAAAAGAATTAATAAAAACGGAAAATTGAAAGTTAATTTAGTGACTGAAATTAATAGTGAACTTTGTTTCTGAAGCACTACGAAATTCAACAAAATAAGGTTAGTCTAGGGCTACCTCAACAATCATTTCAAAAGTTACTTGAATCTACGCAATTTAGAAATAAGGGATTTAACTTTGAACTTGAATTAAATGATACTGAACAACTAACAATAGTAAAATTTAGTACATACCAAGCTGAGCTGCAGTCACAGGTAAGCTAAAATATGGTAACAAAATTCGCACTCTTAATTTGTGCTTGGGTAATCTAAATATTGTAGCCAGCTATGAATACTTTAACTGAACTTTTAAATTAAAGCAGTGAAATGGAATGATATTACTTTAATGCTGACGTTTGAATTTCAACGACACTCGGGTTCATTCCGGAAAAGGAAGGGACCCTGCTTGATAATGCAATTGCGTCAATGAGCAACAAAGGTTCATGCTACGTTGCTGTAATTTTGTGAGACAAATTGAACAGTTTGAAAAGCTGACGTCTGCCATACAGTTATAAAACTTTACGTGCTTCCAGTCTTCCTTGTTGGTTGATTGAAGGTTTGAAGTCGTCGATCGGCCGTCGCTGTTGCAGAAGCTGGATGTTCTCGCGCCTTCTTCTCGACACGGTCACCAGGCGAAACGGGCTCTTGATGTGCGCCAGCTAATGCTTCCCGTCCGCGACACCGTGCCAGAAACTATGATAGCAAGTCGAGCGCAATTACATGCTGCCAATCCCCGAAAGCGCGGCAACTCGCGGGAGCATCACCCAACACGCCTGCTCCACCGCCCTGCTCCAGCCAGACTCCCTCTGCCTGCGCTCCATGCGGCAGAGGTAACACTACCAAAGATCGTAAACACTTTGGTTCTCCACACGACCTATCGATGTAATCGTTCAATAGCATAGTTTTCCCTAGGCCAGACCCAGCGTAAAAATACAAATAATATTTACAAGACAAGCCAATTATACATCGACATAAATGCATATAGTAAAACAATTACAATATATAAAGACACAAAAATGTCATATCTTCAGGAAACAAAATAAGGAAAAAAATTTATAGTAGACTAGATGGAAATAGGATGTGCATTTCCGCGTTACAAGTTGATGTCTATCTTCAAAAGTTTGCCATTTCAGGTATTTCAGCATGTCAGTGGCGCTCTCTGGTGGACCACATCTTGATAATTTATGCTGCCCTTGTTTGTACTCGTTCAGTATCGCCCCCATTAGTTCTATTTGATATAGGTTCCACACATTTAAGTAACATTTTAGGATGGGTCAATAGTTTATGTAAGCAATTTCATTTGTAGATGCTGTGTCCTAGCTGTGAACCGATCTCTGCAACCTATTTTACCCACGATTGGCATACGTGGTGGTTCCGTTTCATCCTTACGACGCACTCAATCGACATTATCGTATTTCTGTGTGCCTTTCCAATAATTGTATCTTTCAGCTTAGCGAACTGCTACCTTCAGATGCGCATACCAGACTGTAACTATTAGTTCAAAAAAATGGTTCAAATGGCTCTGAGCACTATGGGACTCAACTGCTGAGGTCATAAGTCCCCTGGAACTTAGAACTACTTAAACCGAACTAACCTAAGGACAACACACACATCCATGCCCGAGGCAGGATTCGAACCTGCGACCGTAGCGGTCGCGCGGTTCCAGACTGTAGCGCCAGAACCGCTCGGCCACCAGCGGCCGGCCAACTATTAGTTGAGCTGCGCCTGACAGATCTACCAGGAACGCTAATGAACTTGGCTGTGAGGATCAAACATATAAAGTCATTTTATAACGTAAGGAACTTCTATTATTGAGTTCGTTGTATGAGTATCTATTACCAAAAATTGCTCATTAATTGCAAATAAGTGGACTCTATGCCACTCTGCTCTTAAACGGGGCATTCCACACTGTGCCCAAAGGAAGCTACGCGATCCCGCCGCGAATCGGTCTTGAAACAAAGCATGATACTAAATCACCGTGATTCCCGGATTCCCGAGCGAATGATAGGACTACAAAGTTCGAACCTAACCGGACGGCAGTAACTGCTGCCAGCTCGCAACGCAGTTGTTGGCGAGCAAAGATTTTTTTACTTCTTCTTCCATCGGTTTTATTTTCGACGAACTATCACAGATTCATTAATCGATGACCACAGCTTATCAGATGACCCTTAATAACAACTAATGATCAATAACTAAAATTTATATCCGACACTATGTGTGAGTATGCCCGATCGTCACATAGTCGCTTCCATTTTCTAGTTCTTCCTCCCTGTCTTTCGTACTGCTATAGTCGCCACATTGTTCCATTTTTTTTGCCACACTGCTACATTAATTTATAATCTTAATAACATATAAAATTTTAAATATCGAATAAAACTATAAATAACGTCAGAAACGTTGACAGTATGAGTTCTTGGTGAATGTACTTAATGAAAATGATCGAACTCTTTGCTGCCCCAAAATTCGAAAAACTTACTTCTTCATACGAGACTTCCATGGTCTCTCGTGAATTGACAAAACAGAGTAAGGACGATACACCAGAGGCTTGTTTGGGGTGGAGTGCAAGCTCGGACAATACAGTATGGAAGTTAAATGCTTATCTTCCTTCGTTAGTTTCTTCCCAAATGGTTAGCATGTAAGCCTGTTAACTCTACACTAAGTCGGTACAGGCTTACTGCCTGTATTACAGCCATTTGAAATGCGTTAATCATTCGCTGTTTGATTTCCTTTATATTGTTCAACTTATTTCGTAATCTTCTTCTCCAACTTTGAAAAATATTTTGTTTGTTAGTCCGTACACAGTGCATATCTATTTTCTGAAAATATTTATATAAGATGTTTCTTTCTTTTCCAGGTAAGGAAACTGCCGGTGTACCTCCTAAGGACCGATGTTACACATTTGCCAACTACCCTCTCTGTAAGTTTAGAGATTACTGCAAACTTCTAGCGACTATAGTGGACGCTGTTCTTTTTTATTTTCATTGAAAAGTTCAATCATTAGGGCCATTTTTAATTAATTAATCTATCTATTATATTGGCAAATACATCGTTCTGCATTCCAACTCCGCTAATCTTCAACAATTTTCTCTTCATCCCTAGCAAGTTTATGGAGAGCTTTTTAAGCTTTCCGAGTCGGCATCTTTTCTTTTTATATATATATATATATATATATATATATACGTGGTGCAAAGAATCGTGACTGTTACATACTCGCATGCATGCGCAGTTATTACAGCGAGTCAGGTAGCGTATTTTTTAGTCGCCAGAATACTTGTTATACGTATGATGCCCTGTTTTATCCTTTCTTTCTTCTTATCATTGTGGTTATAAAGGAGAAAGTCCGCGCTGGACAAATATAGTGAAATTTACAGTTAATGAAGACATGTTGCAGCTCGAAAAGTATAAAAACATAGAAAACTGAGTCTTATACCCATTGGAAGATGCGGAATGAAATTTTAAACGTGTTAAAAAGAAAAAAAATACTAAATAAGACTCCACAGCTCAGTCTAAATAGGTGTCAAGTTAGACACGTGGTTGCACTACCACATTTTAGGAAAGTTATTGTGAATGGTAATGTAATTTACCAATTATTATGAGTACCGAGGTGTATATTCTCTTAAACTAATCTAAAATTCGTCAACTAGAGTGCATTCATTTCTCTTTTATGACAGCGACAGCATATATTGTAAAATTTCCAGATTTTGACGAAAGTACGAAGTTCAAAAGGCAAAAGTACAACAGAGACTGTCCTAAACGTTTTAAAATCAGTAGACAGACACGATTTGAAGAGACTGCTATACGTGAACCCATCTACCACCTTACTGTCTCTAAGTGCGTCGTTTTAAAATAATTTCCTGCATGTGATGTTAACAAATCTGATGTCAGGTTGAGTAATGGTAAGAGACATCAGCATAAAAATGCTACAGTAACCTATTTTTATCGCAGCAGTCTCTGTATGTACTTAATATGACATTGCTCCTGTTACCCCGCTGCCCATAAGGCGGGATGGGAAACCGCCGCCCGCCCTGTTTGCGTTAGTCCGCATGCGTGATGTAGCTCAGGTCTACTTATCCCCAGTTAGTGTACACATGTATCCTTCTATCCCGTTGCGCTCAAAGTATTGGAGGGGTTGTTAACGTCCTTCCCATCGACCTTGTGGGCAGAGAGTTAACGCCAGATGCAAGAAACAACTTAGAGAGAGACACCTAAACCTTGTAAGGAAGGCGGAATTCGAATTAACCCAGCCACTGGTATTTCCATCGTTATAGTTAAGATACAGCGATACAGCACGCAACAGAGCGAGTACCATTATACATGCGCAAGAGTTGGTAGAAGAGTTCAAATATTAAACGGAAGTAGATAAGAGTGCAAATAGAGTTAACATTCTCAAGTGGTTCATCACCCGTAAATTCAATATATACGGCGATGCTGACGAAAGCATCACGACAATGTTTTAAGATAGCCTGTTTGGTTTCTAATGACTTACAGAGACTTTATTACCGTCACCAATCAAATCATAACTTTCCTTGAAACATTTAATTTCATTCGCCTAGACCACAATCTATAAGGGGCATTAAAGTGAAAAAAGTAAGTAAACTGCTTATTATTTCAAAAGCAAGCACCATAATAGTTAATACATTTATCCCACTGTGAGACAATGTCTTAATGGAGAAAAGTTTGCAGTTGCGTACGCAACTTGCGGACGGGCATTTGTTCGCAGGTTGTTCAGATGAGGGTACAGAAGTTTCCTGGAAGTCCTTACATATCTTCCACGCATTTCCGATCTCCTCCCACGTGCTTCTCATATTTTTAGAGCCCTGAAGAATGACACTCGTAGCCTTCCATTTGCTTCAGACGAAGACGTGCACGCCTGGATACTGTCGTTGTTCTTTGGGCAACCGTAAAAATTTTTCCTTGAAGGCGCTGAGGGTCTTGTCTCAGACTGGGATAAATATATTAACAGTTATGGCGATTACTTTCGAAATAATAAACAGTTCACTTAATTTATCCACCTCTCTCGTTCTCATTAGACCGTCCTTTACATCAATCTGAAATGCATCTGGAACTCTTTGTCTGCCATTACTCATTTGTCTGGTTTTTTGCAACTCGCCACGAATTTGTCTCCCGCGTCAACCTCTTCATGTGAAAGTAGTACTTGCACCCTACATCCTCCATTATTTGTTCAACGTAATCAAGTCTCTGTGTTCCCCTTTAGTTTTTACCTTCTACAGTTCCTCAAAATACCATGAACATTATTCGTTGATTACTTAACACGTGTCCTGTCATCCTATTCTTTCTTGCTTGACAATATTTTCCATGTGTTTCTCTCCTCGCCTCACCGATTCTGCAGAAAACCATTTCATTTCTTACCTTACAGAAACGTATATGATATCGTTATGATATCGTTATTCTGTTTACACTCGATGAATTGCAAGAAAGTCCTAACTAAACGATACGTAGTCGCTGGTCGTAGAAATACACTACTGGCCATTAAAATTCCCACACCAAGAAGAAATGCAGATGATAAACGGGTATTCATTGGACAAATATATTATACTACAACTCACATGTGATTACATTTTCACGCAATTTCGGTGCGTAGATCCTGAGAAATCAGTATCCAGAACTACCACCTCTGGCCGTAATAACGGCCTTGATACGCCTGGGCATTGAGTCAAAGAGAGCTTGGATGGCGTGCACAGGTACAGCTGCCCATGTAGCTTCAACACGATACCACAGTTCATCAGGAGTAGTGACGAGCCAGTTGCTCGGCCACCATTGACCAGACGTTTTCAATTGGTGAGAGATCTGGAGGATGTGCTGGCGAGGGCAGCAGTCGAACATTTCCTGTATCCAGAAAGGCCCGTAAAGGACCTGCAACATGTGATCGTGCATTGTCCTGCTGAAATTTAGGGTTTCGCAGGGATCGAATGAAGGGTCGTAACACATCTGAAATGTGAAGCCCACTCACTGTTCAAGGTGCCGTCAGTGCGAACAAGAGGTGACCGAGACGTGTAACCAATGGCACCCCATACCATCACGCCGGGTGATACGCCAGTATGGCGATGACGAATACACGCTTCCAATGTGCGTTCACCGCGATGTTGCCAAACAAGGATGCGACCATCATGATGCTGTAAACATAACCTAGATTCATCCGAAAAAATGACGTTTTGCCATTCGTGCACAGTTCATCAAGAGTAGTGACTGGCGTATTGTGACGAGCCAGTTGCTGGGCCACCCAGACTTTTCAATTGGTGAAAGATCTGGAGAATGTGCTGGCCAAGGCAACATGCGGTCGTGCATTATCCTACTGAAATGTAGGGTTTCGCAGGGATCGAATGAAGGGTAGAGCCACGGGTCGTAACACATCTGAAATGTAACGTCCACTGTTCAAAGTGCCGTCACTGACGTGTGATTACATTTTCACGCCGGCTAATACGCCAGTATGGCGATGACAAATACACATTTCCAATGTGAGTTCACCGCGATGTCGCCAAACGCGGATGCGACCATCGTGAGGCTGTAAACAGAACCTGGATACATCCGAAAAATGACATTTTGCCATGCGTGCACCCAGGTTAGTCGTTCAGTACACCATCGCAGGCGCTCCTGACTGTGATGCAGCGTCAAGGGTAACCGCAGCCATGGTCTCCGAGCTGATAGCCCATGCTGCTGCGAACGTCGTCGAACTGTTCGTGCAGATCGTTGTTGTCTTGCAAACGTCTCCATCTGTTGACTCAGGGATCGAGACGTGGCTGCACGATCCCGTTACAGCCATGCGGATAAGATGCCTGTAATCTAGACTGTTAGTGATATGAGGCCGTTGGGATCCAGCACGGCGTTCCGTATTACCCTCCGGAACCCACCGATTCCATATTCTTCTAACAGTCATTGGATCTCGACCAACGCGAGCAGCAATGTCGCGATACGATAAACCGCAATCGCGATGGGCTACAATCCGACCTTTATCAAAGTCGGAAACGTGATGGTACGCATTTTCCTCCTTACACGAGCCATCAAAACAACGTTTCACCAGGCAACGCCGGTCAACTACTGTTTGTGTATGCGAAATCGGTTGGAAACTTTCCTTATGTCAGCACGTTGTAGGTGTCGCCACCGGCGCCAACCTTGTGTGACTGCTCTGAAAAGCTAATCATTTGCATATCACAGCATCTTCTTCCTGTCGGTTAAATTTCGCGTCTGTAGCACGTGATCTTCGTGGTGTAGCAATTGTAATGGCCAGTAGTGTATTTATCACAGAGACTGTGGTGTCAGCTTAGTTTTCCTCAGACGGAAATATAGCGATGTAAGTAAAATCTTTATTATTTCAAAAGTAATTGCCATTACTTAATATATTTATCCCGATGTATGGAGGATGTGTAAGGGCTTCCCAGCGAAACTTCTGCAGCATTCTCGAAACAACTTCGGCAACATGTTGGCCAGCATACACTGCAGACCTTTCTCTGGAAAGCCCTTACAGAATCCTATCTCTCCCCACTGGATTTCAATATTTTTTTGAGCCGTGAAGGAAGACATTTGTGGCTTTCGATTTGCTTCGGACGAAGACGCGCACACCAGGGTACAATCACGATTCTGTTGCAACAGCAAACTTTCCTCCGTGAATGCATTGACCATCTCGTCGCACACTGGGATAAATGTTTTAAGTTCTGGCGAATAATTTTTGTCTCGTTTGCATATGACTGATCCTTAAATAACATGATACGGCTGGATTTTATTGTGCTAGTATCTTCACATCTAAAGTAGACATAAAAATATAGGAGCTATGTACAGTGTTAGAAGAAAGGGGCAGGGAATATACAGTTACAGCGTTTAACTCGTCAGGTGTTGTACAATCAAATACCAAGTCACTGAAACTATTCCGAGTTCTGTGATTCTGGATGCGCTATAGGACAACAATGTATGCACAGTTACATAATTAAATTTGTCATATGAAAACTGAAATAGACAAAATGCGTGGAAAAATAATATTCTGTTAATTTACGGTAGTATAAGCTTTCCCCAACTGATAATTATAAAATGTTTGGAGAGTATACGACAAAATAGAACAATTGTTCTAATGAGCATGCTGGTCATTGATAATTGAAAGCTACACATTGTTAAATTACCTCGTAATTTATTAAATGAAATGCAAGGTAGAAAGGGACAAAGAGGAAAATGTTGCACCATCGGTGAGTTCACATCAGTAAATTACAAAATATTTCAATAAATAAAGGACAGAAAGGGAACGTTGCACCATCGATGAGCTCATTGCAGCCACATGGGGTCGCTTCTTTAGGCGAGCTTTACCTTTTTTTGCTGTTCTCGGTCTCTGATGTGCTGTAAACTCACCGACAATGCAACAATTCGTCTTTCTCTCTTTCTACCTACCATTTCATTCGTTAAATTACTGTGTAATTTACTAATGTGCGCCTTTCCATCATCATTTAGCAGTCTGCTGTTTAGAATAATTGTTTCATCTTCTCATACTTTATCTTAAGTTGTGGAACGCTTGTACTACCTTTAGTTAAACTGCCAACATCCTCTTTTTAGCGAATTTTGTTTAATTTTCATTAGTACGATAATTATATTTAACTAGTTTCGCATACAGTGGTGTTATCTAGCAGATATACTTTTTCCTGTATGTTAAATAGCAGCGTCATATACCACACAATCATATTAATGACTCAGTACATGTTGTACATTATGCGACTAGTTATGCACTGTATTTTTAGCGGTACGTTGTGTGTTTTTATCTTCTTCTATATTGTATCCTAGCTGACCCGGCGAACTCTGTTCCGCCTAAAGCCAATAAATAATCAGATTTTGGATGTTAATTTCAATTTTTTGTTAGGAAATACAAATAAAAAATAAGTATTTTAGTGATTCTGTATTCTTTATGTTCTTTGGTGCATAGCTTCCACTCTTCAGTTACCACGTGATACAAGACATTTTTTGTTTTATTATCAGGCGCAAGAACAAACAACGCAGATGGTCTTCCGACCCGTGAACATGCCACATACAATTTACCATGTGAAAAACATGGATATTCCAGATTTAAACAACAAACTTTCAAGGATTGGCCTTGTGATTTGTTAATGGTCATGGCGATTGTAACACGGATCGGAAATTGAATTCTTTTAAACTCAAACGGCATATCGGTTGGGATCATCCGGATCCTCGGAATGAGAACTTCCTGACCTTCGAATTTTCCTTTCAGTATCGTCGCGTAAATAACATTGTTCATCAATTTACTTACCACCAAACGCGTACCGTTGCACAGTTTTGGTTGGTTTATGTTTCGAAGCGTGATTACTACGGAGCCAGCTTTTAGGCGAATATTGTGCGGTGGTAAGCCAGGCACATCCAAGGAGTTTAAAAATTCAGTTGGATAGTTGGTGGCTTCATCTTCATTTGTTACACAGTCAATAGATTTGAACGAATGCATTTTACCAGTGATCTCTGTCTGAATTATGTAATTTAGGTCATCTAAATCTTTATTCTTAGCCGCTAAACGCTGCTCGATTCAAATCATCGCATGATAAATCTCTTCTTGTGCGTCGAAAATTATCTACATGTTGATCTCTGTTGTTCGCTCGACGATTTCACATTGCCAACCGAGCCGTTTCACGGGCTGCCTCACTTTTGCTCTTGTGATTGAGAAGCACGAAGTCGAGCCATACTAACGCGGCGCTCTTCACGGGCAATTTGTTGTTCTTATTCAGTCCTTTCATTCGCAATGTTTTGTATCCTTCTTTTGTCGAGAAATATTCGATCGTCTTGGTCGTGGTATTGTTAATGACGATTCAAAGAAAATACAAATTATTTCTTTAAATTTTTAATTGATGATACGTACTGATACTTAACCATAGACGTTTAGCTGTCATTTGCGTTTTGTTATTCCATGTCAGATGCGTTTTTGTTATACCACGTTTTATAGTGACGTTTAGCTGACTTTTGCGTTTTGTTATTCCATGGCAGATGCGTTTTTGTTATACCACGATTTATAGCGGTCGAACGGGATAAAAAGTATCATATGTCCGTCTCCTGGTTCTAAGCTACCTCTCCACCAAATTTCAGCCAGATCGATCCAGCTGTTCATGAGTTATAAATAGTGTAACTAGCACGACTTTAATATATATATATATATATATATATATATATATATATATATATATATATAAAGAAACAGGTAGGACATTTTATGAACAATTTTCAATTTTTTTCTATTTTAGAGCTGAAAATGATACTTACATTTATTTTATAAACAGCAATGTAGACAAATAAAATTTAATAATGAAATATAAATATCGCGTCTTGAACATATTTGACCATGTCAAGTCTCTTAAAAATAGAGGTTCTTTTAGTTGGATTTCCTGAAGACTAGTCATTCAGATGCAAGTCGCGGGCAAATTGCAAGAAACGCTGTGCGAAGGACGATATTTTGAATCTGAATCGAATACCATGCCTTTTCAGATCAGCCTCTTCGAAAGCTAGATCCGCTCACGGAAAAGCACCGAATGACGAATGTTGGCTTCGGAGACCTTATCTCGTCCACAGAAATCAACCTTACCGATGATGGTTGGTTGGCTGGTTGGTTGGTTGGTTGGTTGGTTGGTTTGGGGGATTAAAGGGACCGATGATGGCAATGCTACACTGAGTGGCCAAAAGTAAGGAGACATTATGTTAGTAGCAGCGAGTTGGTCCTCCAAGAGCCCTCAAAATTGAGAAATCACCTCCAGACATAGCTTCACAGTTTCAAAGAGAATACTCCAGTTAGCGTTGTCAAAAAGTTTCTCTCAATATAAATGTGTAATAAACTTAGGTTTACCTTTCTTCAAGATGTATCGTAGCGCCAGATTTTTCCCGTTCTTCTGTGAATAATTTTTGTCAGTCTTTTCAACCATGACTTACGCAGCTGATGATACTATAATAATCACACCTGTCGGCAGTGGTGATTATGAGGAAAAATGACACAACATAGGTGGAATATTGGTGTATTTAACTATGTTGTTGTTGTTTCTATGTCCCTCTGCGATTTCCATTAAAATAAATGTGTGGCATTAGTTTCAGAATGACCCTCGTAGTTATTCACATTAAAATTCCTAAAGATGGAGGTTAATACTTCAAAACTGGTAACATTATTAATGCATGACATCGTGGAAGAGGTGGAAATTTGTTTACAGCAACGAGGAAAGTGTTTCCGTTCGGTTTGCGCTGGAGTGCGCGATGGAGCGCGTGGACTCCGCCGAGTTGGCGTTTCGCCGCACTTACTTAGCGGAGGCCAACTCGCGATATTTAATTAGGCCGGCCTAAGTGATTGCTTATTAGCTCGGCAGCGCCACAGGCGAGAGTAACGGACGACGGGGGGAGGAAGTGCGTCCGCCCCTAAACATCTGCTCGGGGTGGCGCTTGCGCAGAAATGCACGTCCAGGCCTGTTCGTGAAGCGGACCGGCGAGACGGACGCACACATGGGGAAACTGCTTAGACTTTTCTGAGTGCCTGCGTTGTTAATCGTTGTCAGTCAAACTGAAGTTGGCCCCTCTCACAGGGAAGCTCCACACAAGAAAGTGATATGACTGGTTGTGAGTTGCAACGTAGGATCCACATCTGCGTCAACGTACTATACGACGTGAGGAATGGTCAATATTCAGGGATATGACAGGCACGATCATTCGACCCAAAAAAGCCCAGTAAACATGAGCTATAAAATGCATATCTTACGAATTATGAACCGTTCATCGTCTTGGATATTGTGAAACGAATCTCTTCCACTGCAAGCCCTTTGCGTTCCATATTTTGGGAAGAGATAGTGTGGACCAAAATAAAAAAAAGCAACTGTTTCGTGAACAGGGGCTCTAAAATACACTCCTTATAACCTGTGAACTCTTGTCCAGCAGATGAGCTACATCTACAACTACGTGATTACTCTGCTATTCACAATAAAGTGCCTGGCAAAGGGTTCAATGAACCACCTTCGAGCTGGCTCTCTACCGTTCCATTCTCGAACAGCCCGCGGGAAAAATGAGCACTTCAATTTTTCTGTGCGAACCCTGATTTCTCTTATTTTATCGTGATGATCATTTCTCCCTATGTAGGTGGGTGCCAACAATGTTTTCGCAATCGGAGGAGAAAACTGGTGATTGAAATTTCATGATAAGATGCCGTCTCAACGAAAAAAGGCCTTTGTTTTAATGATTGCCACACCAATTCACGTATCATGTCTGTGACACGATAATACAAAACGAGTTGCCCTTCTTTGTACGTTGCTTCTTCTAAATGTTCTGCCAATGAATCGCAGTCTTTGGTTCGCTCTACCCACAATATTATCTATGTGATTGTTCCAATTTAGGTTATTTGTAATTGTAATCCCTAAGTATTTAGTTGAATTTACAGCCTTAAGATTTGTGTGACTTATCGCGTAATAGAAATTTAGCTGATTTCTTTTAGTACTCGTGTCAACAACTTCACACTTTTCCTTTTTCACGGTCAGTTGCCACTTTTCGCACCATACAAATATCTTATCTAAATCATTTTGCAAGTCGTTTTGATCATCTGATGACTTTACAAGACGGTAAATGACAGCATCATCTTCAAACAATCTAAGACGGCTACTCAGATTGTCTCCTATACCGTTAATATAGATCAAGAACAATAGAGGGCCCATAACACTTCCTTGGGGAACGCCAGATATTTCTTCTGTTTTATTCGATGACTTTCCATCTATTACTACGAACTGTGACATTTCTGACAGGAAATCACGAATGCAGTCTCACAACTGAGGCGATATTCTGTTGGCACGCAGTTGGGTTAGAAGGCGCTTGTGAGGAACGGTGTCGAAAGCCTTCCAGAAATCTAAAAATATGGAATCAATTTGACATCTCCTGTCGATAGCACTTACTACTTCATGAACGTAAAGAGCTAGTTGTGTTTCACAAAAACGATATTGTCTGAAACCGTGATGACTATATGTCAATAAATCGTTTTTTTTTTCGAGGTACGTCATAATGTTCGAATACAGTATATGTTGGAATACAGCTATAGCGAAGATGACCAATAGCTCGTTGCTCTCCAGGTATGCGTTTTAGAGCCCCTGTTTCCTGGACATTTTATTCTTGATTTGGTGCATACTGCCGCTTCTCAAAAGAAGTAAAGCAAAGAGCGTGTAACAGAAGAGATTTGTTCGACAATATCGAAGATGAACAAGTGATCAGAGCTCTTAAGGTTTGCCTTTCAGAGCCCATGTTGACTTTTTTGCTTGGAATGATTGTTCCTGTCGTATTTCTGAATGCTGGCCATTTCAATGTAAATTTTTGAAAATAGCCACAAGCCGGCTATGTATTTTTTATTTACCGGTTTAGCTCTTCAAATGAACAACAGCGTCATCAGAATATGCACTGTTAAAGATACAAATTGTGGTAATACGGAAAACTTACATTGATGTTACGTAAAGTACGTATTCTCTTTCCAGTATGGTGACTTACGTTTAAAGCTGGTTGACAGCTGGAAAGATTAAACTGACTGTAGTGTAGTACCTAAACTTACGTTTAAAATACAGTAGTAAATGATGACATCGACAGCGCCAAAGATGAAATAGACTGTACAGTGGCTCCCCCTGCAGGCAATGTGCCTACTATTGCTAGGTTAACCATTCCTCCTGTGTCACCAAACCACTGTACGGGACATGTCGTACCATCTATCGCACCAAAATAATCGATTTTCTTTCATTTCCCATTCGTGCGTTGACCCTATGTGGGACCCTATTCCATTTTATTATTCTCATGATGCCTGTGGGAGTTAGACTACATTGACAGCATAGTTGTCGCACTGTCGTCTCCAAATAGAGCATCTCTCAATTTGCCTAATAGCGTTTCGCGTGGTCTATGTTTTCTTCCTTCCAGGAATTCCCATTTCTGGTCGACTTTCGTTTGGGCTGTACCGACCTATTACGATCATAGAAACGCATATCTGAGTTCGATAGATGTTTGTTATTGCGCTTAATTATTAAAGAGTCCTATGTTGTGACCAAATATTGACGACGCTACATTGTTAATCTGAGAAATATTGGTAATATATTGTCTTACTATATTACTTCAGAAAATATTTGCAATAGTTTGTATTTATTATAACTATAAATGTTTCATTTATTGAAAGGTTATTTTATTGTTAGGTGGATATGTGAAAAGAAAACAGGTACTGCTGAAAATAGCGAAGTGACGGAATATTTGTTGACGGACATCTAAGCAGCCTGAGTTGCATTTTTCTGTTAGCTGAATCGGTATTCGACAGTATAACCCATCGTCAGTGTCATGCTACAGAGGACAACAAGCAGTTGTATGCTCATAGGTATCTACAACATAATTATTATATACATAATACCAGAAACTTAAGTGTATTTGCAGTATGTATCTCAATGAGAATCGTGTCAGTTACAAAGTCTCGGTTATGTTCAACTTGATGATCATCTAGAAAGCAAACGTCGATATCTAGAACTCAGTTATAACCGTGTCTGTGTTAATATGATAGGATATGAAATCCGTCCTAACCCACAGTACACACGTTGTCGTGTACGCTACTGCTGACAAACCTTAAACGGTGACTTCTCTTGATCACATTAGACACAGCAGTACATAATGTCAATGTGTAACCGGTATGTAAGGTTGTCCAAGCATCTTATTTTACATTTATGAATCCAACTCACAGTGTACGTAAATATCTTATCAGAAATAACAAGAGACCTGTAATAAAGACCGCTTGGCCTATCTGGCAGTTCCACATTTCCGTTATAATTACTACAGTTGCGTCCAGTGTGACCAAGAAATGTCACCGTTGAAGATTTGACAGCAGTAACATACACGACAACCTGCATCCTAAGAAATAAGACGGATTTCGTATCCTATCTTATAGACATCGGAACGATTATAATTGGGTTCTAGACGTCGACATGGTTGTTTGCTTTCTAGATGAGCGTTGAGCTGAACATACCAAGGAATTTATAACTGACGCTCATGTCCCTGATATACGCACACATAATGTAAGTACACTAACGTGTCTGATGGTGTGTAAGCAGTTATTAGTAGAGATCAACATACATACTATTCTCTGTATCAGATGTCATTGACGATAGATTATACGCTCGATCACCAGTTTGGTTGTTAAACGGTGTTTGGAATATGTCCTATATCAAAATTTACAAACTGTGGAGCACTAAACATTCAAGGATTTGACCATATGTTAATGACTGCCTCTGTAGAATGCTAATTTGGAATGTAGAAATCACGACTGGGCGCTGCCAGCAAAAGATTGCTTTATTTGACAATAATCGAAGACTCGAAAGCTGGCACTGACATGTATAAACAGTTCTGACCGGATATCTTTTGACATCAGTGTTAACTATTGTTGTCATTGTACAACAATTCAGCTATTATCACTGTTGTACGGATACGTTGAGAGATATAAAATGTTTCTCTTTGCGCTCACGGTGTCACTAGACTATATAAGATATGTGGCCTATTGTCAGAATAGTAGGTTACTCATAGCATTGCTCAAATCTCATCGCTTAAACGTTCAGTAGACAGTAAGAATGAGTCACTATCATAGCAAGATAAGAGTAAAAATTTTGCAGCTCTGTAGGTACTAATAACTACCTCGAGTGAATCCTTAGACTGTAGGATTTACGAATCAAAAATAAAAACAGTGATGTCAAATAAATATTTGAGAGAAACAGTGTGTAGAGGTGTAAAATGGAGAGGCACATTTGTAGGTAAAGCAATTCGCTGGCTATACTGAACACTTGAATCCCCGTACTTGAATATTGCTGTAGTATAGGGGCTTGTCTAACGAGGACAAAGATAGTACACAAATTGCAGGCCGAATGATCACAGACTTCGTTGACTAACGAGACAAGACAACTGTTGAAAAATCTTAATTGACAGACACATTAACAATAACGTACATTTCAGAGCAACTGCTTTCACTGCGTCAAGAACCCCCTTTCAGAACAAACTACGAATACTCTCCAGGCCTCCAACGTATCTAACATGCAGACGTTGAGCTAATGTTGTGGTCTGAAGTCAGAAGAAGCATTTGATGAAGCCCTCCACCAAGTCTGTCCTCAAAGCCTCTAAATCTCTGCATAAGTACATCAACCGACTTCCATGTGAAACGCCTTACTGTATTCAAGCCCCGGTCTCCCTCTGGAAACTGAGCTGTCATATTTTTCCTGGAGGCCTGAATACCAATAAAATGTTCTCTCTCTTCAGGAGTCGGCTAATTATTCCTGACACTGTGCCTCTGAAAAGTAAAAACGCAAGCTTTTTGCTCTCTTCTTTGGTGGTGTTTCTCCTGTATGTCTCACCATAAATACCCTGTAATGCTCGGCGACGGTTGCCATTTGCCCGGAAGAATTCTCTGAGGTGGCTTAATTCTAGTGGCAGATTATGGTCAGAGTCGGCATCTAGCCCTGAACCGTTTTGACGTTTAAAATGTGGTTTCTAAACCTTTGTTTCACTAAAAATAAAAATATGGCATTTGAGTCTTTGATCGCTATTTTTTATTTTCAATGACCGGTTCCAGGCTAGCTGCCCATCTTCAGATCATGTATTGCAGTTACAGAGTAAGCTGTCAGTACAGAACTATTGGTTCGCTGTCGCAGTTATGACAGCAAACCAATAGTTCTGTACTGACAGCTTACTCTGTAACTGCAATACATGATCTGAAGATGGGCAGCTAGCCTGGAACCGGTCATTGAAAATAAAAAATAGCGATCAAAGACTCAAATGCCATATTTTTATCTTTATTTAAAGAACGATCGCGGCAATCCCAATAAGACAATCATATCTAGTTTTGATAAACCTTGTTTCGCTATTAGTATATAATTTATCTGAAACCTGGCAGTGTCTCAAGATATCTTCAAATAAAATGATACAAATTTATCTTCTCGGCAATTCCCTCAGTTCATATGTAAACAGTGTACAAGGACTGTGTTTTATTGTGATTTCTGTTCGGGATGGTAACATCGTTATGCTCAGACAGACAGTGACATAAATACATGTCGGATGATTTACAAAGTCTGCCATGTGCTGAAGCACAGTCGTTTGTACCACATTACTTGATAGCGGCCCTAAGGCTGAAACTGGAACTGTGAAATAAGTACTTTCTACAACGAATTGCCAAAATGATGTCCTTAAAAAGACAAATAACAGCTCCCGACGAGGCATAGAAGCAGAAAATTTTGCCATGCTCCATCGGTGAATGGAACGGGAAGAAAGCTTGATAATGGTTCGATATAAAGTACCCCCTGCCGCTCGCTGCGCAGTGACCCGCAGAGTACTGTTCTAGACTGAGTAAACCCCTTCCCCCGAACACCAACTGAAGTTGGTCCGCAGCCTGTATTGTTTGTCGTGTAGCCTCGCGTCTCTCGGAGCGCGGCTCTTTTCGTTTTCGCTCCAGAGGCGACTGCCGCAGTTATTTAACGACGTTTGCTGGTAGCTGGATGGGGGGAGCCCGTTATCGGCGCCCCTTTGCTGCTCGCTGGCGCCACTGTTTGTTTCTGGCCAGAGCCTCGTTACCGCGGAGAGCGAGAATAAAGCACGGCCGGGCTGCTGATTGGACAGACGCACAGCACCGCCGACCTCTCCCCCCCCCCCTTTCCCAAACCCCCATAGATCCCGAACCCTGAGGGAAACCTTTATCATTTTAGCAACGCAACTCCATACAGGTTGGACCGCACAGCTTACAAGGAGACTTCACAGACTGTGATTCAGTGCTATGCGTAGATAGTGTCAGCGCACTCTGTTGCAAATAGAAGTGATAGTAAATAATTAATAAATTAAAACTACATGTCTGATTCTGAAGTGTCACACCACGAATAGCGGAAATGTACACTACTGGCCATTAAAATTGCTACACCACGAAGATGACGTGCTACAGACGCGAAATTTAACCGACAGGGAGAAGATGCTGTGATATGCAAATGATTAGCTTTTCAGAGCATTCATACAAGGTCGACGCCGGTGGCAACTCCTACAACGTGCTGACATGAGGAAAGTTTCCAACCGATTTCTCATACACAAACAGCAGTTGACCGGCGTTGCCTGGTGAAACGTTGTTGTCATGCCTCGTTTAAGGAGGAGAAATGCGTACCATCACGTTTCCGACTTTGATAAAGGTCGGATTGTAGCCCATCGCGATTGCGGTTTATCGTATCGCGACATTGCTGCTTGCGTTGGTCGAGATCCAATGACTGTTAGAAGAATATGGAATCGGTGGGTTCCGGAGGGTAATACGGAACGCCGTGCTGGATCCCAACGGCCTCGTATCACTAGCAGTCGAGATGACAGGCATCTTATCTGCATGGCTGTAACGGATCGTGCAGCCACGTCTCGATCCCTGAGTTAACAGATGGGGACGTTTGCAAGACAACAGCCATCTGCACGAACAGTTCAACGACGTTTGCAGCAGCATGGACTATCAACTCGGAGACCATGGCTGAGGTTACCCCTGACGCTGCATCACAGGCAGGAGCGCGTGCGATGGTGTACTCAACGACGAACCTGGGTGCACGAATGGCAAAACGTAATTTTTTCGGATGAATCCAGGTTCTGTTTACAGCATCATGATGGTCGCATCCGCGTTTGGCGACATCGCGGTGTACGTACATTGGAAGCGCATATTCGTTATCGCCATACTGGCGTATCACCCGGCGTGATGGTATGGGGTGCCATTGGTTACACGTCTCGCTCACCTCTTGTTCGCATTGACGGCACTTTGAACAGTGGACGTTACATTTCAGATGTGTTACGACCCGTGGCTCTACCCTTCATTCGATCCCTGCGAAACCCTACATTTCAGCAGGATATTGCGCGACCGCATGTTGCAGGTCCTGTACGGGCCTTTCTGGATACAGAAAATGTTCGACTGCTGCCCTGGCCAGCACATTCTTCAGATCTCTCACCAATTAAAAACGTCTGGGCAATGGTGGCCGAGCAACTGGCTCGCCACAATACGCCAGTCACTACTTTTGATGAACTGTGGTATCGTGTTGAAGCTGCATGGGCAGCTGCACCTGTACAACCCATCCAAGCTCTGTTTGACTCAATGCCCAGGCCGTTATTACGGCCAGAGGTGGTTGTTCTGGGTACTGATTTCTCTGGATCTATGCACTCAAATTGCGTGAAAATGTAATCACATGTCAGTTCTAGTATAATATATTTGTCCAATGAATACCCGTTTATCATCTGCATTTCTTCTTGGTGTAGCAATTTTAATGGCCAGTGGTGTAATAAACGATAAACGTTTTCCTTTTGCCATTTCGTGGGAGGTTCGGTGAGAAAGATTTTCGTAAAAGTTCAGAATTATGTGTAAGGTTTGTTGGAAGTCGCTAAGTGCTCTCATTTTCACATAGTGGATGAATACATTCTGGGTATTTGCGCGCCATCAATTACAGTGACTTTGAGGAAACACTCTTTTTTTTAACTGTAACATTTGACTTATTGTGATGAAATTTTAACATAAGATTGTATCTCTTAATAACCAGATTATGGCTGCATTTTAAATTTTTAAATTTGGTCAGTAATTGTGTGAAATATTGAAAATCTAACTTTTGTTGCCCCTGGAGGCTGTTATATAGGCAACCCGCTGTTGGTACTTGGTTACAGGATAGTCACTTAGTAATTTACAACCCGTTTAAATTGTTCTGTGCCATTGTTTCTGGTTTTAAATGTGCCGCATAACTATTTTTTGTGGGCTCCTGTAATAAGCTAGTAAACGGTAGTCTATGTGCTATTTTTCCTTCTGTAACTGTGTGATGCTTTCTCTTGGTACAATACCTCATCATAAAATTCTAAATTGTTATTAGTCCGGTTTGAAGTATGCACTACGTTATGTACGCCTGTAAAGCTCAATAGGAATTTCAGACTGTCCAACAAAAAATAACAGATCAGGAAAATCTCCGAAAATGACTTCAAGCGAATCAGTTAGTGACCTACAGCATGTAAAGTGGACCACGTCAAAATGTCATGAAGTAATTTATAAAGTCTTAGTATTTCGAAGAGCTGGTCAGGAAATAGGTCTAAGGTGAGGCACAGGGAGAGAAGATACTAATGCTATTTTGTGCCGTTTCTAAAGTAACCGTCTTGGAAAGTTCACTTGCCCTTGGTAATCAGCAGTTGTTCCAAGTACAATGTTTACAGCTGTGAGTAACTATAATGATCCAGACAACAATCTGGGATGGCTCTGGTTTACGTTGGATATCACGTTAAAATTGAGTCTTCCATCAGGAGCTGATGGCTGTACGCTGCATGTGCCTCCATACAGTCGTAGTAGAAATGGATTCACAGCGTCAGACATACAATCAGCGGCTGTCTTGACTAGGCATCCCGGTTATTACTGAAACAACCGGTTTTCTGCTGTATCGATATTTTTCATCGTCAGTTTACCCCGAGTTTTGAAACCACTGGAAATAACTAGTTTCTGAACTATTTTTATTCTTATTATTTTCTGTAATAAACGTAGAAATAGAGCAAAATCTGATTCCCTCAGTTTCAAGGTACATAAAATCAAAATATTAAATTTGATAGACAAATAATAGAGAGGACGTCCACCGTTCTCTCCTTTTCTCGAAAAGTGGTAAACGTGGGAGTACTACCAAAACAATCACCAGTGTTCGCATTTTTTTTTTTTTTTTTTTTTTTTTTTGCTGTCCTCAAAAATAGTGTTGTAATCGAGGATCATATCACTGTATGGGAGTGACGAATAGTCAGTGCTAAAGGATGAAAACTGAGGCTGTAGAACACCCTTTTTTCGTGTTAATTTATCCATTTACAAGCAGATACAGGCTTATTATGTAAACACAGACAACAGATCATTTAATTTCCTTTTTATTGTAGAATGTGAAAGAAATGTTAAGTTTTGCCGGTTCGGGTGGCCGAGCCGTTCTATTCGCTTCAGTCGACCGCTACGGTCGCAGGTTCGAATCCTGCCTCGGGCATGGATATATGTGATGTCCTTAGGTTAGTTAAGTTTAAGTAGTTCTAAGTTCTAGGGGACTGATGACCTCAGATGTTAAGTCCCATAGTGCTCAGAGCCAAATGTTAAGTTTTAAGTTTTCTCCTTATACGATACCGCAAGTTCGTTGTGACGCCTCCCGTCCTTAATCTTTTAAAGCAAATGGCAAATGGAACATTATATTTAATTGATACCACACTTCGTAAAATACTCCCAGACTAGGGATGATGCCATTCTGTAGGACAACTATGTCCATCGACAACAGCGAGAAATTACCATATAGTCCAGACAGCGCGTCTCGAACAGCACACGTACAAGCCTACCATCCAGTAGGCCACGCCCTAAGGTAACAGGTATAGTGTTGTCTCAGAATTGCTGCACCAATTCTTATGCCACGTGTTTCTTGCTCGTTTCTGCCGGCATTGTAATTAACAAAGCGCTGATAGCTTATATCATTTTCTATAATAGCGCAATATTTCAAGCAATGGACGGCTACGGGCAAAGAGCACACCAACAGCAAAAGATAAATCATGTAGAGTCTTTAAGAAAATATTCTCCAACTTCTAGTCGTGTAAAGTGCTTAAATATCTACAAGGCCTTTGGATGAGCGCTCCTCGGTCGTTGTCAGTTGGTCACTTTTGTGACTGCTGCTACTATCTGTGTATAGCCCGTGCTGTCGCCTGTGACGTCACTGGTGCTCAGTCCCGCGCCGTATGAGGTAATGTTTTCGTTGCACACTTGCCTCACCCACTTGAATCTTCCGATGACCTCGTCCAAGGCTGTGCTTTGCTGCAAGCCTTATTGAAAATTATGTGAGATATTTTTATCTCTGTTGCTTCTTTATACGCTACCCCAGAAACAATTTGACCATGTAGTAATAAATATCTCGTCGAATGCAATTTGGTGTCCGTGTTCGAGAGGACGTTCAGCTACCGCCGATTTCTCGGATACTGTAAACACCTTTCGTCTTAGATACGACGCACTGTCTGTCCGACATAACACTGTCAATAGCCGAAAGATATTTCGCATATACCGGGCTTTTTGAGGCCTACATCATCTTTCACGGGGCTCATAAACAGCCGATTTTTTGCTGGAGGCCTGAAGACTGAATTGCATTTATGACTTTTCAGGAGCTAGTTGTGTTTTCCTGTAACTGAGCCACAGAACGGAAAAAACGAAAGCTGCTTTGTGTTTTTGTCGGTGGCATTATGCCTGCGTTGGCTAATTTCACTAGTTTATATCGCCGCGAGACAACGGATTCGTACATATCAATTCTTTACTCACACAGTGATTCGCGATAGCGTGACTCTTTTGCAGTAGTCCTGTGAAATAAAAATAATATAAAAATCGTACAAACTTGGTGGAATTTTCTATTACGACTGTAATCATGTCCTCTTACTGGCAATATTGATTGTAACTGCCGAAACATTCCAGCATCACGAAGCGCGGCGCCCCTGCAGCTCCGGAGTAGGCCACCCGCGCGCCCCGTGCCGATTGCCTATTACGGTGGCTCGCGGCTGATGGGATGGAGTCGCGCCAGGCCTTTATTTTTCCCATTAGGTCGCGGCCGTTATTGTGGGTCCTCTATTTAGCTCGTAACGACGTTTCGGGAGCTGCTGTAGGCTGGGGCCTGGTCAACGTCACATAGAGGACAGCGGGGGAATATGGCGCGCGGCATCTAGCGGGCTGTTAATGACTAAAAGGCTTCAACAACAACAAAAGGCAGCGGGCGAAGCGACGCGATACTCAATCACCTGAGAGTTTTTTTTTTTTTTTTTGTGAGGGAGATAGTGGAACTGTTTGCAACTGTAGGGTGGTTGAAGCTGAAGATGAAACCAGTGGCGGTGATTATCTTCAGCATGTCTCTACATTCATATTATTATGCCCCAGGCCACTTCGCGGTATGTGGCGGAGGGTACGTTGTGTAGCATTGTCACTTCCTTTTCTTATTTCAGTCCCAACGAATCACTAAGGAAACGCGCTGCTCTTCTCTGTTTCTCTTTTATTTCCATCATCAATCGTAAATAACACCAGTCCGGACTGACGAGTAATATTGAATGTTTTGTGAGCTACCTATGGATGTAGACTGTACCTGTTTTACACTACTGGCCATTAAAATTGCTACACCAAAAAGAAATGCAGATGACTAACGGGTATTCATTGGACAAATATATTATACTAGAACTGACATGTGATTACATTTTCACGCAATTTGGGTCCATAGATCCTGAGAAATCAGTACCCAGAACAACCACCTCTGGCCGTAATAACGGCCTTGATACACCTGGGCATTGAGTCAAACAGAGCTTGGATGGCGTGTACGGTTACAGCTGCCCATGCAGTTTCAACATGATACCACAGTAGATCAACAGTAGTGACTGGCGTATTGTGTAGAGCCAGTTGCTCGGCCACCATTGACCAGACATTTTAAACTGGTGAGAGATCTGGAGAATGTGCTGGCCAGGGCAGCAGTCGAACATTTTCTGTATCCAGAAAGGCCCGTACAGGACCTGCAACATGGGGTCGGGTGATACGCCAGTATGGCGATGACGAATACACGCTTCCAATGTGCGTTCACCGCGATGTCGCCAAACTCGGATGCGATCATGATTCTGTAAAGAGTACCTGGATTCATCCGAAAAAATGACGTTTTGCCATTCGTGCACCCAGGTTCGTCGTTGAGTACACCATCGCAGGCGCTCCTGTCTGTAATGCAACGTCAAGGGTAACCGCAGCCATGGTCTCAGAGCTGATAGTCCGTGCTGCTGCTAACGTTGTCGAGCTGTTCGTGCAGATGGTTGTTGTCTTGCAAACGTCCCCATCTGTTGACTCGGGGATCGAGACGTGGCTGCACGATCCGTTACAGCCATGCGGATAAGATGCCTGTAATCTAGACTGCTAGTGATACGAGGCCGTTGGGATCCAGCACGGCGTTCCGTATAACCTTCCTGAACCCACCGTTTCCATATTCTGCTAAGAGTCATTGCATCTCGACTAACGCGAGCACCAATGTCGCGGTACGATAAACCGCAATCGCGATAGGCTACAATCCGACCTTTATCGAAGTCGGAAATGTGATGGTACACATTTCTCCTCCTTATACGAGGCATCACAACAACGATGCACCAGGCAACGCCGGTCAACTGCTGTTTGTGTATGAGAAATAGGATCGTAGCCTTTTTGACTGACTTCCATGAGAAAAGGTCAAGTTAATGCTTAAAATACCAAGGCTAGTTTTTCCTACATTGACCGCAGGTGGGAGTGTGATATTCGTCGTTGAGGCACCGTTCCAAGATTCCCATTGTATGGACTCGGCAGTGGTATTTTTGAGTGCGTCAGACCCAAGGCTACCGTATATCAGCCGGCGGTCTCTGCGGGTTGTTGTTCCCCATGCTATTCTCTTTAAAGCGTCGTCCGTATCCACGGCTGTTATATGACGTAGTTTTACGGCTTCATTTACTGCAAGCAAGTAGCCCATTTGTCTGGCAAATAAAACCAGAAAATAGTAAAAGATATGCGGATGTGGATATAAGCAGAGCTGAAGGAAATTAAATTTTGAAGATGTTGCAGCGAAGTACCACTAATGTCGTTAGGGAGCGGCCATTTCTGAATATGGGGGCCACTGGAAATTGTCGTCGGTAAAGTCACAAGTCACCATTCTCCTGTGCCCCCAAGTGTAGTAATCCACGACCATTGTACTGACCGAAGGCTTTTTTTTTTTTTTTTTTTTTTTTTTTTGGTAAGTCTGCTGACTGGTTTGATGCGGCCCGCCGCGAATTCCTTTCCTGTGCTAACCTCTTCATCTCACAGTAGCACTTGCAACCTATGTCCTCAATTATTTGCTTGACGTATTCCAATCTCTGTCTCCCTCTACAGTTTTTGCCCTCTACAGCTCCCTCTAGTACCATGGAAGTCATTCCCTCATGTCTTAGGAGATGTCCTATCATCCTGTCCCTTCTCCTTATCAGTGTTTTTTTCATTCGTCTATAGCACCACATCTCAAATGCTTCGATTCTCTTCTGTTCCGGTTTTTCCACAGTCCATGTTTCACTACCATGCAATGCTGTACTCCAGACGTACATCCTCAGAAATTTCTTCCTCAAATTAAGGCCGGTATTTGATATTAGTAGACTTCTCTTGGCCAGAAATGCCTTTTTTGCCATAGCGAGTCTGCTTTTGATGTCCTCCTTGCTCCGTCCGTCATTGGTTATTTTACTGCCTAGGTAGCAGAATTCCTTAACTTCATTGACTTCGTGACCATCAATCCTGATGTTAAGTTTCTCGCTGTTCTCATTTCTACTACTTCTCATTACCTTCGTCTTTCTGCGATTTACTCTCAGACCATACTGTGTACTCATTACTCTGTTCATTCCGTTCAGCAAATCATTTAATTCTTCTTCACTTTCACTCAGGATAGCAATGTCATCAGCGAATCGTATCATTGATATCTTTTCACCTTGTATTTTAATTCCACTCCTGAACCTTTCTTTTATTTCCATCATTGCTTCCTCGATGTACAGATTGAATAGTAGGGGCGAAAGGCTACAGCCTTGTCTTACACCCTTCTTAATACGAGCACTTCGTTCTTGATCGTCCACTCTTATTATTCCCTCTTGGTTGTTGTACATATTGTATATGACCCGTCTCTCCCTATAGCTTACCCCTACTTTTTTCAGAATCTCGAACAAATGGTTCAAATGGCTCTGAGCACTATGGGACTTAACATCTATGGTCATCAGTCCCCTAGAACTTAGAACTACTTAAACCTAACTAACCTAAGGACATCACACAAAACCCAGCCATCACGAGGCAGATAAAATTCCTGACCCCGCCGGGAATCGAACCCGGGAACCCGGGCGTGGGAAGCGAGAACGCTACCGCACGACCACGAGATGCGAGTTTCTCGAACAGCTTGCACCATTTTATATTGTCGAATGCTTTTTCCAGGTCGACAGATCCTATGAAAGTGTCTTGATTTTTCTTTAGCCTTGCTTCCATTATTAGCCGTAACGTCAGAATTGCCTCTCTCGTCCCTTTACTTTTCCTAAAGCCAAACTGATCGTCACCTAGCGCATTCTCAATTTTCTTTTCCATTCTTCTGTATATTACTCTTGTAAGCAGCTTAGATGCATGAGCTGTTAAGCTGATTGTGCGATAATTCTCGCGCTTGTCAGCTCTTGCCGTCGTCGGAATTGTGTGGATGATGCTTTTCCGAAAGTCAGATGGTATATCGCCAGACTCATATATTGTACACACCAACGTGAATAGTCGTTTTGTTGCCACTTCCCCAATGATTTTAGAAATTCTGATGGAATGTTATCTATCCCTTCTGCCTTATTTGACCGTAAGTCCTCCAAAGCTCTTTTAAATTCCGATTCTAATACTGGATCCCCTATCTCTTCTAAATCGACTCCTGTTTCTTCTTCTATCACATCAGACAAATCTTCACTCTCATAGAGGCTTTCAATGTATTCTTTCCACCTATCTGCTCTCTCCTCTGCATTTAACAGTGGAATTCCCGTTGCACTCTTAATGTTACCACCGTTGCTTTTAATGTCACGAAAGGTTGTTTTGACTTTCCTGTATGCTGAGTCTGTCCTTCCGACAATCATATCTTTTTCGATGTCTTCACATTTTTCCTGCAGCCATTTCGTCTTAGCTTCCCTGCACTTCCTATTTATTTCATTCCTCAGCGACTTGTATTTCTGTATTCCTGATTTTCCTGGAACATGTTTGTACTTCCTCCTTTCATCAATCAGCTGAAGTATTTCTTCTGTTACCCATGGTTTCTTCGCAGCTACCTTCTTTGTACCTATGTTTTCCTTCCCAACTTCTGTGATGGCCCTTTTTAGAGATGTCCATTCCTCTTTAACTGTACTGCCTACTGCGCTATTCCTTATTGCTGTATCTATAGCGTTAGAGAACTTCAAACGTATCTCGTCATTCCTTTAGTACTTCCGTATCCCACTTCTTTGCATATTGATTATTCCTGACTAATGTCTTGAACTTCAGCCTACTCTTCATCACTACTATATTGTGATCTGAGTCTATATCTGCTCCTGGGTACGCCTTACAATCCAGTATCTGATTTCGGAATCTCTGTCTGACCATGATGTAATCTAATTGAAATCTTCCCGTATCTCCCGGCCTTTTCCAAGTATACCTCCTCCTCTTGTGATTCTTGAACCGGGTATTCGCTATTACTAACTGAAACTTGTTACAGAACTCAATTAGTCTTTCTCCTCTTTCATTCCATGTCCCAAGCCCATATTCTCCTGTAACCTTTTCTTCTACTCCTTCCCCTACAACTGCATTCCAGTCGCCCATGACTATTAGATTTTTCGTCCCCCTTTACATACTGCATTACCCTTTCAATATCCTCATACACTTTCTCTATCTGTTCATCTTCAGCTTGCGACGTCGGCATGTATACCTGAACTATCGTTGTCGGTGTTGGTCTGCTGTCGATTCTGATTAGAACAACCCGGTCACTGAACTGTTCACAGTAACACACCCTCTGTCCTACCTTCCTATTCATAACGAATCCTACACCTGTTATATCATTTTCTGCTGCTGTTGATATTACCCGATACTCATCTGACCAGAAATCCTTGTCTTCCTTCCACTTCACTTCACTGACCCCTGCTATATTTACACTCCTGGAAATTGAAATAAGAACACCGTGAATTCATTGTCCCAGGAAGGGGAAACTTTATTGACACATTCCTGGGGTCAGATACATCACATGATCACACTGACAGAACCACAGGCACATAGACACAGGCAACAGAGCATGCACAATGTCGGCACTAGTACAGTGTATATCCACCTTTCGCAGCAATGCAGGCTGCTATTCTCCAATGGAGACGATCGTAGAGATGCTGGATGTAGTCCTGTGGAACGACTTGCCATGCCATTTCCACCTGGCGCCTCAGTTGGACCAGCGTTCGTGCTGGACGTGCAGACCGCGTGAGACGACGCTTCATCCAGTCCCAAACATGTTCAATGGGGGACAGATCCGGAGATCTTGCTGGCCAGGGTAGTTGACTTACACCTTCTAGAGCACGTTGGGTGGCACGGGATACATGCGGACGTGCATTGTCCTGTTGGAACAGCAAGTTCCCTTGCCGGTCTAGGAATGGTAGAACGATGGGTTCGATGACGGTTTGGATGTACCGTGCACTATTCAGTGTCCCCTCGACGATCACCAGTGGTGTACGGCCAGTGTAGGAGATCGCTCCCCACACCATGATGCCGGGTGTTGGCCCTGTGTGCCTCGGTCGTATGCAGTCCTGATTGTGGCGCTCACCTGCACGGCGCCAAACACGCATACGACCATCATTGGCACCAAGGCAGAAGCGACTCTCATCGCTGAAGATGACACGTCTCCATTCGTCCCTCCATTCACGCCTGTCGCGACACCACTGGAGGCGGGCTGCACGATGTTGGGGCGTGAGCGGAAGACGGCCTAACGGTGTGCGGGACCGTAGCCCAGCTTCATGGGGACGGTTGCGAATGGTCCTCGCCGATACCCCAGGAGCAACAGTGTCCCTAATTTGCTGGGAAGTGGCGGTGCGGTCCCCTACGGCACTGCGTAGGATCCTACGGTCTTGGCGTGCATCCGTGCGTCGCTGCGGTCCGGTCCCAGGTCGACGGGCACGTGCACCTTCCGCTGACCACTGGCGACAACATCGATGTACTGTGGAGACCTCACGCCCCACGTGTTGAGCAATTCGGCGGTACGTCCACCCGGCCTCCCGCATGCCCACTATACGCCCTCGCTCAAAGTCCGTCAACTGCACATACGGTTCACGTCCACGCTGTCGCGGCATGCTACCAGTGTTGAAGACTGCGATGGAGCTCCGTATGCCACGGCAAACTGGCTGACACTGACGGCGGCGGTGCACAAATGCTGCGCAGCTAGCGCCATTCGACGGCCAACACCGCGGTTCCTGGTGTGTCCGCTGTGCCGTGCGTGTGATCATTGCTTGTACAGCCCTCTCGCAGTGTCCGGAGCAAGTATGGTGGGTCTGACACACCGGTGTCAATGTGTTCTTTTTTCCATTTCCAGGAGTGTAGATTGAGCCTTTGCATTTCCCTTTTGAGATTTTCTAGTTTCCCTACCACGTTCAAGCTTCTGACATTCCACGCCCCGACTCGTAGAACGTTATCCTTTCGTTGATTATTCAATCTTTTTCTCATGGCAACCTCCCCCTTGGCAGTCCCCTCCCGGAGATCCGAATGGGGGACTATTCCGGAATCTTTTGCCAATGGAGAGATCATCATGACACTTCTTCAATTACAGGCCACATGTCCTGTGGATACACGTTACGTGTCTTTAATGCAGTGGTTTCCATTGCCTTCTGCATCCTCATGTCGTTGATCATTGCTGATTCTTCCGCCTTTAGGGGCAATTTCCCACCCCTAGGTCAAGAGAGTGCCCTGAACCTCTATCCGCTCCTCGGCCCTCTTTGACAAGGCCGTTGGCAGAATGAGGCTGACTTCTTATGCCGGAAGTCTTCGGCCGCCAGTGCTGATTATTTATCAAAATTTAGGCAGTGGCGGGGATCGAACCCGGGACCGAAGACGTTTTGATTATGAATCAAAGACGCCACCCCTAGACCACGGGTACCAGCATTTTGTAACACTAGTATATTGCTTACTCTCCTGAATGTCTTATGGACAATACTTGAGATGTTACTAGGCTCTGGTTCCGTGCAGGGTTTGCCATTAACAATCAATAGTATTTAACGTGAGGTATGTACCAAACAACGGGAAGAGTTACGTACTTTCTAATATTTAAAGTTACTATTAGTGTTATTCTGAAATAGAGGTCGTATTGCAACGGCGAGGCAACTGTGTGCTCCTCCTACAGAAAACATTTCCACACACCTTGTGGTGTATTTCTTCTTTTGCAGTGCTGTTCATACGCCTTTCCTGTTAGAAAAAAAATTAATGTTAACCGGCTACACTAAGCTGTAGCAGATACTAGCCGTAGGAAACCTCTCTACAGGACGCATCAAAATGCTTTTCAAAGTCAGGTTAGATGGACGATTAATTGAAAGGTAGTTTGCGAGTAAAAACTTCAATATATTGTGAATTGTTTGATAAAAACATGACCTATTTTCTTAAGCTACAGGTTCGTCATTTACACGCAGTCACACTCAATCTTAATAGGCAGCTTATGGTAATCAACCGAACCCGTTATCAAAAGGATTAACAAACGGATTGTCTGTGACAGAATTCTCGCCGGAACTTGACCCCTACGAATGTTCAGTTCACGGTCACACTTGTGTAACACGCCACGCGGATTTTGGTTATTCAAAAGTAACAGTTTACGTATTAAAATCGGAATTTCACGTGTCTATCTTTCATCACACGTTCGCGTCCACTTTGCGTCACTTCACAGTCAAGTTGTAACCATTATTCCGTAAAATTTCCACATCTATTCATAGCTCCTTATATTCATGTTCGAACATGATCATCGCAGACATCCGAACTGAACTTAGGTTTGACGAAGAAATTCTCTTAACCCCCAAAATACGCGCGAACTTAGTGTTATCTGTTTGGCTAGAACATCGTAACTAATCCATTATTAGTAATAAACTGAAAAATCCCGCGGCTGCTACTTTTGACCAATCACAGCTTAATAGCTTTTATGAACAGTTTATGAAAAGAACAAATTTATAAAGCCACAATTATCAAGATAAATCACTCTTTAAATAACAAAGCTATGTCAGAAAAATATCCTGTTTCCCAGTCCCATAAACTGGCTAGTTGCACTTTACAATTTCAGCTGCTTTGATTCACTCTCTCTGTGCACAGTTGTCACGCTAACGTATACTGGATCAGATTAGAGTGCACATCCGTCATGCGAGACATGACTCGTGTATGGAACTGTATGCCTGCAACCGTCTCTTACATATGCGCGATTCAAGGCACTACGGCTCAATAAGTATTCAGTGCCAGAGGTCGTGGGAAGGCATAAGACAGGGTGTTAATAGCGACTTGCTCATCAGCGAGCTGAAAACCGCATTAAAACGTCATGGTATTGTAGTCTTTCTGGAGAGATGCTGATCCGCATATCTTGCAGTGTTACGCATAACTGTTCTTATGTATCAAATGAAACAAGTTTGCTGTTACCAGTCACTGTTTATCCATCTCCACGACGCGTTTCAAAGGTTTAAACCTCCATCATCAGGTGGATTTATATTTGTTAGTGTGACAATGTCATACTAAAAAATGTAAACCCACCTGATGATAGAGGTTTAAACCTTTAAAACGTTACAGTGACTGCTAACAGCAAACTTGTTTCATTTAATGCCAATAACGGTCACTGTAAAGCCTAAACTAAAATGTTCGCTTTTAAAAATGTTCTTATGAAATTGATTGATGCTAATTTAATTGAGCGTACTCTGGTATAAAAAATAAATCCGTGATTGGGGTGTTTCTGGTAATCTGTGGGCCAAGCCATGGTCGTTAGTGCACCGGTGTGCTCATCAACCCACTTGTGTCTATCAAATAATGCTGATGACAAGTCACACTATTCTATTACAAAACATCTCCGTCAGGGTACTCTAATGCCAGAAAGGGATCTACACTGTCTGTCCAGAGGTATACGCACACCCTTTAAGCATTAGGAATTAACCACTAGACGTTCCTCGAGGAGAACCGCCATTATAGAACGATGTGGGAGTATTCTATTGTCAGTATGGAAGCAGTAAAACGAGAATGGGCCGGTCAAGAGAGCTGCGACTTCAAACGGGGACTAGTCATTGGATGTCACCTGAGTAACAAACCTATCAGGTACTTTTGAACACTTCTAAAGCTGCCCTGTCGACTGTCGATGATGTGACTGTATAGTGGAAACGGAAAGCAACAACCAGAACTAAATAATGACCAAGCAGACCTCATGTACTCACGCAGGGGGTAGTGGAGCATTGCAGAGGGTGATTGTATAAAATATGCGGGAAGAATCACTCTTGAGTCCGTTGGTGTTACCAGTAGTTCAGCTAGCACAATGACTATGCGTAGGGAGTTTTAAAAAAATGGAGACAGCATTTCCTCATAGGCCACACATTTATACAGTCACTGCTAACTGACGCGTGAGGTAGACCGACGCTACTATTGATGAATGACTGGAAACTACTGATTTATAGTGATGAGTCAAGCTGTATCTTGTGGCAATCTGGTGGAATAGTTGGGTTTGGCAAATGACTGAAGAACGTTACCTGCCATCATGCGTATCTCTACAGTGCAGTACGGAGGAGGTAGTATTATGGTTTGGGGGTGTTTTTCGTGGTTAGGGTGTGGTTTCTTAATATGCATAAGACAACGCTAAAGGCGGAAGGATAACAACACATTTTACAATACTGTGTACTATGTACAGTGGAGGAACAGTTCGGAGACGATGATGGTTTATACCAAAATGATAGTGCATCCTGTATAAAGCAACATTTGTGAAGTAATGGTCTGCGGACAGTAACAGTCCCTAAATGGACTGATATGCCCAGAATCCCGACCTCAGCCCAGTGTAACACGTTTGGGAAGAGTTGGAACGTCGACTTTACTCCAGACCCTAGCGTCCAACTTGAATACCTTCTCTGGTTTGTGTTGCCATTCCTCCTCATACTTACGCCATTGAAAGTGCCCCAGTAGAGTTGAGGCCGTCATAAAGGTAAACGGTAGACATACGCCATATTAATTTCCACTAATAGGTGTCCCAGTACCTTTGATCAGATAATACGGGCGGTCTGGAATAATGCCCACATAATACGTTCACGTACCGAGCGAGGTGGCGCAGTGGTTAGACACTGGACTCGCATTCGGGAGGACGACGGTTCAATCCCGCGTCCGGCCATCCTGATTTAGGTTTTCCGTGATTTCCCTAAATCGCTTTAGGTAAATGCCGGGATGGTTCCTTTGAAAGGGCACGGCCGACTTCCTGTCCCATCCTTCCCTAATCCGATGAGACCGATGACCTCGCTGTCTGGTCTCCATCCCCAAACATCGTCTTCTAGACATCTGTTTAAGGAGTACTGTTTCACAGACACTGAGGTGACATATTCTGCTGCATCTCCTTTTGCCCAGTGTAGTGCAGCAACTGGAAGTGGCATGGACTCAACAAATCGTTGGAATTGCCCTGCAGAAATATTGAGCCATGCTGCCTCTATAGTCGTCCGTAATTGCATAAGGGTTGCCAGCGCAAGATTTTGTGCTCCCGCTGACCTCTCGATTATGATCTACGAATGTTCGATGGCATTCATTTAGGGCGTTCTGGAAGGCCAAGTCATTCGCTCCAATAGTCCAGAATGTTCTTCAAATCAGTTACGAACTGTGGCCCAGTGACTTGGCGCATTGTCTTCCATAAAATCTCATCGTTGTTTGAGAACTTGAACTCCATGAATAGCTGCAACTAGCCGAACATAACCATTTATAGTCAATGAACGGTTCAGTTGGACCAGAGAACCCAATCCGTTCCATACAAACACAGCCCACACCATTGTGGAGCCACCACCAGCTTGCAAATTGCCTTGTTGGCAACTTGCGTCCATGGCTTCACGGGGTCTGCGGCACACTCGAACCCTACCATCAGCCCTTACCATCTGAAATTAGGACTGATCTGACCACATCAAGATTTTCCAGTTGTATGGGGTCCAACCGATATGGTCACGAGCCCAAGAGAGGCGCTGCAGGCGATGTCGTGCTGTCAGCAAAGGCACTCCCGTTGGTCGTCTGTTGCTACAGCCCAATAACGCCAAATTTCGCAGCACTGTGGTAACATATATTTTCGTCGTACGTCCCACATAGATTTCTGCGGTTATCTGATCCAATGCTGATTGCCTGTTAGCACTGACAAATCTACGCAAATGCCGCTGCCCTCGGTCGTTACGTGAAGACCGTCGGCCACTGCTTTGTCCGTGGTGAGAGGTAACGACTGAAATTAGATATTCTCGGCACACTCTTGACGCCATGGGTCTTGGAATATTGAATTCCCTAACGGTATCCGACATGAAATATCCCATGCGTCTAGTTCCATCAACCACTCCGCGCTCGAAGTCGGATAATTCCCGTCGTGCGGCCGTAATCACGTCGGAAACGTTTCCACATGAATCACTTGAGTACAAATGACAGCTCCGCCAATGCACTGATCTTTTATACGTTATGTGCCCGATACTACCGCAGTGTATATATCCCATGACTTTTGTCGACACGTTGTGTGTTTAATCCCTCATGAAGTTTATTGTAAATAATCCAACGCAGTTCAAAAATAAGAATGATGTACATAATTACAACACCAGAAGAAAAAATATATTTATTTTTCCACATTGTACTACAACTGAGCCACCTGTTGCCTGTAACCGTAGCTTTATAGAGCACTTACCACGCACTCACATGGCCATGAGCTCAATATAATTGAAACTATTTCCATTGATCCATGTTGCTCTCCGCCAGTGTTGCATGGGAGAGCTACCACGTTCGCGTCTACATGACATTAGTGGAGTTTTGTGTCGAGGTGTCGGCAAAGGCCAACGAGTCAGTCGTCGGCTGCTGAAACCTATGAAGTGTTTTTGTCTGTGTACCGTCCAGTTACAAAGGGGTTCCTGACGTCTTATATTAAATCGGCACCGATCGCCTCGTATGGCACCGTGGTAACGACGTGAAGTCCTTGCATCAAACATTTGTGGTCATTCTGTGCGGTGATTTACATGAGTAGACACGTAGTCTGCAATATTGAGATCCGCCCTAGACGCTGGTGACTGCGGACATCCGAGTTCCTGTGTAATCTACGCTGTGCTATGACCCATACAGCTCCTATCGATCATCATCCACCGTCCAGAGTCGGTTAACTCGCGACGTGTCGTCACGTTCTTACGCACCTGTCCTTAACAGACTGCTCAGATATTGCCTGGGCTCTCATCATAAGTCGCATGTAGCCGCAGTAACGGCGCATCTTTGAGTAGGACAACTCAGTTTATAGCCTTTAGAGTCGTGGGCGGACTCATTTTGTCGATTCGAATGTTTACGGTGCTGGTGCTACTTGTTTCTAGGTCACCAACGACAAGTCAGAACATACATAAAGCCAACTAATTCATACGTAAACCAACTTTATAAAGATTTCACGGAACTCATTGCGCTGACCGCAGAATTCACAAAAAATGTACCAAAGGACCAAGCACAAGGTCATAGCTCTCTGAAACCGTCACTACTTCGGGTTTCCTGCTAGAGGTATTCAGCGAGTGTCATCAAGCGAATATTCCATTCGTTTCACTGTACATATGAGCCACATGTTGTCAAGATGAATCAGTAAGTGTCCTGCGCGGCTGATTTTTTTGTGCCGGCCGCGGTGGTCTAGCGGTTCTAGGCGCACAGTCCGGAACCGCGCGACTGCTACGGTCGCAGGTTCGAATCTTGCCTCGGGCAGGGATGTGTGTGATGTCCTTAGGTTAGTTAGGTTTAAGTAGCTCTAAGTTCTAGGGGACTGATGACCACAGATGTTAAGTCCCATAGTGCTCAGAGCCATTGGAATTTTTGATTTTTCGTTTCTCCACGCATGGGTACTTCTTTTTGGTCCCAGGCAGTTTACTAGGGTCGCCCCCAACAACAAATAATTTGGATGTTAACTACTGACTATACTCTCGGCCAAACAAAAACAAATGGAAGAGGAACAGAGAAAATTTCTTCCGGACAACTGTTGCTGTATATTTCCAAATATACGAAGCTTTTCAAAAATAAAATGATTCCACTTACATGAGCAAACCTATTTTTTGTCTTTTCACAACTTCTTTTAAATTTTGCTTGACCTACGTTTTGTGGTGTGTCGTCATGTAGTAATTTACTTTTTATGTTTTATCTCCTCCAAGTTTGTAGAACACGACGTAACAATTCAGACAGCAAAGAATCTTCGTGACAATTCTACGTCCTCTTCTATGTGCATAAATTCTTGGTTGACTAATAATTTCGTTTTCGGACTTGGAGGTATATTTTGTATAGCGTGAGAGGGAAAAGATAAGAGGGTACGTTGAGCAGGGATGACGACTGTGATAAACTTCGAATTTCCGTCAATAGCACTCACTAAATCGTCGCTTAACAGTAATGCAACTTCTGCATAAGGTTAAAAAATAATAAATTCTTCTCTCATGTAAAATAAACTTACTCTCATCCAAAAACCACAACATTCTGTAACTACTTTCTATGTCTTGTCAGCTGGTAAGGATAAAATATCACTTAAAAAAAAGTCTTCGTCATCTTAATAAATCAATATATCACTTTCCATGAATACATAACGTAATATGAATAAACATCAACTCTCTCAAAAAAATGGCTCTGAGCACTATGCGACTTAACTTCGGAGGTCATCAGTCGCCTAGAACTTAGAACTAATTAAACCTACCTGACCTAAGGACATCACACACATCCATGCCCGAGGCAGGATTCGAACCTGCGACCGTAGCTGTCCCGCGGCTCCGGACTGCGCGCCTAGAACCGCGAGACCACCGCGGCCGGCTCAACTCTCTCAGTTTCAACCTTTTTCTCTTAGAAGTTAAGCTGACAGTCACAAATACGTCTCGATAATAACTGAACTAAAATTATCCAATGTCATTAACATGAAGTTACGAATTCAGGATCAAAGTCTCATGGATAAAACTGGGACAATATGTGATCTTTGATGTGAAGGATGATGGCCCTCCGTGCTTTATGGCTTATGACCAAATATTCGACAGCGCGTTTCGTCTTCAAGGCTCACACATTGTCCCCGTGATCTGCCTTCACATGACAAGGTGAAAATACGGTTTCTGTAGTCACATAGATCTTTTGCTTGCGCCTTTGTCCTGCAGTTTTCGCAGGGGCGGCGTGGTTACGATCGGATTTGGCAGTGGTAATTGAAGCAGTGGCCGGATGCCCTTCCTGCCATCGCCCTGCCGTACCCCTCGGGATGGAATCAATATATCCCAGCTGTCTGAAATAGTGCGAACGTGTTTCAAATGTCTGCGAGTCGTGTAATTGGGGCAGGACATGGGGACCAGCCCAGTATTTACCTAGTGGGATGTGGAAAACCACCTAAAAACCACATCCAGGTTGGCCGGCACACTGGCCCTCGTTTCTAATCCGCCGGGCGGATTCGATCCGGGGCCGGCGCGCCTACCCGAGTTCAGGAAGCAGCGCTTTAGCACTCTCGGTTAACCCGGCGGGTCCTGTAGTCACATAAGATACATACATGTAATTTAGCACTAATAAAAACTTGAACAAATTGTTTCAAACACACATTAAGTCGGCGATTGAGGAAAACGGGTGTGAGAAAGAAAATGGTGTCAGTCTAGTTTCTAGTGTTATTGTTACATAAATATTATTTATGTCTTCTGGTGTGCTACGAAACAAAGTTCCTATACAGATCAAAGAATTTAAGTGGTAAATCGCAGTTCATTTACATTTTACAATATGCAACATCCAAATGGAATGATCGTATAAAACTCTGGTCGTGTAAGCGTGATTGCTACGGTCGCAGGTTCGAATCCTGCCTCGGGCATGGATGTGTGTGATGTCCTTAGGTTAGTTAGGTTTAATTAGTTCTAAGTTCTAGGGGACTGATGACCTCAGATTTTAAGTCCCATAGTGGTCAGAGCCATTTTCTGGTCGTGCAATATCTCGTAGTTCTAAATACTCAGATTCTACGTACGCCATATTGATCAAGGGATGCTAACACATCCGGCACTTAACGTTGATTCAGTAAGTTTCATAATACCCAAGGAGGAGCACAGAAGTTTCAAAAGCATATTGAAAATAGCTGACAGGTCACTAACATCAGCCATCCACTATCACGTGACTGTTTGCAGACAATTAGAAGGAAACCGTTAGTTCCAAGTAAGCGGAATAACCTGGCAATATTAAATTCGAAGTATAATACAAGTGGGAGTCTTCAGTTAAGTGTGGATGGCGATCGCCATTTATCGTACCCAGACCTCTTTAGCTGGACCCACAAGATAAACAGCAGATACATCAAGCTACCTGTAGCATACGAACCACTAATTAACAATTAGCATTTACAACACAAATAGACACTGTAAGGACACTTGAAAAAGGCGAATGTTGAGCGTGAAGCACCTGATTCCAAAATAAACGACAAATTTTAGTTATATTAGTTTAGTCACGCTTATTCATAGAAACGTAACTTGAGTGAGGTCATGTAAATTGTTCGTGAATGAAAATGTTTACACTTCACTATGGGTAACCAGGATGGCGAGTTAGAATAGCCATTGCGTGACACAACATCGTCACGCAGACGGTATTCTAACGCTCGCCATAATTTCTTGCAGTTCGAAACGTAAGTTGACTACCGCTCGACCAAGGGCTGCCATCAAGCAAGTGTTATGACGGGTTTGCTAAGAATCAGGAACCAACGGGTGCTACTCATCTGTTGCCTCTGCAACCGGTTCTTGAAACTGGCAGACAGGAACCCCACCTGGCACCACAGTGGATGCAGACTTCTTGCAGAATCAGATGCCGAGAACAAGTCCGGTCGCATGTATCACGCAAAGATAGCTTTTTCAACGAGCAATATTCACGGCTCCAGCCGACGCTCAATCCCACCGAACCCGCAGTGACCAAAAAACGCAACTTTTAGCAGTGGATCAAAGATACCATGGCCACATATAACATAGACCACGCATGTATGGGGCAGAAAGCCGATTTCCTGTCTTTACACGCTGTGTGAAGTGGAGCTGACAGTTTTTCCCATTTGTAGCTGAAATCAAGCATTGATTTTGACAATTCAACGACCTGTAGTACAACTGCTAACACATGTAGTGCAGTTAACGTAGTTTCACCGAAATTCTTGATAATAAAGCAATGGTTATCCTCTTTACATGTGGTCAAGTTGAAACGTATTGACAGTTCTTTTTAACAGGCGCCGGAATAATTGTTGTTTAGTGAATCTTTTTTTTTGCATTGTGAATTCTCGTAGTGCACCACTTCCGCAGGAGTGGAAGACAAAATAATAATTCCGTACGCAGCATTAGTTTTCTAACGATTCCACAAGAATGTGTGTGAAATGTTATTTGCTTTTGTAAGACAGGAAATTCGTTTATGTGCATAATGTCAGGTATTTACAGATAATAATTGCATATATTTTCTGACTTTTCGCAATCCAGTACAGATGCCGAGACGATATCGGGGTAGGAAGCGTAATATATTACAAAACGTTGATTATACTTGTGTAGTGAGCTGTATGTTAACAATATGTCGTTTTAAAATCTTCGTCATTCATCAAGTTTTGCATCGAAGGACCAACATCCATCGTATCTTTGAACTCATGGAAATATCTCTGCAAATATTCTGAAATAGTTCCTTTTCACAGTTCAGATTTTCATCCGTTCGTGAAGTGTAGGGTCAAAACAAGATTTCTCTGGGCATATATTCACTGAAGAACAGTAATTTTGTTGCTTGTAAACAGAACTTTCAGTACGTTTCACCTGACCACACGTAAAAACGATAACCATCGCATTAATGTTAGGAATTTCGGAGGAATCAGATTAACTTTACTACTACATGTGTAATACCAATAAGGTATATTATTTTATTGTTAAAATCAATTATTCACTTCAGCTATAAATGAGACAAACTGTGTCAACTCCACCCCACACAGTGCGTAATAAAAGAAACTCGACATCCTGCCCCGAGTCTTGTGACTTAGATGTTGGTTTCAGTGTAATGACGTCACGCGGAGTCTGTTTGTTACCTGTGGTCCATGAAAGGTACTTCGGCCACGACGTTACGGCGTTTACTCCAGCCACTGTCAAACATACGGCTCAGCCGCCCGTCGCTTCGAGGGCGCCTCCTGGACACGTCAGCGCTGAAATGCTGGCCCACAGACTTGCTTGCTCTTTGCATGCGACCGGAGAGGCTAATAACCAGCGGGAACTGTCGATATAAAACCTGCCCTCACTGCACATCTGAGTGAGTGCACCAAATCATGGTACGAAAAACACGCCAAAAACGTTTGAGAACCTCCTCCGGCTTGAATTACGCTCACCACAGACTGCGCATTAAGCACGTCCTTGGGCCGTCGCTGCATTCAGCACCTCGCGTCATTTGAAAAAGATGTGAAGTCGCTACTCCTTAGAACACGCTTCACTCCGCCAATCAGTTTCTCTTCTGTTCTTTTTTATTATTACTATTAACTGAACGCTTGCAGCGAAGAAATGACCTTTTCAGAGTTACTGTACTCCGTATGTCCATTGCGTGCAATTCGTGTGCATTGATCATTAGAAAACTGGATGATATGCACCTACTTTCACTAATGGCAGTAATTCCTGTCGGGTTCGTTTCAGATCGTCATCGACAATACTTAGCACTAAATGTACATGTACATGTACATCGACATATACATGTATACTTTGCAAATCACATTTAAGTTCCTGGCAGAGGGTTCATCGAACCACCTTCACGATTCACTATTATTCTAGTCTCCTACTGCGCGCGGAATGAACGAACACCTATGTCTTTCCGTACGATCTCTAATTTCCATTATTTTATCGTGGTGATTGTTTCTTCCTGTGTAGGTCAGTATCAACAAAATATTTTCGCATTCAGAGCAGAAAGTTGGGGATTGGAATTTCGTGAGGAGATTCCGCCATAACGAAAAACGCCTTTGTTTTAGTGATGTCCACCTCAAATCCTGTTCATTTCAGTCACAGCCTCTGCCCTATTTCGCGATAATACAAAACGTGCTCCCCTTCTTTGAACTTTTTCGATGTACTCCGTCAATCCTATGTGGTAAGGATCCCACACCGCGCAGCAGTATTCTAAAAGAGGACGGACAAGCTTAGTAGATCTGTTACATTTTCTAAGTGCCCTGCCAATAAAGCGCAGTCTTTGGTTAGCTTTCCCCAAATTTTCGTTGTGTTCCTTCCTGTTTAAGTTGTTCGTAATTGTAACTCCTAGGCATGTAGTTGAATTTACGGCCTTTAGATTTAACTGATTTATCGTGTAACTAAAGTTTAACGGATACCTTTTAGCACTCATGTGGATGACCTCACGCTTTTCGTTATTTAAGGTCAGCTGCCAATTTTCGCACCGTACAGATATCTTTTCTAAGTCGTTTTGCAATTTGCTTTGATCTTCTCATGACTTTATTAGTCGATAAACGACAGCGTCACCTGCTGCGAACAACCTAAGACGGCTGCTCAGATTATCTCCCAAATCGTTTATATACATCAGGAACAGCTAACGGCCTATAACACTGCCTTGGGGAACGCCAGAAATCACTTCTGTTTTACTCGATGACTTTCCGTCAGTTACTACAAACTGTGACATCTCCGACAGGAAATCACGAATCCATTCACATAACTGAGACGATATTCCGTAAGCACGGAATTTCGCTACAAGCGGCTTCGAAATCAAACACAAGTTTTCTTTGAACCTTTTATCAACTGTGTCATCTGAATTGGGAGGTCGGTAAATGGATCCAGTTATTATTTTATTCCGTCTCAGATTTCTGTCTGATAAGATTCGTCACGATCGCCGCGTTCGTACACCAACAAATCGGGCAACTTCATTTGTTTTGTGGTAACGGGCGCGCCGAAACATCTCATTCCTGAAAATAAAATGATTATATCTACACAAGGAAACAGACTTTCCGTGTCTGTTTCATAATTTTCTTATTTTACGCTGCCTAGGTTTCGGGTTCCAAGCCCATTTTTTAGGCTTACTGTATGTCTTTTTCTGTATTATGTGACAACGTACCTACAATCACGTAAGAATCAATGTTACTAAATGGCGAGTATTGTTCTGTCCCAAATGATGGAAGCTGCCTCTTTAAGGGCTTCCAGGTGCAAAACAATTGACTTCAAGTATTTCATATAATTGTTTATTATTATTATATTTATATATTTATTATTATATAAGTATTTCAATAATTATCGTCATAATTTAAAAATGACTGTGCTGTCATAATCTATTCACTAAGAGGTACGTTCTTACGTTAAACTTTAACACAATGAGCCACGTATTGAAGCTAGAAACTGTGTACTATGTCTTGAGGGAGCGCAACTCACGAAGCGGAAATTACTCAGAATATATTCATCCGTTATTTGTGATTGAGAACAACAAATAAACTTCACACGTAATTTAAAATATTTTGAAAAGTTTTCCCGCTGACATCCCACACAAAGTAATGAAAGAAAATGAGTTCATACTTCATTTTCGCTGCTCGTGCAGTGAAACTTCAGCATCAAACTTGGTTTTTTAATTTATTACCTCTTTGCTTATAAATACTACTCAATGTATCCGTAAAATTGTACCATTTTACGACACATATTTCAGGAGATACGACGCCATCAACATTGAGACGCGTGGAAAACCAGCTTGTCTTAAACGGAGCATTTTTATACATGGTAGTTTGATTCTTTACGAAATCAGGGGTGACGCGGTAGTGGTATTAATACTAAATAGAAGTCCATCGATATTTTAGTGTAGCAAAATGGAATGATTATATGAAACTATGATCATGTAGTAACTAATAGTTTACAGCAAAAAACAGATGATAGTGTGTACTGATTACTCCCCAGCTGGCTGTGTAGGTTGTATCAGCGATGTTCACATTTTTATTTAATCGCAGTACCAGTTGCGGCAAACGTAGAGCATTTGCAATCGGTTACATTTGAAAACGGGAGCCCACGTACCAATTGGAGTGTGTGTGGTGCAGTTCAACTAGCAGTGGGGATCATGTTCTTCAGTTGAAAATCGCCTAAGGGCCGAAATGGATCGTGGAAAAATTGTGGTGCAACTTGTGCTGCGATCCAATAAAATATGACTGACAGTCGCAGATGTCTAGAGTCCAAAGAAAAAGATTTACAGAATAACAATTTCCACAGTATTTATAGCTAGAATGTTGGGCACAAACTGTTTAACTGTACGGGGGATGAGGTAACAGAATGATAGTTTAGCGCATTTTGTTAATATTGAAACGTACATAGCAAGAACGAACCACGTCAGTACGTCAGAGAAGAGCAGATTGGCCTGTCCCACGCTACACTTCCCGTAAGTTCCGTCAGTCCGTGCAGAATGGGCGCTGCCGCTTCCTTTACGTAGAGTATTTGAGGAGAGGATTTTTCCGCGCCAAGCGCTCCACCTAATTAGGTTTTTTCACGTAAAAGCATACAAGGAGCTGGCAGCAAAGCTAAATATGTAAAAAGCCAACGCAGAGGTCGCCCGTGGGTGCGATAAGCAGCTGGCGGAAATGCGAATGCGGGTTGCGGGATTTGAAACTTGTGTGGGCGTCTGTCGTCTGCCTGGTGCATCTGGGGGAGGGGGGGGGGGGAGGGAGGGAGGGATGGGAGGCCACGCGGCTGAGCGGCGCCTTCCGGCTCAGTGTAATTGGTAAGGGTTGCGGAGGGTGGGGAGGACGAGGTGGGAGGCGACGATGTGCCATTAGGGGGCGCTGGTTTCCACCCCTCCCCCTCCCTCCTTTCTATAAAATGGGTTCCCTGCTCCCAGGCTGCCTAGATGTGCCGTCGGTCTGTTCACAGTTACTGTGCCACACGTCAGACTGATAATTTTGTGTGTTTTTATCAGTGATAATGGAAGAGCTGAGAGGCGGTACTAAAATGCTGCTTCCATATATTTTGCGGTAGAAACTTGCGATACAATTGCAGAATGGAGGTTTGCAGAAAGTGAAGTGGATTCACAGCTAAGAGCAGAGACCGCATTTATGTCGGATTTTCTTCACTGCTCATACTAGGCAATCTGTACCCTCTTACGAACCATATCCTGTCCTTTCGTTACCAGTATCATGTGTGTCCGCAGATATTTGTGGAAGAGGGTGAAAGATTCTAAAATTGCCATTTTTTTATGCAAGTTGTCATTGAGTTTGAAGTACTGTAGGGAAGCAGCATACTCGCACCTTATAAAATCACATCAATCTTTCCATTATGTGCCAGCCTAGTCCGCTGTAACTAGCTCTGACGTCATAAATATTGCGCAATACTTTAAAATGAAGTAAATAACCTGAAACGTCTCTAGCATCTCAGGAGTAATACAAAATCAATATGTGTTGGATATCAGTTCAATAACTTTAACCATATTCGAAATTTGGATGTTTTTCTGTAAAAATCATTGGCGCAACAGAAAAGGGCTAGAAACTTAAAAATTTATATTTAGATTCCTTTTGCATAATAATTTAGTAGAAACAGTATTCTGGATCTCACAAATTAAAATTTTAGTTGAAATTCACGATTTTCTGGTTTTTGTCTTAGAAATTAAGGAAGCAAGATAGATTAAGTAGGCGAATAAATAAAGCTAGGATGTTTAAATTTAAGTAGAAGGGAGATCCGCTATAATCATAAAAATGTGAGAAGTTTCAACAGAATGACTATAAAACTATAGCTATAGCGTATCTCCAAAGAGCAAGTTCAGAGCTCGTCTACTGCGTGTAGTGTAATTAAATTAATTCTCTCGCCCAAAATATTTGACTTAGCCACGTCAGACTTTTATTATGATTACTTACCTGTGTGCTGATTGCATATTTTAATTGAGAGCTTCATCGGCCATCAGCAAAGGAAGCAATGATTTATTCAATAACTTAAAGTGGTACATTACTAGCCCAGCGGCTAGTCGGGAGAGCAGATTTGATCAGGCGTTCCCTTAGCCTTCCACACCACGGCTTTATATGTAAGAACGCTGCGCAAGAAAGGAAGGCCCCAGTTCTCTCCAGACTCTGATTAGCGCACCACCTGTGCCGGGAGTCGCGACGCGTCGGAATCATTGCTATAAACAGCCTCGGATGCCGTTATAAGTTGCTCGGGATACGCGTAACCATGAAATCGTTTTCGAGTGAAGTGTTAATTTTGGGATGACAATGATCTATCTTTAGTTTGCGTATGTCGTACTTTCACGTGCCGCCGCAGGACAGACATTTTACCATTATTAGCGTGGCGTTTGATGAGCGTTATCATCAAATTATGGCGAGCATTCACTTAAATATTTAATTTGAACAGTTATAGTTGCATCAGTGCATTAGACTCTGAACTGCTCTGGTAGTTGGATTGTGTGGATTCTTTTTGGTCTGTGACTTTCAGAATATAGTGAACATTTTAGAGTGAATGGTTTTTCATTATGATTCCCAGACAATCTCCTAATTTCTCAGAGCTATAAGCTGTAGCTATAAATGTGTTTCTCAGATGAAGTGGGCACTAGGTTCAAATGGTTCAAATGGCTCTGAGAACTATGGGACTTAACATCTGTGGTCATCAGTCCCCTAGAACTCAGAACTACTTAAACCTAACTAACCTAAGGAAATCACACACATCCATGCCCGAGGCAGGATTCGAACCTGCGACCGTAGCAGTCGCGCGGTTCCGGACTGAGCGCCTAGAACCGCTAGACCACCGCTGCCGGCTGGGCACTAGGAATTCTAATTACAGGCTTCACGTTTTGCTAATCACTTTCTGGTTGCCAATATTGTAGTTAGAGAGCCAGTGTTGAGAACGGCAAACAACAGCATTAAATAAATAATAGGAACATTAACAATTATTCCACCCGCCGCCCCACACTACTACGGCGAGTCAAGAACTAATTTTGACAGTTAATACACACAGTTATTTTTGTCTCAGTTGACTGATATGCTTTCACTCTTTAAGGTAAGTCATTTCGATAGTTCAATGGTAAGCATAATCATTGCTTTGTGCGGTATTGATCTTTTTCAATTATAAATATGAATATGAAAGCTGCTCCTTGATTAAACGACGTGATATTACATCCTTCTTGTGACTAAACAAGAAGATTAATCACTATCAATAAATTTAAGTTGACACTCAAAATTAAAGATGTAAAATAGAAAGAAACAGAATAATTGAGAAAATGCTGATTCATAGCAGCAAAAATAACCAGTAAAGTACGTCTTATTAATACTCCTCAAAGTGGAGACACAGGAAGTTAAATTTTTAAAATGCTTATTCAAAATTTATGCTATCCATAACACCTTGTTTCCTTACAAAATCCACATCTCCCCATTATTCTGTTATTTTTGTGCCTTATGTTATTTAATGCTGACTCCCATAATTAAAACAGAACGAAATGTATATTGAAATGAAGTGTTCTTGAAATATTGAGCATTTGGAAAGAAAGGCAGAAAGTATGGTCACAGGCTTGTCACTCGTGGAAAAGTGTAATGTTCAAAAACATGACTTGCAGATGCTTGGAGATAGACACTCTGCTTTGCACTCGGCAGTGGTTTGCAGAGTATTGCTGTAGTTGAAGTGCTAGTCAAAACAATGTCCGAAAAATACAATGACGTGGACGTACGAGTACGGGGTATTGCACACTATTAAGACAACACCAGAAGCAGCACATCAAACGTGAAACAAATGATCGAGAAAAATAGCAATTGAAATTAATAATACAGGGCGTTCCAAAAAAAAAAAAAAAATATTCATACTGGTTCACGCGTCATATGTTCTAAATGAGGGAAGACATGAAACTTCAGGGAAGTTTAAACTTATAAAGATTTTATTTCCGAAATAATCATCTGACTTTATAAGGATATATCTCTTACAGTTTTTCACCTACGACTTTAGGGTACGTTTTACAATTACGTTTACGATCAAAGTTTACCTTCCACAAATGTTCAGTGTCCCTCCACCGAACCCATCAGAAACGTCCAGAATGATCGTACCAACAGCGTATCTGGAGCTAATGCACTCACTGATGTCTGCTGTGCGGCATCACAATTCCCCAAAGGAGTCATTCCGAGACCCCCCCCCCCCCCCCCCCCCAAAGAGATTCACAGAACGTGAGACCAGATGCCCGTTACGCAGTCTTTGAGGCTGCGGAATCCCCCTTTCGTGGAAAACCTAATTCTGGGTACGCCACTCCTCAAACATGTATCCTGCCAATATGAACTTATTGTGCACAGTTTCTAATGGATAACGCCGTTTTTAGGCCCTAGGCATAGATCCTAAAGTGTGGAGTTCACACAATAATTTAAGGTGACAGGAAAGTTTCTGACAAGAACAATATTTCATTTAAAGACACTAATTTATCATTAAATTGTAGGTGACGAAAGCTCATGAAAAGGGAGAGAATCAAACAGTTGACTAATGTTATCTGTATGAAAATCCTGATTAGTGGTTCTGTGAGTTGTGGTGTTACTTCACTGCATGTGAAATTACACCCTGTTAACTCAGAAACGGTGGTGTGAAATCCAATTTCTAAACTCCATATTTCCTGATAGAAGACAAAGACTGAAAGCTTGGTGGCCGATCGAAAGGTTCATACATTCAGCACACGTACGTTGAACCTGTGACAGCCTGTAGTACGTAATTTCAAAAGTGCGGAATATGAACGACGTAGCTCGCCGATGCCTATGTAAATGCTTACCGTAATTTAATTGCCTTGCGCCGCGATGAACGCCGCTGCCGTGCAGGCTCTCTCGAGAACACCAGGCCGCGTTGCTGTAAGTGCAGTACCGTTCCCTGGACATCTAAATCGGACGTCGCTGTGGTCACGACCTCGTCTCAGCTGAAGATGCCGCCTCCACCGCGCCTCCACGCGGAGTACTACATTTCTGGCTCTCGTACGCCCAGCTCTCCTTTCACGCCAAGCAGTACCAGTCGTCAATTGCGAAAATACGAAACACTGCACCCCAGTAGCGAGGTTTCTTTCCAGCATAGAAAAGCACTCCAAAGCGGTGTGTCGTGATCAGAGGTGAGTCTTACAGCAAAACTCTCTCGTACCTTAAAACTCGCCCGTTCCAGCTCTGTGTTCGTGTCGTCACAAATATAGTAGAGTTTTTGCGAATATGGCTCTAGCCTCGCATCAGAGTGTCTCTGACGAGGCTAGAGCATTATTTTCTGCAGCCCTTGTATTCTAAAGCGGCCAATGACTATCTACAAAGGCGGTCCACAAAACCCTGAGGAAGCAGTCCCCACAAACTGCTTTTGTCGCCCCTCTGCCTCTAGACTACACGCTGGGATTCGTCAGCAGCCACAGTTCTGCAATTCAGTCTGACCCTCCGTTCTCTACATTTAGCAAAGCGCTGTCTTCCATAGCAGTCTCTGTTTGCCCTATCTTAGCTCGAGTGCCCTGTGTCTTCTCATGCCTGAAAACCACTGAGTCCATCACCATGTTCGTGCTGGCATAAGCTGTCGCAAGCACACCGGCCGGCAAAGATGTAGCAAGAACAACAATCGTAGGCGCTGGATGAAGCGCGCCTAGCCGGAGAGAGGCAAAAGACAGACTCGCAAACAACTTGCCGCCAACGCCCACTCGACCGCGAGTATTTAGATCGCCGCTGCTGACCAGTCACTAGCGCAGTCTCCCAGTCGCTAGCTCAATCACTGACGTTCACAGCTCGTGGTTTGGGGGCTAGCGTTGCTGCCTCTAGATCACGGGGTCCTGGATTGGGGATTTTCTCTGCCCAGGGACTGGGTGGTTGTGTTGCCCTCATCATTTCATCATCATCATCTATCGTGGCTGTGGCAAAATTGGACTGTGAGAAAATTGGGACTTTGTATCGGCTATGATGACCGCACAGTTGAGCGCACCACAAACTAAACATCATCATCATCATCATCATCATCATCATGTCACTGACGCACCAACTCGCACTCCAGTTTGGGGTCTGTATTCATCGAATAGCGGGACTCTTACTTCACCAGCAGTGAGGCTAATGTGGACTATTATGGAAGAGCTTGCACCACAACACATGGACTCTCTTAAGATAAGAAGCTTCCTGTTTATGTAAATGAAGAACTCTGTTAATCCATGTGGGAAGTTGTGTTGTAGAAAGAGGGTGGTTCAAATGGCTCTGAGCACTGTGGGACTTTAACATCTGAGGTCATCAGTTCCCTAGAACTTAGAACTACTTAAACCTAACTAACCTAAGGACATTACACACATCCATGCCCGAGGCAGGATTCGAACCTGCGACCGTAGGAGTCGCGCGGTTCCGGACTGAAGCGCCTAGAACCGCTCGGCCGCCGCGGCCGGCTGGAAAGAGGATACCGACCACCAAACATCATCCTCTCTCTTGCACACAACTATGTTAAAGAAGGGAAATGAAAAAAACATAGAAGACCGTACTACCAGTCACTGTGGTCCACAATGTTCAATAAAAACACTCTCAATGCAATCCCCACTGTTGTTGTCCTTTAAGTAACTCAAGCAATCTCAAATTAAATGAAAGGTGTGCAAAATTGTGTGTCGCGTTTCAAGGCACGTTAAAAATGTTCATTTACATGGAAGTGCTGCTGCGGTAGTATACTTCGTCCTGTTAAAACTCAAATTTTCGTCATTTTAGAGCAATTGTGGTAGACGACAGAACTCTTACCACATCGATGCACGAGAGAGCAAAGTGGCAGCACGGGGGAGACCCCTGCCAGCGACCATCAGAACCAGAAACTTGCAACTGGTGCCAAGGTAAACTTTCAGTTTTGATCCACAAGTTAAATCCACACTAATTCCACAACACATATGTGCCATGATTCATAACATTCAAGAAAGTAACTTAAAAAGATTAACGTCGCTAGGAAATTAAAAAAAAGAAGTAGAATAAAAAATAACCCTCACTTCCACTTGTTACTTCGAGCAGCCAGTAAACATGCGACACTGACTAGATCGACTAATAAGCAGTACACTGGATGTCCCAAGAGGAACAGTAAATACCCAGTGATATGGCAGGATTGATCATTCGAAGCAAAACGGTCTATCAAACATAATCTTTAAAATGCACACCTTGAGAGCTGTCAGCACTTCGTCTCCGCTATTGTGAAAGATTTCTTCTACAGAACAAGTGCTCTTAGCTGTTACGGTGTGCATATTCGAGCCCATGTTTATTATAACTTTTTGCCTCGAATGATCGTTCCTGTCGCATCCCTGAATATTGATCATACTTCCTAGGACTGACTCCCTGTATGTCGCCAATGGCGGTGCCGGTATTTCCGCCGTATACGTGCGAAAACAAGGATCTCTGCTTATGAGTCGACAGGTAATAAATCCGCAAGAAACTTGATGCTGAACCCGCCATGATAATTCAGCTTCAGTTCATGAAGCCTAATATTAAATCTATCATCGAAAATAAGAACCAACATCACCAGTCTCACTAAAATTTAATACTTTTGCTGATAGTTATTTTAATTGTAAGTTTAAGAAATTTGGGGCTACTTTTAAAATTACCGGGTGATCAAAAAGTCAGTATAAATATTAAAACTTAATAAACCACCGAATAATGTAGATAGGTAAAAATTGACACACATGCTTAGAATTAGCATGGGGTTTTATTAGAAGAAAGAAAAAGAAAGTTCACAAAATGTCCGACAGATGGCGCTGGACAGCAAAACTGCTACCGTGACGGATGAGAGGTACACAGATATGTTCCAGAATCGCATCATCCCCAGATTGCCTGATAAACACCTGCTGGAACGTTCGATGTTCATGCAGGATGGCGCTCCACCCCATATTGCTAGACGCGTGAAAGATCTCTTGCGCGCGTCGTTTGGTGATGATCGTGTGCTCAGCAGCCACTTTCGTCATGCTTGACCTCCCAGGTCCCCAGACCTCAGTCCGTGCGATTATTGGCTTTGGGGTACCTGACGTCGCAAGTGTATCGCGATCGACCGACATCTCTAGGGATTCTGAAAGACAACATCCGACGCCAGTGCCTCACCATAACTCCGGACATTCTTTACAGTGCTGTTCACAACATTATTCCTCGACTACAGCTATTGTTGAGGAATGATGGTGGACATATTGAGCATTTCCTGTAAAGAACATCATCTTTGCTTTGTCTTACTTTGTTATGCTAATTATTGCTATTCTGATCAGATAAAGCGCCATTTGTCGGAATTTTTTTAACTTTTTTAACTTGTGTTATGTTCCATTTCACCAGAGATGACTGCTTTCCTGGAGAATGCTTGGTTCAAATGGCTCTGAGCACTATGGGACTTAACATCTGAGGTCATCAGTCCCGTATTAGAACTACTTAAACCTCATGTCATTCCAAGCATGTGTGTCAATTTGTACCTCTCTATCTACATTATTCCGTGATTTATTCAGTTTTCAAATTTATACTAACTTTTTGATCACCCGGTACTTACTGAAGCAAATACTGTAAATATTATTTCAAACAATTGTCATTCTTGTTGCAAATAATTTTACTTTGAAAACGTGATATATAAACAAATCAGGCATCCCACGATAAAAAGTGGACATCAAAAACGGTGGCTCTTACCGAAACAGTCATGATGCAGATGATGTAGTCAGCTGAAATCTATTATATTTGACAATCGGAGAATATATTGTGAGAAAGTTGCTTGCAAACTTAACGCTATAACAAGACCGAAAAATTTAATTATAGTCGTACATTACAGAAGACTGAAGATGAATGCGATTCTAATATTGAAGAGGCAAATCGGAGCGGATTAATAGATTTATTAGACAGGTGTGAAATAAGCTTAATATCACTCTTGCTTCATGTTGGCTATGTCTGCTTAGCTTTCTTGAAGTTCATGTCGCAGCAAATGATGCATATTTGAACTATGATTACGCTGAAGCGGTTTTGCGTCCATGTCTCGCTGTGGAAGGAAACTAAATTTGTGATAGTGTGAATAACGTTCGTTAAAAAGTTGGAGATACAGGAAACGGAAGTCGTGGGGAAACTTTAATCTCATTTGTGCGAGACTGCCAGGAAATTAATTGCAGCCCCGGGAAGCGGAAATTACAGGTAAGGCCTCATTAACACCTCTCACAACTTTCGCTGCTTCAAACAAGAGTTGCAATGGATTACATTCCGCGCGATTCTTCTTTAATCACGTCGACAAAACGTATTGTGCATTCAGAAAATAACGGACAAATGATGAAGGAAATTTCATAGGGGTTGCATATTTGCGGTTTTAATCCTGACATGCCTGGGCAATATTTATCACATTCACTCATTTTCAGCACCTAAAAAGTAAAAATAATACTGTATTTGCGTTGCGTTGTATCGATATTAGACGTATGGTGCATTGCTCCAGTAAACCGAGAATGTTGTATTACACATGCTGCATCGTCTAACCGTGTCAGGTTGCTGGACGCCAAAAACATCCATGTGCGTGCCACAAAATAAGTTCCAAGAGACCACCTTGATGATGACACGAGCATGGAAAGAGATAAATAGTCTGACTGGTGCAAAACATTATCGGTATTTGTGTAGAATTCACTGCAAGTATGAAAGCTGGACAGCACCACTCTTGATGTTGATAAATTGGGCAGCGTGTAACGAAACTTTATAAACTGTGGAGCACGTTCTTCAAGCAAAGAAAGAGAATTTACTGTACGGATGTGATTCCGGAGCGCTACATTTCTATCAGAGATCATTTTCTGCAACTCTTAATTGTACAATTATCGTGGAAATGCACAGGGAAAAGACGCACCAGCATACCACGTGCAAAGTCTTTCTTCCTTGAAATGGTCAAAATACCCATTAGTTACGTGTGGATAAGTTGTAATTCTTACGTTTACTGTCTGTGTTATGTTCCATTTCACCAGAGATGACTGCTTTCCTGGAGAATGCTTGGTTCAAATGGCTCTGAGCACTATGGGACTTAACATCTGAGGTCATCAGTCCCGTATTAGAACTACTTAAACCTAATTAACCTAAGGGCATCACAAATATCCATGCCCGAGGCAGAATTCGAACCTGCGACCGTAGCGGTCGCGCGGTTCCAAACTGAAGCGCCTAGAACCGCTCGACCACACCGGCCGGCCCTGGAGAATGCTCTTAACTGATTTGCTGCGTCCGACATTACGATTTTCCGCTACGGCTCTGACGTCGGACGATGTAAAAGTTTCCATTATTGTGCTATGAATTAAGAATTAGGAGATTGCAGTGAGTATTGGATTGGAAAGGGTTATCAGTGTGTCGAAACATACTAGTTGGAGCTGCACACCATCTCAGTGTTAACGCCGTTAGTTTTCTGAATAGCCTATTCAGCGACAGATAGATAGGAAGTGGGGGCAATTTATCAGTCTTCACTCTTCTGCCGGAGACGGCAAAGGACTTTGAAGAAACTTGTGACAGCCAGAGCGAGAGCACCAGCAGCAGCGAGTACTGTTTGTATAAAGCGTTTTTGTACTTATTTGCTGCGCTTAGCTTTTAAATAGTTTTTCTGGGAAAACCTAGCGTAGTTTTCGCGTCTCGTATTTCAGTGAGTGTTTCTTGATTATCAGAGTAGCTCATCAGAAGATTATCTTGGGAATTTGTCACCGTATAGAGTAAGGTAAACATAGTCATGTGTAGGGACTGTGGTTGTTGTGAGCGGACGCAAGGAGAATTGGCCACTCTTCGGGGGCAGGTGGAGGCTTTGTCTGTTAGGCTCATCGAGCTCGAGGCGCAGGCGTCGGCTCGTAGTGGCGTTGGGGCAACTGTGGTGAGACCTATGCCTACTTCGGTGGCCTTGGAATCACATGGAACCCCTGATGTCGCTGCGTCTTCCGGCAGTGAGCATCTTACCGGTCAGCCATCACTCCAGGGTGAATGGCGGACAGTGGTGGGCTCGCGCGTGCCTGGCCGAAAGGCAAAGGTGGGATCTGGCCGCGTGGCAGCTGCCTTACCCCTTTCCAACAGGTACGGGGTGCTTCCTAGTGGTGATGACATCGTTTCCGAGCCACCACAGGATGCCTCGCCTGTTGGGCCAGTGGCCGATTCTCCGGCAAGGTCCCGACAGTCACAGAGGGCGGGCCTATTAGTTATAGGGAGCTCCAACGTTAGGCGGGTTATGGAGCCCCTCAGGAAAATAGCGGGTAGGTCGGGGAAGAATGCCAGTGTGCACTCGGTGTGCTTGCCGGGGGGTCTCGTCCGTAATGTGGAGGAGGCCCTTCCGGCAGCTATTGAACGCACTGGGTGTTACCGGCTGCAGATAGTAGCACATGTCGGAACGAATGACGCCTGCCGCTTGGGTTCTGAGGCCATCCTTGGTTCCTTCCGGCGGCTGGCTGATTTGGTGAAGACAACCAGCATCGCACGCGGAGTGCAAGCTGAGCTTAATATCTGCAGCATAGTGCCCAGAGTCGATCGCGGTCCTCTGGTTTGGAGCCGTGTGGAGGGTCTAAACCAGAGGCTCAGACGACTCTGCGACTATAATGGTTGCAAATTCATCGACCTCCGTTATTGGGTGGAGAACTGTAGGGCCCCCCTAGACAGGTCAGGCTTGCACTACACACCGGAAGCAGCTACTAGGGTAGCAGAGTACGTGTGGCGTGCACACGGGGTTTTTTTAGGTTAGAGGGACCCCCCTAGGCGAAACGATAAAATACCTGACGGCTTACCAGAGAGGACATTATCATCGTTGATAAAGAACGTCCGTCCTCAGAGACCAAAAACAGGAAAAGTTAACGTAATATTGGTAAACTGCAGGAGTATCCAGGGCAAGGTTCCTGAATTAGTATCTCTTATTGAAGGAAATAGTGCGCATATAGTATTAGGAACGGAAAGTTGGTTAAAACCGGAAGTGAACAGTAACGAAATCCTAGACACAGAATGGAATATATACCGCAAGGATAGGATAAACGCCAATGGTGGAGGAGTATTTATAGCAGTAAAGAATTCAATAATATCCAGTGAAGTTATTAGCGAATGCGAATGTGAAATAATCTGGGTTAAGTTAAGTATCAAAGGTGGGTCAGATATGATAGTCGGATGCTTCTATAGACCACCTGCATCAGCAACCGTAGTAGTTGAGCGCCTCAGAGAGAACCTGCAGAACGTCGTGAAGAAGTTTCGTGACCATACTATTGTAATAGGGGGAGACTTCAATCTACCAGGTATAGAATGGGATAGTCACACAATCAGAACTGGAGCCAGGGACAAAGACTATTGTGACATTATCCTGACTGCCTTGTCCGAGAATTACTTCGAGCAGATAGTTAAGAGAACCAACTCGTGAAGCTAACGTTTTAGACCTCATAGCAACAAATAGACCGGAACTTTTCGACTCCGTGAATGTAGAAGAGGGTATCAGTGATCATAAGTCAGTGGTTGCATCAATGACTACAAGTGTAATAAGAAATGCCAAGAAAGGAAGGAAAATATATTTGCTTAACAAGAGTGATAGGGCACAAATCGCAGAATATCTGAGTGACCACCATCAAACGTTCATTTCTGAGGAAGAGGATGTGGAACAAAAATGGAAAAAATTCAGAAGCATCGTCCAGTACGCCTTAGATAAGTTCGTACCGACTAAGGTCCAAAGCGAGGGGAAAGATCCACCGTGGTATAACAATCATGTACGAAAGGTACTACGGAAACAAAGAAAGCTTCATCATAGGTTTAAGAGTAGTCGAATCATAGCTGATAAGGAAAAGCTGAACGAAGCGAAAAAGAGCGTAAAGAGAGCAATGAGAGAAGCATTCAACGAATTCGAACATAAAACATTGGCAAACAATCTAAACAAGAACCCTAAAAAGTTTTGGTCATATGTAAAATCGGTAAGCGGATCTAAATCCCCTATTCAGTCACTCGTTGACCACGATGGCACCGAAACAGAGGACGACCGAAGAAAGGCATAAATACTGAATTCAGTGTTCCGAAACTGTTTCACTGCGGAAAATCGTAACACGGTCCCTGACTTCAGCCGTCGCACGGACGCCAAAATGGAAAATATTGAAATAAACGATATCGGAATTGAAAAACAACTGCTATCACTTAGTAGCGGAAAAGCATCCGGACCAGACGAGATACCCTTAAGATTCTACAGTGATTATGCTAAAGAACTTGCCCCCTTTCTATCAGCAATTTATCGTAGATCGCTGGAAGAACGTAAGGTACCTAGCGACTGGAAGAAAGCGCAGGTCGTTCCCATTTTCAAGAAGGGTCATAAATCAGATGCGAATAATTATAGGCCTATTTCGCTTACGTCAATCTGTTGTAGAATAATGGAACATGTTTTGTGTTCTTGTATTATGACGTTCTTAGATAACACAAATCTCCTTCATCATAACCAACATGGATTCCGCAAACAGAGATCATGTGAAACTCAGCTCGCCCTATTTGTCCAAGAAATTCACAGTGCCGTAGACACTGGCGAGCAGATTGATGCCGTATTCCTGGACTTCAGGAAGGCATTTGATACGGTTCCGCACTTACGTTTAGTGAAAAAAATACGAGCTTACGGAATATCGGACCAGGTTTGTGATTGGATTCAGGATTTCCTAGAAGAAAGAACACAACATGTCATTCTTAACGGTTCAAAATCTGCAGATGTAGAGGTAATTTCGGGAGTACCGCAGGGAAGCGTGATAGGGCCTTTATTGTTTACAATATACATAAATGACTTAGTTGACAACATCGGTAGCTCCGTGAGGCTATTTGCAGATGACACGGTTGTCTACAAGAAAGTAGCAACATCAGAAGACTCGTACGTACTCCAGGAGGACCTGCAGAGGATTAATGCATGGTGCGACAGCTGGCAGCTTTCCCTAAACGTAGATAAATGTAATATAATGCGCATACATAGGGGCAGAAATCCATTCCAGTACGATTATGCCATAGGTGGTAAATCATTGGAAGCGGTAAGGACCGTAAAATACTTAGGAGTTACTATCCGGAGCGATCTGAAGTGGAATGATCACATAAAACAAATAGTGGGAAAAGCAGGCGCGAGGTTGAGATTCATAGGAAGAATTCTAAGAAAATGTGACTCATCGACGAAAGAAGTAGCTTACAAAACGCTTGTTCGTCCGATTCTTGAGTATTGCTCATCAGTATGGGACCCTTACCAGGTTGGATTAATAGAAGAGATAGACATGATCCAGCGAAAAGCAGCGCGATTCGTCATGGGGACATTTAGTCAGCGCGAGAGCGTTACGGAGATGCTGAACAAGCTCCAGTGGCGGACACTTCAAGAAAGGCGTTACGCAATACGGAGAGGTTTATTATCGAAATTACGAGAGAGCACATTCCGGGAAGAGATGGGCAACATATTACTACCGCCCACATATATCTCGCGTAATGATCACAACGAAAAGATCCGAGAAATTAGAGCAAATACGGAGACTTACAAGCAGTCGTTCTTCCCACGCACAATTCGTGAATGGAACAGGGAAGGGGGGATCAGATAGTGGTACAATAAGTACCCTCCGCCACACACCGTAAGGTGGCTCGCGGAGTGTAGATGTAGATGTAGATGTAGAATGGATAGTGTCTTGAAACGTGATGAACACCGACAAAAGCAAAGCAAGACTAATGGATGCAGCCGAATTAAATAAGGCGACGGTGAGAGAATTGCATTAGGAAATGAGACACTTAAAGTGGTAGCAGAGTTTTGCTACTGGGGCAGCTAAGTAAGTGATGATGGCTGAAGAATAGAGGATCCAATATGCAGCCTTGCAGTTGTAAGAAAAGCACAACTTAAAAGATGAAATTGTTAACATCGAATTTAAATGTTAGTGAATCGAAATTGTAACCTCTCCCTACGCTCCCAGTTAATTACTTCTTAAATGAACCGTGTACCTAAAGTTCCCTGTTGTGCAGGAAAGGCATCTACTCCGAAGAATAAATTAAATGCGTGAAATACAGGTGCTGCTACAACTGAATCGCCAGTGCTCGGTACTTGCAGCAGTGACGACAAGAATGGAAAAGTCAGTTAAAGTAAATTAATATAAAATTGGGGTGGATGGAATTACAGTGGTTAGTTAAATTTGGTAAATGTTATAAATTCAATTAATGAATCAATGAAAATTAACGGTTGCCAGCTCACAAAATTACTGTCCCTATAATTACTGTCAGTTAATGCTGAGAAACTTTTGTAAGAATTTTTCGTTTTGCTGCAAGGCGAAACAGCACAAAATTGGTAAATACTGCCATGGCGTAGTTTCAGATGGATATGTCACAATGAGCAAATACCTTTCAGTTAAGTAGCAATTCATGGAAATCAATTAGTAATAAACAAATAACAGCAAAACCTCATCAGTGTTCAACAGTTACGTTAAGTGCAAAAATTTCGTGACGTCACTCAGTAAAATTCTTACTGTCTTTAATTTTGCTCAGAAAGTTATTTATGTTACTGAAAGATGTCATTTAGCTTGAAAGTTATCGTAATGATACAGCGTCATTCAATAATCACTGTCGTGTGAAGTACAGTTACATAATTTACAATGTCAAAATATCGATTGTAAGAGAATGGCAAGGTTCTTGATATAATTTTACTGACTCATTGGGTTGTTGTAAATTCATCTTTCATTACTATTCATCAACAATTATTGCTAATCACTTTGTGCAACTGCTACTATTATTTGCTCAAGACGTTACTTTCTGACTGATTGTAGTTGTGTAGAATTAAGAACTTATTTTTTGTGTGTTTTTCATAGATACAAGTCTTTCACTGAATCTTGCTCTGTTAAGTATTGTCTTTCAAATTAGTGTTTACTAGCCTTGAGGATTTCTGTTAATTGTAGTCTTGCAAATTATTGAAATTTTGGGTACCGTTATTTTTTTTCGCATAAAACACTGCAATAGTTCCTCAACCATCAGGAGTTTCCGCGATCATTAGTTCAAAAATGGCTCTGAGCACTATGGGACTTAACATCTGTGGTCATCAGTCCCCTAGAACTTAGAACCACTTAAACCTAACTAACCTAAGGGCATCACACACATCCATGCCCGAGGCAGGATTCGAACCTGCGACCGTAGCAGTCGCGCGGTTCCGGACTGCGCGCCTAGAACCGCTAGACCACCGCGGCCGGCTATATGGAAGGAAACCAAATTTTGATTATAATAAGTCTTCTTCTTCAGTAGCGCTACAGCCCATTCAACGATCTTCCTGCACACTTCTCGTTTATTTGCTGTTCTTTTCCATCCCCGGACTCCCATACGTGTAATATCCACTATTAAGTCGTCAGTCCATCTTCTAGGTCTCCCTTTTGGCATAGCTGAATGGATCACATCTTTCATCATTTTCTTTAAAATTCTCTCCTCTGCCATTCTCTCCACGTGTCCTAACCATCGTATTCGCTGTGATACCACTAATTTAACTAGGCCCCTACCCTGCATTAACTCTTGTAATTCGGCATCGTGGTGTATTCTCCAGCCTTCTTCCACCCTTATTGGCCAATAGATTTTCCGTAGTATTTTCTGATTTTTCTTAGTGCATTTTTATCATGTTCTATCAACGTCCATACCTCTGACCCGTATGTGATAACTGGGCGGATTAAGAAGTTATTTATTAGCAGTTGTGTTTTTATTGTAACAAGGCTCTGTTTCCTGCTTGCATTTTTCCCTTATAGCCTTTCCAATACTGTTATCATTTGTTATTAGGGCTCCCAAGTAGTTAAAAGCAGGCACTCCTTTGAAACATTTCCCATTGATGTTTAGGTCTTTAGAGGTTCTTCTGGCCTCAGATTGTGACATTACCATATACTTTGTTTGCGTGCAGAAAGCACACTGAAACTGATGTAGGGTTTGGTAGTTAGGCGTAGATGGCTGCTTGCACAGGACTGACTAACGTGGGGTAGCTCAGCGTGTTCGGTCAGAGAGCCGGTTGGCCCCTGTAATAAAAAACTGAGTGGAAAGGTCAACAAACGAACTTAAACTGAAGTCAATGTGACGTCCGCAACGACCAAACACAACGATAAAAAAAAGGCTAGCGTTGCTGACTCTGGATCTCGGGGTCCCGGGTTCGATTCACGGCCGGGTTGAAGATTTTCTTCTCCTGGGGACTGTGTGTTTGTGTTTTCCTCATCTTTTCATCATCATTCGTGAAAGTGGCCAGATTGGACTGTGTAAAGACGGAATTTGTACGGGTGCTGATAACCGCACAGTTGAACGACCCACAAACTAATCATCATCATCGTAAACGTGAAGTTTGAAGACAGTGTATTACCCTTTTGACTGTCACGGAGCTTGTTGTTCATAGTTCCGAGTATTTATACGGTAGGTTACTGAAACTACTGGGAGACGATATAATGAAGTGCACAACAAGAAGTGACAATTTTGTTTCACGCTGTGTTTGATGAAACAACAGTTGGATATTATTTCGCCGCCATCTACCGCTGTCCCAGCCCACGCATCTCTCTTTTTGCTAGACAAAACGAGGGCGGCGCAGCCCCTGTATCGGGCGGCTGCCTCGACGGTGAACTTTGTGCGGCCAGCACGGCAGGGCGGGAACAAAGAGCAGAACACGGCCAGTGCTCCCTGGGGAGAGCGGTGGAGAGGTTCATTTGGCGCCCGCTGCGCGGCCGGTCAGCACTCGACACGGCAATACACTCACCCACTTCTCAGCCCGGCCACCAGCAGGCGGCGACGTCTCTCCCTACCACGCGTGTGCGGAAAATAACTAATACTGTTTTTTTTAATAAAAGTTATTTATTCGTCTATAACCATGTTATCCTCTTCTAAACATCTACATCTACATGGTTACTCTGGAATTCACACTTAAGTGCCTGGCAGATGGTTCATCGGACCATTTTCATACTCCTTTGTACCATTCCAATTACGAATGGCGCGTGGGGAAAAGGAACACCTAAAAAAATAGATCTCGCCGCAAAGAAAACCGTCTTTGTTTCAATGACTGCCACCGCAACTCGCGTATCATATCAGTGACACTCTCACCCCTATTGCGCGATAACACGAAACGAGCTGACCTTCTTCGCACTTTTTCGATGTCCTCCGTCAATCCTACCTGGTAAGGATCCCATATCGCGCAGCAATATTCAAGCAGAGAACGGACTAGTGTAATGTAAAACTTCCTGGCAGATTAAAACTGTGCGCCGGACCGAGACTCGAACTCGGGACCTTTGCCTTTCGCGGGCAAGTGCTCTACCATCTGAGCTACCCAAGCACGACTCACGCCCCGTCCTCACAGCTTTACTTCTACCAGTACCTCGTCTCCTACCTTCCAAACTTTACTTCTGCGTGAACGATTTCTTTTCTTTCGCTGTCTTCAGCTGTCACACCAGACTGATCAACGGGAGACTGGATGGGAGCCTTAGACGCATTTAGTGATTTTTACATAGCAGCATAACTTCCTCGGGTTCTCGGGCATATCTTTCGCTAAGGTGTGGTAGTTGTTGTATGCTTCGCAGAAAGCTTTTGTCACAGATCGCACGAATCTCTAACCTTCGCATGTCGTCACTTGCCCGTTCTCTTTTTAACCGAGAGTGCAACACCCACTGCTTTTTTAGAGTTTCCTGAACCTCGTTGTTGAATCGTGGTGGGTCTTTGCCGTCCTTAATCCACTTCCGAGGCACATAGTTCACAAGGGCACATTTTACAGTCTGTTTAAACATTTCCCAAAATTCCCCTACGTCCATTTTGCTGGAACCAACTGGTGTCAATTCACTCTGTGTTAACAACTGCCCGCATCTCGTGGTCGTGCGGTAGCGTTCTTGCTTCCCACGCCCGGGTTCCCGGGTTCGATTCCCGGCGGGGTCAGGGATTTTCTCTGCCTCGTGATGGCTGGGTGTTGTGTGCTGTCCTTAGGTTGGTTAGGTTTAAGTAGTTCTAAGTTCTAGGGGACTTATGACCACAGCAGTTGAGTCCCATAGTGCTCAGAGCCATTTTTTTTGTTAACAACTGCTTATCTGAGCTTGACGTGTCGACGGTACTACTTCTGTATAGCAGTCTATCGCTGAAACACGCTTCCGCAGCAAAGCTCAGAATGGCTCTGCTGCTGGCCACACGCCGCCAAACGCGCCATCTCGCGAAGCTCCGAAGGGCCAGATCTGCGCAATTTAATTTGAGGGCACAATCCTTTTGGCTTGCCATGTGTTCTATTTTCTCGAAGGAGATACGACGTGTGACGTTTTCAGCCCTCTCTTTCAGGACCTCGATTTCCTTTACTGTGTAAGGAGTACTGCTATCTTTGAGTCATAAGGTATCGATACTGTACTCATTACGTATCGCCGGCTTCTTGAACTCTCGCAGGCGAGTGCGCTTATTTCTCTGAGGGACTTTTTCTCTGAGGGACTATGTCGTGGTGTGTAATGACAACAATGCCGCAGCACCCTAATTCAGGTTTTCCGTGATTTCCCTAAATCGCTTCAGCCAAATGCCGCGATGGTTCCTTTGAAAGGCGACGGCCGACTTCCTTCCTCATCCTTCCCTAGTCCGGTAGGACCGATGACCTCGCTGTGTGGTCCCCTGCCCCATATCAACCAACCAGCCACAGCGCTCGTGGTAACGCGCCGTCATGGCATGTGCCGTCGAGTCTGTTGACCTCCAGCGTGGAGCGGCCGTGCGCAGCTGCGTCGAGAACAAGTAGTGGGAAGAATCTGGTAGAAAATGGAATTAATACTCGTAGTTGAATGTGTTCCATACGTTTTCTGAAGAAAAGTATTTCAGTAATTCGGTTATTTCCCGAAAAGGTGCCCGGGATGAGACCTGTATGATTGATGCAGCGTCGTGTTTCGGTATCAGTAATAATCGTGGAGAAACATATTGACACTAGAAAGTAAATGAAAAGGCTAGCTCGCTCGGTTAGCCGTGCGGTCTAACGCACTGGCTTCGGGGCGGGAAGGCGTGCCGGTCCCCGGCACGAATCCGCCCGGCAGATTAGTGTCGAGGACTGGTGTGCCGGCCAGTCTGTGGATGGTTTTTAAGGCGGTTTTCCATCTGCCTCGGCGAATGCAGGCTGGTTCCCCTTGTTCCGCCTGAGTTACACTATGTCAAAAATGGTTCAAATGGCTCTCAGCACTATGGGACTTAACATCTGAGGTCATCTGTCACCTAACTAACCTAAGGATATCACACGCATCCATGCCCGAGACAGGATTCGAACCTGCGACTGTAGCGGTCGTGCGTTTCAAGACTGAAGCGCCTAGAACCGCTTGGCCACTCCGGTCGGCTACACTATGTCGACAATTGCTGCGCAAACACTTTCTCCACGTACATGTACACCATAATTACTCTATCACGCACACATTGGGGTTACAACTCGTCTGGTGTGAGACGTTCGCGGGGGGTTCACTAGGGACCGAAACGCACTATAACCATGGGTTAGGTGTGGAGCGGCAGTGGGGTGAGTGGACTGCTGCAGTGGGGTGAGTGGACTGCTGCAGCCTGTTGTGGGGTTGTAAACCACTGAGGACTACGGCGGGGACGAAGCCTCTCCGTCGTTTCTACGTCCCCGGTTCCACACAGTACAACAGAAAAGGCTTCTGTGAACAGTGATTCCCAGTTTAATTAATGTAGAGACGCAACGTAGCAATAATTACTGCAATGTGAATGTGGACCACAGGTAATCGTTAAACTAGACTGGTTGAGGGTAGGAATTGTTAGGGAAGCGTTACCTGCAAAAGGCACAATAAAGCAAAGTAATCTGACTTGTAATGTTACTATTTCAAAATGCCATTTTTCATTGTTTGATTAAGTAATTTGAAAGTATGAGAGAGACGTTTGCGTATTAGACACATGTCAGACTATTTTCGTAAAGGAGCGTGGTCTCTAGGTAAAGCACCCGTACTTGAGTCCGATAGCAGCAAAAATAAACACAAGAACGAGAGGAGCTTTACATCTGCGGTTTCTGTGTTACCTATTACTACTACGAGATCATCAATGAATGTCACACAGCCAATGTCTACTAGTCCTTCGGTTTTCCTTCGTGGCCTGACTGGTTTATAAAATCCCTGTATCTTCCCGTCATTTTCCCATTCCCTGACAATTTTGACTAATAATGTATCGAACAATAGTGCCGAAACACCATCGGTCGGTGTCGCTCTTGTTCTAATCTGTGACGACGCTCCAATGAATTTAATTTTGGATTTCGTGTTTGTTCAAATGGCTCTGAGCACTATGGGACTTAACATGTGGTCAATAGTCCCCTAGAACTTAGAACTACTTAAACCTAACTAACCTAAGGACACCACACACATCCATGCCAGAGGCAGGATTCGAACCTGCGACCGTAGCAGTCGCGCGGTTCCGGACTGAGCGCCTAGAACGTGTTTGTTAGTGCCTGGTAATGTTCACTATCTTTTATTATTATTATTATTATTATTGTGATTTTCAGTCCATCATTAATCATATAGCCGTGTTACCTGTAAACACACTCTAAAGATCTCTGGTTAGATATAATCTTGCTAGGTAGAATAAATGTATTGACAAATGAAGATATAAATTAATGCTAAAGGCTGACGCAGCAGAACACACTAATGTCGACGTTTGACTGAGTCGCTTGTGTTAACAATCGGAACCGCTGAGTCACATTTAGTCTGCCAGAGTTCTTACAGTTCGCAAACAGGTAGCGAAAAATCTATGACTCCCAACACATTAACACCTGGACCACCAAAACGTTCATATTCGACAGTGTTCCCGAGAGCGTTACGTGTTCCCACCTCTCGAAACTGTCAAACATATTCGTTTTGATGGTCTCAGGTGGTATGGCGGCAGGCATAGTGATTCTTGGGTGTACTGGCCTCCAAATCTTTGAACACAACACTGTACACTCGCTGTACTCCTTCTCCCTGTGTCTTTTCAGCGATGCATTCGAAGGTGATTTCGTGGGAACAATGCTCTGCACAGGCTTTTATATGCCGATGTGCACCTAAAGTGCATTTAGACGCGTGCAACTAATAGTGCGCACAAGGCACACGCGCGTGTGTTACTAATAAACACTAAGTTGCCCGTGATTGGTTAATTCCGCACATTGTGATGATAGGTTGAAACGACCGTCCGCAGTTAAAAAAAAAAAATCCTAATTAAGGCGTCACAGATATGGTCCCATTTCACGACCGCGTTCGCGTCCGCATGCGGTGTGAGGACGGCTTTAACACTTCACTGCACGAATTGCCACGCTGTGACGCCACAAAACTCGTCCAGCTCCTCGTTAGCTTTCCCGTTCCGTGTGGGGACGGCTTTATGGTGTGTGGTGGGGATAGTGGTGGTGCAGCTGTCACTTCTCCGAGATACTGGCTCCATTCACGAGCGGTCTGGCAGAGTGCCGGCGTTGGAGCGCGGCCAGGCAGTGCCGGCGTCATTGCCCCTGCTAGCTGCTGCTCAGCTGGCGGCAAGGTCACGCGGCCGCGAGACTCCGACTGAGCTTTGCCGCGACTGCAAGCTCACTACAGGACCGTACCAACTTCCTCTCGCCAGTTACATTGGTATTTATTGGATTCTAGGGTACCACAAGGACTTAAACATGTGCAAACAGGAAGACGCAACTCTCAACCGTATTATAGAGTATAGAGTTCGAAAATTTTAGGTGTTCTCTTATACTTAATGCTGAAAGACTCCGCAGCCGAGTAAGCAAGAGCTTAGTCTCATAAGCGCAAGATCTGTGTATCGAATCGCACTGCAGGTACATTTTTTTTTCCGTCGTATTCTACCAACATGTTTGAGGAGCGCCAGTACAGAAACCGATAAATCCGCATTTGCTGTTAATATAGAAAGTAACAAATAGTGATATCTAAATGTCTCCACAAGCTATAAAAAGAAGAAACACGCCATAAAACACTTGATGTCGCGTTGTACTGAAAATTATTTTGTGGCAGCATGAATTATTACTCCCGTATCTCCCCCCTACAGCTCAAACACGCGAATACAGCAAAAGTGGATACATCGGGTTTGGTTCCGGCGCTCCTCATTTATTACGGCTGTGCGTATTATGAGTATATAATGATTCATTTATTATTTTAATAATCTTCATCTCGGAAAAAGGAGAAAAATTTTTCCCTAGTGAAGTTGGATGTAAAAACAGGATACACAACTACATTCAATCGAATCAGTATAGCCTTTTTATTTATATTACTGTATCTTGATTTTCGAAAAATGTAATGTGTAATCTATGCAGCACTACACGAACCAGGTTGATATTGTTCATCTAAACATGAAAAGCAATAATTATCGCGACGTACGGCATATGTCAAGAAAGGCGAATTTCTGCTTCTGTATGGTTTTCCAGAGAGTCTATTGCAAAACAAACTCGGTTTACATTCACAAAAGTTTCTGCGTCATGCACATCGCACGGATCTGTTGTTAAAATTACTGGGAATGAAAAGTCCCGGAACTGAGATGAGAAACAGAGACCTCGCGATTATGCAACTAAGCACTTACTCGCTTTTTGAAGCGTAACAGAGCAAATACACTCTTCACCAGGGAAAACTGAACGCATATGTAAATCTCAAACTTAAAAACACAACACTACGTCGGCGCTCCAGTGCATCACAGAAAAAGGCTGTATGGTTCTGGCAATCATACAATCGAAACAGCCAAACAACCGGCTTCTACGGGGAAGCTGGCAACACAAAAATCACAAACAAATCCTACACGGTAAGTTATACTGAGCCACTAATATCATAATGAAATCGACCACTGTGATGAGGACCTTGCATATTACAAGTCCTAGACAGCTACGGCTGGCCCAGGAGACAGCAACAACTGAAATTCGTCTGCTACTTATAGTCCTTGCACCCTGCACGAACTGCCGCTCGGCTGCGGACTCCTTCCCTATCCCCCCTCCCCCATTCTCTCCCTCTTTCCCTGATGGTGGTGTGTTCACGCTAGACTCAGTATCACACCAACGCTTATTAACTGAAGTACTGTAACAGAAGGTACAAAACGAAATTTATGACTAAGTTCAGTATTTCTTGTTAGGCTGGGCGCAACGTGTTATCTCTGAGGGATAGGCATCCCGACACATAGGTGCTGGGTTCCTTCCTGTTCATGTTGTGTATTAATGACCTTGCAGAAAATATCAGTAGTCTGACTTCTACATCTCCATTCGAGTACGTATTCCGCAAGCCACCATACGGTGTGTGGCGGAGGGTGCCGTGTACCACTACTAGCCATTTCCTTTCCTGTTATTGTCGCAGATACAGCGATGGAAAAACAACTGTCTGTATGCCTCCGTGTGAGCTCTAATTTCCCGTATCTTATCTTCGGGGTCCTTACGCGAAATTTATGTTGGTGGCATCGTTGTGCAGTCGGCTTCAAATCCTTGTTCGCTAAATTTTATCAATATTGTTCCTCGAAAAGAACGTCCCCTTCCCTCCAGGGAATCCCATTTTAGTTCCTCAAGCATCTCTGTAACACTTTTATGCCTTTCGAACCTAAGTGTAACAAATCTAGCAGCCCATCTCTGAATTGCTTCCACGTATTCTTTTAATCAAACATGGTGCGAATCCCAAACACTAGAGCATTATTCAAGGATAGGTCGCACTAGTGTCCTGTGTGCGATCTCCTTTACAGACAGACGACACTTTCCTTAAATGCTGCTTCCATTCACTTGTCACAGATGATGCAGTTACGTATAACGGAGCACTGTCTCAAAAAAACTGAACATATATTAGTTGGATCTTGATAACATTTGAAAGATGTGCAAAGATTAATAATTTGCCTCCAATGTAAACTAATTTTCATTACAAAACCGAAAAAAGGTAGTATCTTACGAGCCCAGTATCAATGGATTGATCATGTGATAAAAGTATCTGGGTGCAAAAATTTGTAGGTATATGAAAAGAAACAATTGGATAGTCTCAGTCGTAGGAAAAACATGTTGCAGATTTCGGTTCTGCTCATTGCTAGTGCACAAGGAAAATGCTATCCCCAGAATGAATTTCCATTTTGCACCGGAGTGTGCGCTAATATGAAACTTGCTGTAGAATTAAAACTGTATGACAGACCGAGTATCGAAGTCGAGACCTTTGCCTCTACCAAATGAGCACTTCCCCGCGAAAGGCAAAGGTCCTAGGTTTGAGTTCCGGTCCGGCACACAGATTTAATCTGCCAGGCTGTTTCAAAATGCAGTTCCTCCACAAAGGAGATTTTCTAACTATGCAGTCGTGCTTCCCATCCTACAATATTTCCCGAGTGTGGGACCCTTTCAAAATAGGATCATAAGGAAATGTTGTACATATTCAAAGAAGGGCATCAAGAATTGTCACAAGTTTGTGTGACCCATGGGAGATGGTCACGGAAATACTGAAAAACCTGAAGGGCACACGCTTGACGATAGACGCCAGCTGTCCTGTCAAAGCCTACCAAATATGTTTCAAGAACTACCAATGTGATACAAAATTACAGTGTGCGCAGTACCATTTGAGCAATATTCTTTCACGTGCTCCATACATGAATGAAACGAGAAGAGACCCAAATGCATTACAAAATGGGAACTATCCTCTGCCATGAAGTTAACAGTAATTTATATACGGGGTTGGTCTAGGGCTAACGTGTTTGACTAGTAATAAGAATGTCTTGGATCCTAGGTCTGATCGCACCACTCCATATGCTCTGAATAAAAGTGATCAGCAATGGCGGTCAAAGACTTCTGGTGTAGATGATCAATACTCAAGGATTCAATGTAAGAAACCTAATTTCCCTGTAGTTCAACCTTATTTGGAGAAATGTCTTACATTGGCTTTTATACACTTCTGGAAAACAAAAATAGTACACCTGGAAGGAAAACGTCGATTTTGATTCGATGATGGCATATGCCACCTGGATTAATGGTTTCAGTGTCATCCAACAACATAGCTACCTGAGGCCTTTAGTAGGGAATGTTAACAGACAGAAGACTCGGTGCGATGCAAATGTGTGAAGTAAGCAGGCAACCACGCCATGGCCTGCAGCTCGTGATCTAGTGGCTAGTGTTGCTGCCTCTGCATGACAGGGTCCCGGGTTCGATTCCTGGCTGGATTGGGGATTTTCTCTGCCCGGGGCTTGGTTTCTGTGTTGAATTCATCATCATCATTTGTGACTGTGGCTAATTGGACAGTGTAGGGAAAATGGACAGTGTAGGGAAAATGGACAGTGTAGGGAAAATGGACAGTGTAGAGAAAATGGACAGTGTAGAGAAAATGGACAGTGTAGAGAAAATGGACAGTGTAGAGAAAATGGACAGTGTAGAGAAAATGGACAGTGTAGAGAAAATGGACAGTGTAGAGAAAATGGACAGTGTAGAGAAAAAAAAAGGAAATGGACATAATCTGAACCATGTCATGGTGATAAACTCGTGCTTCCTACAACGAACCAAGCAGGTGTGAAATGGGCCACATTATGGCCTTCCGAGTGTGGGATGATCCTTTTGGAGAATTGCCACACACATAGGACATGCCACATCAGTTGTTTGGTGATGCTGGCTCACACCCATAGAAGAGTTTATGAACGTCCACGCAGAACAGACACCCACCAGGTTCGTTGTATTGTAAGAGTGGCAATGTCAGATACCACATCTACCACAGGACAGATCAGAGGGCTTATGAACCCATACGTGTCAACATGAATTGTTGTGACAGAACGTAGTGGCACAGTGGTTAGCACACTTTACTCGCATTCGGGAGGACGATGGTTCAAACCAGCGTCCAACCATCCAGATTTAGGTTTTCTGAGATTACCAATATCACTTCAGGCAAATGCCAGGATGTCTCATTTGAAAAGGGTGTGACAGATTTACTTCCTCATCCTTAATACAATCCGAGCTTGTGCTCCTCCCCTAATGACTTCAATGTCGATGGGACGTTGGAGCATATTGTCCCACTCCTCAACGGCTATTCGGCGTACGTCTGTCAGAGTGGTTGGTGAGACACGTTGTCCATAAACAGCCCTTTTCAATCTATCCCAGGTATTTCCGATAGGGTTCATATCTGGAGAACATGCTGGCCACTCTAGTCGAGCGATGACGTTATCCTGAAGGAAGCCATTCACAACATGTGCAAGATGGGCACGCGAATTGTCGTCTATGAAGACGAATGCCTCCCCAATATGCTGCGGATATGGTTGCACTGTCTGTCGGAGGATAGCATTCACGTATTGCACAGTTGTTATGGCGCCTTCCATGACCACTAACGGCGTACGTTGGCCCCACAAAATGCCACCCCAAAACAGCAGGGAACCTCCACGTTGCTGCACTCGCTGGACAGTGTATCTACGGCGTTCAGCCTGACCGGGTTGCCTCCAAACACGTCTCCGACGATTGTCTGGTTGAGGGCATATGCGGCACTCATCGGTGAAGAGAAAGTGATGCCAATCCTGAGCGGTCCATTCGGCATGTTGTTGGGCCCATCTATAGGCTACTGCGCTGCATGGTGTCGTGGTTGCAAAGATGGACCTCGCCATGGACGTCGGGAGTGAAGTTGCGCGTCAAGCAGCCTATTCCGCACAGTTCGAGTCGTAACACGACGTCAAGTGGCTGCACGAAAAGCGTTATTCAACTTGGTGGCGTTGCAGTCACGGTTCCTCCGAACCATAATCCGTAGGTAGCGGTCATCCGCTGCAGTAGTGGCCCTTGGGCGGCCTGAGCGAGGCATGTCATCGACGGTTCCTGTCTCTCTGTATCTCCTCCATGTCGGAACATCATCACTATGGTTCAGTCGGAGACTCCTCGACAAACTGGACACTTCCCTTGTTGAGAGACCTTCCTGGCGCAACTTAATAATGCGGACGCGATCGAACCGCGATATTGACTGTCTGGGCATGGTTGAACTACAGACAACACGAGCCATGTACCTCCTTCGAGGAGGAATGACTGGAGCTGATCGGTTGTCGGACCCCCTCCGTTTGATAGCCGCTGTTCATGCATAGTTGTTTAGATCTTTAGCCGGGGCTAGTGACATCTGTGAACAGTCAGAGGGTCTGGGTCTGTGTCTGTGATACAGTATCCACAGTCAACGTCTTTCTTCAGGGGTTCTGGGAACCGGGGTGATGCAAAATTTTTTTTGATGTGTGTATAAGGCGAGGAGGGCCAATGAAAATCTTGAGTGCGGATGCGTGTCAGGCTTTAACTCTTACGGGAATCGGCAAAATGCCGCGATTAGTGATGATAATGGGCAAGGACCGTAACGTCAGTGTGTGTGTGTGTGTGTGTGTGTGTGTGTGTGTGTGTGTGTGTAAATTGAGAATTTGGGTCTGATTGGAGGCGTGCTAGGGTAGTCCGCGCAGCTGCAATCACCACTTACTGATCTGAATATCGGCCTAGTAACTAGGACACCCGGGTTAGAATCCCAGTCCGGCACATATTTTCAACTTTCCCATTGATTTATGTCAGTGGCTACTCGCAGCCAATGTCTGTAATTCCTTTGCCTTAATCCAAAAGGATCTGTAAAACTCCACACGTAAAGTCCTATATGTGATAATCTAAACACATGCATCTCACTTCTTCATTTATCTTCCGTACTAATTGATACGTTCTCGTCCCATTTCAACCACCATCGTTGAGAGGAAACTGTATCCCAGTGCTGAGCGCTAGCCACATTAAGGGTACGGTAGTCGTTGTTTACGCTGTTGGGCGGGTAGTTACAGGGCTCGTTAACATTTGTTGTATCCTGGTGTAGGCGCAGGCCCCTGAGGGCTTGTGACGGGGGGTTTTGTTTTATGCCTCGGTGCGCTCGCTGGCTGTGTGGGAACGCGGCGGAAGTCTGTGTTTAACGGCCAGCGCCTGCCTGGCCGTACGTAATGTAAATTACGTTCATATTCAACATCGTGCGGCAGACTGTACATTTGCTTGCTGGCGGACGTCTGCGTAGCCGCAGAGCGCATACAGAAGGGCAGTAAATCAGTGAGACGCGAAACCTCACATACACACATGGGGTGGGGAGAGAGAGAGAGAGAGAGAGAGAGAGAGAGAGAGAGAGAGAGAGAGAGAGAGACGGCGGAGGTGAGGGAGGGGGGTGACCATATCTGAAGGATACCACGAATATTTGCCATCTGTTTTTCCTCAGGCAGTGCCCTTACGTCGAACTTTTTCCGACTTTGCACTAGCAGTCAGTCTCCGACTGTATTTTTATAATCTTCTATATGCTGAAAGGCGCTTGGAGATAATTGTGTTACAAACTGCCTGCAATGCCGCTTATGCTCTTTGATCCTGGTGTTAATTGATCGTCCAGTCATTCCGACATAAACTTTTCCGCATGTGCATGGTATACGGTATATTCCCGATATTGCAAGTGGGTCTCTTTTCTCCTTCGCCGATCTAAGACACTCTTTGATCTTCCTTGTCGGTTTGCAGGTTGGGACAGGTGGAGAAATCGGCCGTGGCAGAGCACGCACTGAATGAGACCGACCACGTAATAAAATTCGCCGACACGGAAGTTCTGCCTGAAGAGAAGCACAATCACACGCGCTTGTTCAGAGAAGCTGTAGAAATCCAAAAACACGCAAACAGTTTCAACAAGAAAGAGGAAAGCCTTAAGGTAAACGGATCCTGGCTGCCCGTATTGCAGCGAACGACCGTCGCAGGTAGCAAGAGGAGAACCGCACCGGAAATGACCGCGGAGAAGCCCTCGGACGTTGGCGCGCCAGGTACATATAGTCTGCGGCCGCGAGCTCGCCTCCAGTTCACCACCGGCAATGGAGGGTGAAGCTTTGACAATGCCAGCCACTCGTGCTGGCGAAACGTCAGAAAAATCATTAGATGAACGTCGGCCGAAGAACCCGAGACAGAAGCCAATAGGCAGTTTGTAAACAAGTGGCCACGCAAGCCTTAACAATTTTGTAATTGTGTTACAGTCGAAATTGGTAAAGCTGAAGTCAAAGTAATGCAAAGAGAACTTGTTATGCCTATGGGACACTTTATAATTCGACCTAGAAGGTGACACTGAGTGTGTACGAAGAAGTGTGCAGCGAAAGCTCACAAACATTTTTTTACTGGCGAGAGTGTAAAAGAAGCGTTGAAAAATCGTAAGAAGTAGAGATTCGTTTAACAAAGAAACAGTTCTTCTTTTGAAGCGAATCCGTCAGCGGGCCGTTTTCGTACATTTTCATACGAATTGAAGCGTTGTTCAGAGAGAGCGTGTCCCAGTGATGCAAGCAGATGACAATCGGACGGAGCCAAGTCTGGAGAATAAGCCGAAAACCCTAATAGTTCCAAACTGAGCGCCTCGATCGTTTCCCTGAGCCGTTTTGCTGTGTGTGATGGGGCGTTATCATGGAGCAATATGACTTTGTATTGCCCTTTACATATTCCTGTCGTTTTCGATTTAAATCGATCATTTGCAGTTGGTAGAGATCAGTGTTCACCAGGTTTTAGCAGCTCATAATAGATAACATCCTTCTGATCCAACCAAACACAGAGCATTGTGTGCTTTCCAAAGCGATTTGGTCTTGCAGTGGATGTCGATGGTTTTCCTGGATTCACCCATGATTTACGACGCTTAGGAGTCTCAAAATACATCCATTTTTCATCATCTGTCACTATTCGATGGAGAAATCATTTTCTTTTGTATCTGGCGAGCAGCAATTCTCAAGTGGTCTTTCGATTTGATTGCTGTCTTTCATTCAGTTCATGCGGAACCCATTTTACCACTTTCTGCACCTTTCCAATAGCTTTCAACCAAACAGAAACGGCTTTCTGCGTCACATTCCGTTGTTCGGCGTGTTCCTGTTGAGTTTGAGTATGATCTTCATTGAATAAGGCCTACAATTTGTTGTCTTCAAACTTTTTCAGTGGTTTCCTCGCTCTCGTCGTTTCTCACGTCAAAATCACCGCTTTTGATTTTTGAACCACTCGGAAACATTGTGTTTTCCCAATAGCATGTTCACCGACAGTTTCGACAAGCATTCGATGCGATTCTGCAGCAGCTTTCTTCAAATGATAACAGAAAACCAATACTATCCACAAATCGTAGTTCGTAGGCACAAAACTTGAAATGTTTATGGGTTTTGAAACAGGTACTGTGTGTTGACATTCGTTGCCAGCCGTTACAGAAAGCAGATGGCGCTGCAGACGCTGTGTTGCGGGCGCTACACTGGCGGCTAGCACGGTCTATAGGGAAATTCCGGTTTCATACTTAAACTGATATGCCTTACGAAAATGTAATTAATTTACGAAAAACCTTACGAGGTAGGACTGATAGCTTGGGATCCAACTAAGAGCGGGACATTTCGTCACAGGATCGTTTAGTCGGCGCGAGAGCATTAGAGATATGCTCAACAAACTCCAGTGGCAGACTCTACAAAAGAGGCGTTGTGCATCAGAGAGAGGTGTACTGTTGAAATTCCGAGTGTGTCCTTTCCAGTAAGAGTCGAAAAACATTACTTCCTACCATATTCGTCTTGCGAAATGACCACAACAAGAAATATCGAGAAATTAAGGCTAATACAGAGGTTTACTGACAATCATTCTTCCTACGCGCCATTGGCGAGTGGAACAGGGAAAGAGAGATCAGTTAGTGGTACTAGAAGTGCCTTCCCCCACACACCGTCAGGCGGCTCGCGAAGATGTAGATGAAGACGCAGATGTTGATGTTCTTCTAGCCCACAACAAGAAATGGCGGATTTGCACAGATTGCCAAAAATCGCTACCCCGACGCTGCTGCATGTTGCATGGAACCGAAGCTAACCCTATATCCGTGCGTCAAAGCGCGTACGATATTACGCAAATGCTGCTGATAGAAGCCGAAGCTTTTACACACACGTATACCATCAACCGGTGAAGACGTCTGAAACCGTACACTACGCGGCTCCCGCGGTTCGTTGACAAAGAGCTTTCGAGAAGAAAGAAGTTAGAATACGATAACCTGGTGCAAACTACAGGAGATTGTGCTGACTAGCAATATGCCGTGTCTTTACGAGATCATAAATAAAGATCATCATCGAAGGTGCAAACGTCCTACGCCATTAAAAGAAATGTTTCGTACTTCAAATTAGAGTTGGCCGCAGGCAACAGTGGAGGAAATTAAAATGAAAATTGAAACTTTATGTTGTGCAGCCGAGAAAGACGTGCCATTGTGATTTCGAAGAGAAATGATTTTGGCAATGAGAATTTTTACGTACTGACAATACAGTTCTCTGAAAGACTTCGATTCACTGGTGGCACGGAATGGACGATAACTCGTCGGAAAAGATAACTGATTTTCTCAACACAGCGTCCTGATTGGTTAATTTCTGTTGCATAAGATCTAGTAGGAATCGGTAGTTATACTCGCTCATCCTCAATTTCGAGGAGAGTCCTCTAAAACAAGTTATTTACGAAGACATGTCAAGCTTCTCCACTAGTAGCACTCAAAAATATTGTGTACAATTACATAAAGATAAGTGCGTAATAGAAGAGACTGCCAGTAGATAATTAAAAAGCAACGTTCAGTACAAAACTAGATTTAGTTTAAACAAAGTTGTCTTACATCAAAAAAGAAATAATAATTCGTCTGGTTTAAAAGTAGTTTCTGTGTGTAAGTAATAAGAATAAAACAAAGCTTTTCTGGAATCTGAAGAACAAATCAGTATTTCGTTGCACACACATGGTCTTTGATCATACACTCCTGGAAATGGAAAAAAGAACACATTGACACCGGTGTGTCAGACCCACCATATTTGCTCCGGACACTGCGAGAGGGCTGTACAAGCAATGATCAAACGCAAGGCACAGCGGACACACCAGGAACCGCGGTGTTGGCCGTCGAATGGCGCTAGCTACGCAGCATTTGTGCACCGCCGCCGTCAGTGTCAGCCAGTGTGCCGTGGCATACGGAGCTCCATCGCAGTCTTTAACACTGGTAGCATGCCGCGACAGCGTGGACGTGAACCGTATGTGCAGTTGACGGACTTTGAGCGAGGGCGTATGGTGGGCATGCGGGAGGCCGGGTGGACGTACCGCCGAATTGCTCAACACGTGGGGCGTGAGGTCTCCACAGTACATCGATGTTGTCGCCAGTGGTCGGCGGAAGGTGCACGTGCCCGTCGACCTGGGACCGGACCGCAGCGACGCACGGATGCACGCCAAGACCGTAGGATCCTACGCAGTGCCGTAGGGGACCGCACCGCCACTTCCCAGCAAATTAGGGACACTGTTGCTCCTGGGGTATCGGCGAGGACCATTCGCAACCGTCTCCATGAAGCTGGGCTACGGTCCCGCACACCGTTAGCCCGTCTTCCGCTCACGCCCCAACATCGTGCAGCCCGACTCCAGTGGTGTCGCGACAGGCGTGAATGGAGGGACGAATGGAGACGTGTGGTCTTCAGCGATGAGAGTCGCTTCTGCCTTGGTGCCAATGATGGTCGTATGCGTGTTTGGCGCCGTGCAGGTGAGCGCCACAATCAGGACTGCATACGACCGAGGCACACAGGGCCAACACCCGGCATCATGGTGTGGGGAGCGATCTCCTACACTGGCCGTACACCACTGGTGATCGTCGAGGGGACACTGAATAGTGCACGGTACATCCAAACCGTCATCGAACCCATCGTTCTACCATTCCTAGACCGGCAAGGGAACTTGCTGTTCCAACAGGACAATGCACGTCCGCATGTATCCCGTGCCACCCAACGTGCTCTAGGAGGTGTAAGTCAACTACCCTGGCCAGCAAGATCTCCGGATCTGTCCCCCATTGAGCATGTTTGGGACTGGATGAAGCGTCGTCTCACGCGGTCTGCACGTCCAGCACGAACGCTGGTCCAACTGAGGCGCCAGGTGGAAATGGCATGGCAAGCCGTTCCACAGGACTACATCATCTCTACGATCGTCTCCATGGGAGAATAGCAGCCTGCATTGCTGCGAGAGGTGGATATACACTGTACTAGTGCCGACATTGTGCATGCTCTGTTGCCTGTGTCTATGTGCCTGTGGTTCTGTCAGTGTGATCATGTGATGTATCTGACCCCAGGAATGTGTCAATAAAGTTTCCCCTTCCTGGGACAATGAATTCACGGTGTTCTTATTTCAGTTTCCAGGAGTGTAGTTGCGTATCAAATTGGCATTAATACCGCAAGTTTTTGGGGTAGGTCAATTGAGAGTTTTGACCATTCGTCCAGTAAGGCAACAGCAAATTGATCCTAGTTTGAATAGCTTTTAGAGCGACACGTCGGTCGAATGCATCCCATATGTGTTGAGTTGAATTTAAGTCTGGGCTCTGGCTTACCCACTCCAAAATTTTGATGCTTTTTGTCTAGAAAGAAATTTTTTAAATGCCCAGAGGTGTGTTTTGAATCATTGTCCTGCTGAAATATTCAATTAAATGGCATCATCGTTCCCCTATGTGGATTCTTATTCTTTTCTAAACTGTCGCTGTACAGGAAACGATCCATTTTTGCCTCCTATTTGGACTAGAGGATTAACCCCACGTCTAGAGAAACATCCCCACACCATGACACTGCCACCACCGTGCTTAATGGTGGGTACCTGGTAATTTTTGTTGTCTCTCTAATTTTTTGGTTGACGTATGTACTGTACACCATCAGAAGAAGAAAAACAATAAATTTACTTTCATCACTCCATGACCGAACTGGTTCTGGATTGATATTTTTTTCGTAACACATAACTGATGCAAATCTGTCTGCATCCTATACAGGCTGTGATATACATAGTCAACCACAAAGAAGAAAACCAACAGAAGACGTCACTGATTCCCATTTCTAGCCATCCACTGCTCCCCCGCCCTCCCCCCTCCCCCCCTCCCCCCCACCAAATGCCACACCAGCCGCTACAGTAACAAACAATGTACAGAGAGTTCTAGATTAATCTAGTTTAAGACTGTTCATTTTTAAGTAACATTTCGCTGTATGTATGTATTAGACGCCTGAAGATGAGCAGAACATCTTCGAAACGCGTTGTATTATGTTACATTAAACATAAATTAAAAAAGTGACTGGTTGCAGAAATTAGAAGTAAATAATTATCCCACATAGTCACAGTTAACAAACATACATCTACATCTACATTTATACTCTGCAAGCAACCCAACGGTGTGTAGCGGAGGGCACTTTACGTGCCATTGTCATTACCTCCCTTTCCTGTTCCAGTCGCGTATGGTTCGCGGGAAGAACGACTGCCGGAAAGCCTCCGTGCGCGCTCGAACGTCTAATTTTACATTCGTGATCTCCTCGGGAGGTATAAGTAGGGGGAAGCAATATATTCGATACCTCATCCAGAAACGCACCCTCTCGAAACCTGGCGAGCAAGCTACACCGCGATGCAGAGCGCCTCTCTTGCAGAGTCTGCCACTTGAGTTTGTTAAACATCTCCGTAACGCTATCACGGTTACCAAATAACCCTGTGACGAAACGCGCCGCTCTTCTTTGGATCTTTTCTATCTCCTCTGTCAACCCGAGCTGGTACGGATCCCACACTGATGAGCAATACTCAAGTGAATGTTTTGTAAGCCATTATGGCCGAGAATAATTGTGATAGGATCACTCTTGTTCCCTATATACATAAACGATGTGGCGGAAAGGAAGAACAACTAACTACAACTGTTTGCTGATGACGCAGTAGTGTGGTTGTAGGAAGTTACACAATGACTTGGATAGAACTTTATTTGCTATGATGAATGGCAGCTTTCTATAGATGCGGAACGATGTAAGTTAATGCAGATCAATAAGAAAAACAACCTTTTGATTTTAGAAAACAGTATTGCTGGTGTGCTGCATGACACGGTCATGTCGATTAGATATCTAGTCGTAACGCTGCAAAGCGACATGCAATTGAACGAGCACGTAAGGTCGGTTGTAGGGAACGCGAATGATTGGTTTACTTAGAGGATACTATGAAAGTGTAGCTCATCTATAAAGGAGACTGCGTACAGAACTCGCATGACTCATTTCGGAGTACAGCTGGAGTGCTCCGAAGCCCCACTGGGTCGAATTCAAGGAAGACATCAGAGCAATTCAGAAATGTGTCGCTGGATTTGTTAGCGATGAGCTGGAACAACACGCGAGCATTACGAAAATGATACCGTGAACTCAAGTGTGGATTCCGGGTGGTAAGAAGACGTGTTTTTTTCTTGCAACATTATTGACGAAGTTTAGAGAACAACCATTTGCGACAGACTGCTGCCACCAGAATGCGTCTCGCCTAAGAATCGCGAAGACGAGTTAAGATAATCATGGCTCTTGCAGAAGCATGCAGTTAGTAGTTTGTTCTGTCGCTTCATTTGCGAATGGAATAGAAATTGGAATGTACGAGTAATACAACGTATCCTCCGCCATGCACCGTATGGTGGCTTTCGGAGTATATACGTAGCTGTAGATATAAGTAGTCGATAATAGGGGCAATTATCGTTACTGTCGAATGAATGCGCTGTGAACGTGTCAACTGTTGCACTGGGCGCGGATGACGTCAGACAGTACCTGACCTCGAAATAAAAACACTCGACGTCGCGAACGGAATACAGTGCGCCTTCGGAATACCAGACGGTGCTGTGGGGAAGGACGTACTTTCTTCCTCACGCCACCTCCCTTTGACTATAGATGACAGAGACAGCGCATGACGTCATTATATTGCAATCAACATCTCGATCAACTGACTACAGGATAATTCATTTGCACGCGGCTTGTGAAATGCTGTTAAATTTATCTTCGTGTTAACTGTCTTACTTTCAGTAAAAGTTTCTTAATTACAATGGTGGAATCTTGGACAGCGTTTAGTTACACCGAAAGATAGGGGAAGTTTAATATTTCGTTCCACAGGTGAAATTCGTGTAAAAACACGGAAAATTTGCGACATTTTTCCAGATCAAGTCACTGAATTTACAGCCTGAAGCTAAGGAGTGATATCATTACCAAGGAGATGCGAATGACACTCTGTTTGAGACTGTTTATTTTCTTGTAAATAATGCGAACTGAATGATGATCACTAAAATTCTGTCTTCTCAATATACATTGGTTGTCAGATCTAAAACTCTAGGAATGATGAAGATTTTGAGATGGCATAATTTTAATATCAAACGCACTGCAAGAGTTTCCTTTGTAATCAGCGTTTTCCAATATATTTTACTTCTTATTCTTGTTCTGTTTCGGTACCGGTATCTGTACTAGATTAAGCAAAAGTCTTACAACGTAAACGCCTATTTTGTTAAATAACCATAAGGGCAGAAATGGATGTTGTTCCTCATTAAAAAAACTTAATAAATTGTCAACAAACTAAATGCTTCCTACCAAACTAACGTTTTGTCTTCTACTCCTGTGGAAGCGGAGAAGTAAATTACTCTTAAAGCAACAAATACAGGCATTCACCGAAGTGCTGTAACTCCGTCGCTTGTGAAAAGAAGAAAAACAACTGCCAACACAATATTGGTAACGTTTTTGCCCTTCTCCTTAACAAATGTAAAAATTATATCCATCGCATTATTATTCCGAATTTCAAAGAAATTATGTGCACTGCTACACGCGTAAATACTAGTACAAGTCGTACAGTTGTGAAAATCAGATATTGAATTCAGATATTCGGTCTGTTTCGCGTAGTGCGCGGGGGTGATGTTTGGTTTGTGGGGCGCTCAACAATCTTTTCACACTCCAATGTTTTACTCAGTCTAATCTAGCCACTATCACTAATGTTGATGATGAAATGATGGGGACAACACATACACCCAGTCCACGAGCAGAGAAAATCCCCAACCCGCCCGGGAACCGAACCCGGGACCCCGTGAGGCAGCAACGCTAGCCACTAGGGTCTAGACCATGAGCTGCCGACGTAGTGTGCGGTGACAGTAACAAGGCTTTTCTGCTGTGTCACGTACTAAGATGTTAGTTTCAAACCATAGCTCGGCAGAGATAGGGGCATACGCAGCCTACATGTATCTATGGTCTTAATGTCCCTGTAAACGATCAGCTTGTTAAACTCCACTAATTTTGTCAAATATTTGGCGGTGTGCGCCTTTGTTTGGCGTGTTTGTCAAACATAGACCGTATTAGAAATATTTAACAGTAATTTTGATTCATGACCGGTTTACAAGCTAACGGGCGTTGTTTGTATTGATGTTTACCCGCGCATGTTTAGTGGGAAAACGTTTTTCATTCTATCGTGGGGTTCACAATTGTGGAATCTACGATCAAACGAGTAAATGGATAAAAAATAGAAGAACGCTGCAATTACCAATGTGGTGGAGGTATTGCGTCTTTCTCAGTTATATATTACGGAGGAAGACGTAAGAAGGAAATCAGTATTCTACAAGTAACGTACAAACGGGACTGTAATAAAATTAAAAATAATCGGATCTCTATGGTTCTTCCGGGGGTGATGTACATGTTTCCACATTGCGGTATTTTAATGAACTTTCATTAGCGTTTCATAGGTATATTTATCTTTCAGTTTCAACCATTCCCAGGACCAATGTCTTGTTTTGTTTTTCATCTCTGTCTTTTTGCAGTAAATCTGTCCTCAGACAGATATGAACCGGACATCCTCCATGTCTCTATGTCCTAAGCATTCTCCTTCATTTGCTTGAAACTTCCTCATATCTTCACATATGTTAACATTCCAGACCTCCTCCTTCCCCCCCCCCCCCCCCCCCTCCCTTTCTTCTTCTTCTTTTCTCTCCAAGATTCTCTGTAGTAGACAATTCCTACGTAATACGAGTCCCATCTAAGATGTTTTCCTCATCTGTATCATCCTCACTAAGTTCCACTCCTCTCCTGTTCTGCTGAGCTCTTCTTCATTCCTCATTCTGCCGGTCCACTTCACTTTCTTCATTCTTCTCCATAACCACGTTTCACAACTTTCTACATATTTTTGTTCGTTCTGTCTGACTGTCCACGTTTCAGAACCGTAGGACACCACACTCCACACAAAACATAGGACGAACCTCTTCCTAAGCGTAATAGGTATACTTCTAGCTGTCAGCAAACTTTTCAGTCTCCTGAAACATTCAGCGTCTCACTTCCTCTGTATAACTTCCGCTAGAAGTTATCATGCTTCCCAAATACTGGAGTGATTGAACCTGTTCTAATACTATTCCATCTAGTGATATATTAACACTTTGCCGTCTGCACATCTCGTACGAATTTATTCGCTTGGCGCCGACAGCGCTAATTCGGATGACTTGGCTTGTCTCCGGCCGCTTGTCACCTTTCCGTTGATGACAAGCTTCAAACACATTGACTTTTGCGCGCTGTAATTTTCCGGAAATCCTCTATTTTGCCGTATCGTTCCACAACCTCGAATTTTCTTTTCAAGTAACTTCTCTGCAAGTTCTGCACTGTTATAATAATTATACATGGAGAAGTAATGCCACTTTCTGTCAGAAGGTGTCAATAGTACCATCACTGTTTTTGCTAAAGGCTGTCCAGCTGCGGAATATATCTTGAATGAGGAAATGTATCCCGTAATCGAATCACACAGTGTCCGAATGAGTATGCCGTATTTCGTAATTTTCGACGGATTGTAAAATTTAAAATTTAATCGTCCACGCCACGGTATCATTCCTTCATCAATTGAAATGTTTTGACTTAGATTAAACGTTTCTTTAAACATTTTGGAAAAATAATCAATTACGAATTGCACTTTGACAAGCCGGTCGGCATTATCCGGCTTATTGTTGCTGTAGGAAAAATGTGCCGCGTAGGATAAGCCGAGCGGTCTAATGCGCTGCAGTCATGGACTGTGCGGCTGGTCCCGGCGGAGGTTCGAGTCCTCCCTCGGGCATGGGTGTGTGTATTTGGCCTTAGAATAATTTAGGTTAAGTAGTGTGTAAGCTTAGGGACTGATGACCTTAACAGTTAAGTACCATAAGATTTCACACACATTTGAACATTTTTTTTTTTTTTGAAAAATGTAAAAAAGATAATATTTCTCTGAACCGGCTGCCGGGCATCGTTTTGCGAAATATTGGTGTGTATCAACGGATTCGTTGACCAATAATCATCGATCCTTGCTCTTTTACCATTTCCATAAGGATAGCAATCCCAAACCATTTTCTAAATTCGGGTCCCGTAACGTCGACAAATGTGGCATTTTTTAAATCCAGTTTCCTTCTATTGCAATTTTGACTGTAGTACTTGTTGGGTTCGTTGCTAATATATTCATATAGATCTTTCGCAGTATATAATTCTACGATATCCTCGATGGTCTGTGTATCTTAGGGAAATATGTTTGGACCCGGGATCCTTAAAATTTATTATTAGTCCTCGGTAAATCAAAGTCTGACCTCTGTGCACTGCCTTCTTCGTCTGAGTCAACCGAATCAGTTGGCAACCGTAGCGTTCGCCGAGTTCTTCTTGGACGTATTTCACTATTTTCCTGCGATTCTGCTTTACTTTCATTTTTTTGATATCCAGTGTCTTCTTCCCAATCGGCCAAGTCGTCCGGAACGTCAGACAAGACGTCCGCGCATTCATCGTAAATAATCCTATTGTCTCTTTCGTCCGCCATGATGAAAGGGCACAAGTACTGGGTGATCAAAAAGTCAGTATAAATTTGAAAACTGAATAAATCACGGAGTAATGTAGATATAGAGGTACAAATTGACACACATGCTTGGAATGACATGGGGTTTTATTAGAACCAAACAAATACAAAAGTTCAAAAAATGTCCGACAGATGGCGCTTCATCTGATCAGAATAGCAATAATTAACATAACAAAGTAAGAGAAAGCAAAGATGATGATCTTTACAGGAAATGCTCAATATGTCCACCATCATTCCTCAACAATAGCTGTAGTCGAGGAATAATGTTGTGAACAGCACTGTAAAGCATGTCCGGAGTTGTGGTGAGGCATTGGCGTCCGATGTTGTCTTTCAGCATCCCAGAGACGTCGTCGATCACGATACACTTGCTACTTCTGGTAACCCCAAAGCACGGACAGAGGTCTAGGGGCCTGGGAGGCCAAGGATGACGAAAGTGGAGGCTGAGCACACCATCATCACCAAATGATGCGCCCAAGAGATCTTTCACACGTCTAGCAATACTTTTTTTTTTGTTCTAATAAAACCTCATGTCATTCCAAGCATGTGTGTCAATTTTTACCTCTTTATCTACATTATTCCGTGGTTTATTAAGTTTTCAAATTTATACTGACTTTTTGATCGCCCGGTACTTACAAAAACAAAAAACTTGTTGCGTGTGTACTTATGGTTACCTAAACAAAACATCAACAGAATGCGAAAGATACTGAAGTGCTGTCGCCGGCCACTGCGGGTGTCGTCTTCTTTTCCTATTCTCCTCACTTTGGTCTTACCAGTATTCAGTTTTATTCCAACCTTTACCGACATTGACAGTGTTCTTCCTCATTACCTGGAGCTCTTCCTCCGTTCCTGCTAGCACCATCAAAAAAAAAAAAAAAAAAAAAAAAAAAAAAAAAAAGCTCTGAGCACTATGGGACTTAACATCTGAGGTCATCAGTTCCCTAGAACTTAGAACTACTTAAACCTAACTAACCTAAGGACATCACAGGCATCCATGCCCGAGGCAGGATTCGAACCTGCGACCATAGCAGTCGCGTGGTTCCAGACTGAAGCACCTAAAACCGCTCGGTCACCGAGGCCGGCTTAGCACAGTCATATCATCAGCGTACTTGACATATTTTATTCATTTTCCTCCCGCTCCGACTGTTGCCTATACCGAGTGCAAACTCAATTCAAGAAATGCTTTGTTTGCATTGGTAGCATTCCCACTAGTGTCAAAGTGCTCCTCAACAGGTCCTTCGAAAGTAAGTCTAAATTTGACAAACTTCGCTGGTACATCTCCGCGTTTCTTGGTCAAAGCCGTCGGTAGGAAACAGCAATATTTGACAAACAAGTTTGATCGCTGCTTGTGGCCTTCAGCCACGTGCACTGCAGCCGCGGGCCTCGTCTCGGTGTCAGCCAGCGGCGAGACGCCACCTGTGTGGTCGCTCGCAGCCGGCCGCGTGTCGCCGCGTGCCGTGACCTGGGCACGGCCGCGCCGTGCAGTATCGATGGACGAGATGGGGCCGCTGCCGCCGCCACCGCCGCCGCGTACTGCAATGCGGAGACGGCGCAGCCTCCGGCGGCTGCACGCTGCACGCCTCCGCCGCCCCCACCTGTCGAGACCGCTGCTCGCGGCACGTCGATTCTTCCGAGACCTCTGCGCCACCGTCGTGTGGGGGTACCAAATGGAATTTCTGATGGGATTGGGCGGTCGCAGAATGGTTCTCTCGGATGGGGAATAGACGCCGCGGTCGCCCTGAGCGGAGATGACAAGATATTGTTAACGGGAATGAAGTCGTTGGTCTCCGTTCTATAGATGTAGGGATTAAGACAAGTGACTTTCAAAGATCCTAAGGATCCCTAAAACGGCTCTAAGCACTATGGGACTTAACATCTGAGGTCATCAGTCCCCTAGACTTAGAACTACTTAAACCTAACTAACCTAAGGACACGACACACATCCATGCCCGAGGCAGGATTCGAACCTGCGACCATAGCAGCAGCGCGGTTCCGGACTGAAGCGTCTAGAACCGCTCGGCCACAGCTGCCGGCTGCAAACTAGGTTCCCGTCATCAGGAGAAGAGATGCCAGATGTCTGCTGACGGTACCAAACGTAATCACAGACACGACTTAGCTACGGTTCGTGTGTTCTTATAATCACTGCCATATAAAGTGTTCAAAATATTGATTATTGAATGCACGGTGTCTGTCTTCCTTCGAAATAACACACACCACACTGGTCGAGCAGCTACGAAACACTATATGCAAACTGAAGGGGGATCACTGCTATGAGCTGCAGCTGCAGCTGCAGCGGAATCAGCGCGACGAGCGAAAATGTGTACCGGATCGGGATTCGAACCCGGGATCTCCTGCTTCCTAGGCAGGTGCGGTAACGACTGCGCCACCCGGGACACAACTGCACGGACTGTCTCGGGACGCTTCACGGTCGATACACACCCCCATCGAGCACCACCCACCCGCAGTACCTGTCCATTGTACTCCTGTTCGATACTTAGATAGCCCCACAGGAGGTCGGAGGTATTTGTGCATTAGCACTGAAGAAAGTGGATCCATTGTCTATCCAGGGTTATCAATTATTGAATGCACGGTGTCTGTTCCTTCGAAAGAATAGACACCACGCAGATTCAGCAGCTGTGAAACACTATATGTAAATTAAAGGGGGATCACTGCTGTCTGCTGCAGCTGACCCTGAGCATCCTTACAAGCTATAAAACGATACCGGATAGACGTTGAATTCCATCTGGACTGAGCAGACTGCAGGCCAGTGTTCTACGGCATTTCATGTCTCTGCCAGTCGTCGGTCATCCATGTAGACCTGTTTTTATTGCCCCGCAGATTGACACTGTGTTAGACATCTGTATGGAATTATTCTCTACTGAACCTACGTAAGGAATTACTAAAAGCGTAATAAAGAGACGAGCAGCAGCTGTAGTATCAATGAAATGGTTAGTACAGAGTTAAGTGTCGTGGGCCAGGACGGTTCATTGTTTAGTTATGCAGTTGACCCGAGGCTGAAGGGTGTTCACTCGTGTGTTATCAGAGAAAGGGACAGTAGCAGAGCACAAGTTTCATTGTGAGGAGTACTGAGGTGGCGGTTTGATAGGCCTAAGCAGAGCGCGCCGCAACTGGTGGAGCGAATGTCAGAGTAGCACGCGACGCTCCGTCCCGGCCACACACGCACGGCGCTCTGCTTTACCACAGACTCCTGCCACTGCCACTGTCGTTGGTGCACCTGTGTGATCCACAACGAGCTGTTCGGCGTCTCCGTTCGCAATTAATCACTTTTTACCTCTGACTTTTGTATTTACCGTCGGAAATGGGCGTCTCTACAGGTTCTAAACAGTCTGCGTGGTGTCTGTTTGTTCTATATCGTGTCTCCCTACCACTTTCGCGCAACGACGCTCTGAGCGTGTTTTTTAGGGAATTGACTAGTTTGAACCTGGTACCTGTTGCTGGTAAGCAGACGCCAGACCACACATGAGATGTAGAATTCAGAAGAGTTCAGTGGGACTAGCGATGACACAACCAAATACTTAATGGTTAGGTTAGTGTTGTTTAACGTCCCGTCGACAACGAGGTCATTAGAGACGGAGCGCAAGCTCGGGTTAGGGAAGGATGGGGAAGGAAATCGGCCGTGCCCTTTCAAAGGAACCATCCCGGCATTTGCCTGAAACGATTTAGGGAAATCACGGAAAACCTAAATCAGGATGGCTGGAGACGGGATTGAACCGTCGTCCTCCCGAATGCGAGTCCAGTGTGCTAGCCACTGCGCCACCTCGCTCGGTCAAATACTTAATGATTTCAGCGTCAGCTCCACTGCACTCCCTGTAAAAGAATCTTAATACTAACTAAATTTAGTGGAAGGGGTTCAAGGCTTTCCTATTTTTAGTTAGCTGGTAAAATAACGTCGAAAAAGCAGTTAAGTTTACCATTGGAAATTTTATTCTACTCACAAAACATCGTTTATAAATTGCACTATTGATAAAAGGAAATGTTTTAATACAGGATGGTAAAAACCGACTGCGTTCAACAAAAATGTGAACGAATATTCCCTGAGTGGGTATCCAAGTTCTACAATGGATCGAAGGATGACCTATGCCATATCACATCTATAATCTAGGTTTAAATTAAGTTTCACAAAAGAGAAAACTATCAAAATGGTCTACAGTGACCGTCAATTATCTTTAATTACTTATCTAACTTGTCGTAAATTACAGTGGCTTATGTGGCTTCTCAATAACTATATAACAGAAAAATCATCGCGTTTCAGATTTTTACTTCAAGTGGCAAATGTGAACACCATGAGCTTTAATTGACGATCGACACTAGTATTACGCAAAAAGGGGGTGTAACAGACGAGACTTCTGCAGTTCTGAGTGAAGCTTTATGCGCTGTTATGCGGCATCGCGTGCGTTCATTACCTTATCGGTGTTCATCAGGGGGCGGCGGACAGCACAGCTCCGCTCACCTCACCATCTCTGAAGCAACTCTCTTTTAACTTCTCCTTACTACAATTTACCGAAGTTGGTTTAAAAAAAACCTATCTGGCTGTGTTTTCATCTGACCAATCAGGGTCTCAATGTTAACCTTAAGCTCCGCCTACAAAAATTCTGTCCATCCAATGAGAAACGTTATACTTTTCGTGGTAGGGCAATGTTTTTTAAAGTTTGCAACGTAACAGACGCGAAAAAGTCTCACGATAAAACTTGCGGGTGGTGTGGCCCTTTTTGTGTTATCGTAAGATCTATACTGTTCTTCTGGAGGGCTCTAGCTTTTAACATGGGCTGGGGGGTGGTCCTAACGTAACAGAGACGCGAAAAAGTCTCACGCTAAAAACGTGCCGGTGGTGTGGTCCTAGCAGTTAGCTGGCGACGTGGGTGTCCGTCCGTCCCTTGTCGTAGGGCCTTCCAGCTTAACACGGTTCTGCTCTCGGCTTCTGTTCTCGTTTCTCTCATCGGAACTTCGTCTGTCTCACGGTGGGAAGGTATGACATGCATTTAGGCATTCTTGTGTTAGTCGGTGGTATTCCATTTGCTCACTCGTTACTCGTATTACTTTGGTTAATTTAATGTCACGATTTATTCGGAGCTGTGTGACATACTACTGGATTTGCTTATCATGTCAGGGTTTTCATGGAAGGTGCCTGACGCCTTACAAGGTCTGCCATCTCCATATCGCACAAAAAATCCAGCAGCGCGATTTAAAAACCTGCATTATCCACTGGATATCTAAACTGGGTTACCGAGCGATCTGGCGCTGTGGTAGGACACTGGACTCGTATTCAGCATTACAGTGTATCTTTTAGACGTGCCAAATACTGTGGAAGGTGGTGTTGCAGACGCGAATGACATTCTACTAGTTGTGCCTGCGGACTCTAGAGCGAGGCTTGAGTAAAGGACAAATGATGTGCCTGTAGAGATCCAGTGGTGGTGCTCGGGCAACAGACTGACTGCAGGGCGGTCCATTGATAGTGGCCGGGCCAAATATCTCACGATATAAGCATCAAACGAAAAAACTATAAAGAACGAAACTCGTCTAGCTTGAAGGGGGAAACCAGGTGGCGCTATGGTTGGCCCGCTAGATGGCGCTGCCATAGGTCAAACTGATATCAACTGCGTTTTTTTAAATAGGAACCCCCATTTTTTTACCAGATATTGGTGTAGTAAGTAAAGAAATATGAATATTTTAGTTGGACCACTTTTTTCGCTTTGTGATAGATGGCGCTGTAATTGTCACAAACATATGGCTCACAATTTTAGACGAACATTTGGTAACAGGTAGGTTTCTTAAATTAAAATACAGAACGTAGGTACGTTTGAACATTTTATTTCGGTTCTTCCAATGTGATACATGTACCTTTGTGAGCTTATCATTTCTGAGAACGCATGCTATTACAGCGTGATTACCTGTAAATACCACATTAATGCAATAAATGCTCAAAATGATGTTCGTCAACCTCAATGCATTTGGCAATACGTGTAACGACATTCCTCTCAACACCGAGTAGTGCGCCTTCCGTAATGTTCGCACACGCATTGACAATGCGCTGACGCATGTTGTCAGGCGTTGACGGTGGATCACGATGGCAAATATCCTTCAACTTTCCCCACAGAAAGAAATCCGGGGGCGTCAGACCCTGTGAACGTGCGGGCCATGGTGCTTCGACGACCAATCCACCTGTCACGAAATATGCTATTCAATACCGCTTCAACCGCAGGCGGGTTATGTGCCGGACATCCATCATGTTGGAAGTACATCGCCATTCTGTCATGCAGTAAAACATCTTGTAGTAACATCGGTAGAACGTACTTACACGTTAGTGACTATTACAGCGCCATCTATCACACAGCGAAAAAAGTGGTCCAACTAAAACGTTCATATTTCTTTACATACTACACGAATATGTAATAAAAAATGGGGGGTTCTTATTAAAAAAAAAGCAGTTGATATCCGTTTGACCTATGGCAGCGCCATCTAGCGGGCCAACCATAGCGCCATCTGGTTCCCCGTTCAAGCTAGACGAGTTTCGTTCTTTGTAGTTTTTTCGTTTGACGCTTATTTCGTGAGATATTTGGCCCCGTCACTATCAATGAACCACCCTGTATATATCTTATAATCTGACCTGTTCATCATGTTGTTGTTGTTGTTGTTGTTGTGGTCTTCAGTCCTGAGACTGGTTTGATGCAACTCTCCATTCTACTCTATCCTGTGCAAGCTTCTTCTTCTCCCAGTACTTACTGCAACCTACATCTGAATCTGCTTAGTGTATTCATCTCTTGGTCTGCCTCTACGATTTTTACCCTCCACGCTGCCCTCCAGTACTATATTGGTGATCCCTTGATGCATCAGAACATGTCCTACCAACCGATCCCTCCTTCGAGTCAAGTTGTGCCACAAACTCCTCTTCTCCCCAATTCTATTTAATACCTTCTCATTAGTTATGTGATCTACCCATCTAATCTTCAGCATTCTTCTGTAGCACCACATTTCGAAAGCTTCTAGACTCTTCTTGTCTAAACTATTTGTAGTCCACGTTTCACTTCCATACATGGCTACACTCCATACAAATACTTTAAGAAAAGACTTCCTAACACTTAAATCAATACTCGATGTTAACAAATGTCTCTTCTTCAGAAACGCTTTCCTTGCCATTGCCAGTCTACGTTTTATATTCTCTCTACTTCGACCATCATCAGTTATTTTGGTTCCCAAATAGCAAAACTCCTTTACTACTTTAAGTGTCTCATTTCCTAATCTAATTCCCTCAGCATCACCCAACTTAATTCGACTACATTGCACTATCCTTGTTTTGCTTTTGTTGATGTTCATCTTATACCTTCCTTTCAAGACACTGTCCATTCCGTTCAACTGCTCTTCCAAGTCCTTTGGTGTTTCTGACAGAATTAGAATGTCATCGGCGAACCTCAAAGTTTTTATTTCTTCTCCATGGATTTTAATACCTACTCCGAACTTTCCTTTTGTTTCCTTTACTGCTCGCCCAATATACAGATTGAATAGCATCGGGGAGAGGCTACAACCCTGTCTCACTCCCTTCCCAACCACTGCTTCCCTTTCATGTCCCTCGACTCTTCTAAGTGCCATCTGCTTTCTGTACAAATTGTAAATAGCCTTTCGCTCCCTGTATTTTACCCCTGCCACCTTCAGAATTTGAAAGAGAGTATTCCAGTCACCATTGTCAAAAGCTTTCTCTAAGTCTACAAATGCTAGAAACGTAGGTTTGCCTTTCCTTAATCTATCTTCTAAGATAAGTCGTAGGGTGAGTATTGCCTCACGTGTTCCAATATTTCTACGGAATCCAAACTGATCTTCCCCGAGGTCTGCTTCTACCAGTTTTTCCATTCGTCTGCAAAGAATTTGCGTTAGTATTTTGCAGCTGTGACTTATTAAACTGATAGCTCGGTAACTTTCACGTCTGTCAACACCTGCTTTCTTTGGGATTGGAATTATTATATTCTTCTTGAAGTCTGAGGGTATTTCGCCTGTCTCATACCTCCTGCTCACCGAATGGTAGAGTTTTGTCAGGACTGGCTCTCCCAAGGCTGTCAGTAGTTCTAGTGGAATGTTGTCTACTCCTGGGGTCTTGTTTCGACTTAGGTCTTTCAGTGCTCTGTCAGACTATTCACGCAGTACCATATATCCCATTTCATCTTCATCTACATCCTCTTCCATTTCCATGATATTGTCCTCGAGAACATCACCCCTGTATAGACCCTCTATATACTCCTTCCACCTTTCTGCTTCCCCTTCTTTGCTGAGAACTGGGTTTCCATCTGAGCTCTTGATATTCATACAAGTGGTTCTCTTTTCTCCAAAGGTCTCTAATTTTCCTGTAGGCAGTATCTATCTTACCCCTGATGATATAAGCCTCTACATCCTTACATTTGTCCTCTAGCCATCCCTCCTTAGCCATTTCCACTTCCTGTCGATCTCATTTTTGAGACGTTTGTATTCCTTTTTGCCTGCTTCACTTACTGCATTTTTGTATTTTCTCCTTTCATCAATAAAATTCAGTATCTCTTCTGTTCCCAAGGATTTCTACTAGCCCTGGTCTTTTTACCTATTTTATCCTCTACTGCCTTCACTATTTCATCCCTCAAAGCTACCCGTTCTTCTTCTACTGTATTTCTTTCCCCCATTCCTGTCAATTGTTCCCTTATGCTCTCCCTGAAACTCTGTACAACCTCTGGTTCTTTCAGTTTATACAGGTCCCATGTCCACATCATATCGATAAAATAATCGGGAAAATCATCTACGGAACATGACATAACTAAAACTAAACTAAACTAAATCTAGAATCTTAAAGTCTTAATGATATCCCCCATTCACATTCTGAAAAAAAAAAAAAACTGAATTCAATCGCGGCAGCACGTTTTGGGCACATGTGTTCCTAATATTAGAGACCTTAGAGGTCACCTGCCGCGCTACGTTGCTCAACTCGAATGATGTTAAGGTTATCTGAAATCCTTCCCTATAAATACAGTATTAGCACTGTGTCCACGTTACTGATATCGTTTGTGTAAAGACTACAATCTGTTTTGGGGTCACAGAACGATCTTAACACGTCGGGAAATGCACAATGAGTAGTAAATAACTTTGCTAACAAGTATTTATTCTTCATTGCTTACAGACTCGCGCCAACACACAGCCACACTGCGACAAAGAGCACAGCCCATGACTAACTACCAGCACGGATCACTTACCGTGGCAATGTTTTTTTTTTTTTGTATCTGTTCTTGTTCTGCAAAAGTTGTACTCATATTATTTTAATATGTACCTTCTAATTAATTTGAGAGACTCTTCAACATTTTGTAAATTCGTATTTAATTAAAAATGGTATTGAAGCTACCGGTAGCCAATAAGGCGTAGCAAGCTCCTCTGGTTCCGATTGAGTGCACCGAAATGTAGTTCCGCGTGACGACCTACACGAGACAGTTTTCGTTGGCCTCAAACACGATCGATACCTCTGTGTGCTGTCAGACGTAAGATGCTTTGTATGACAAAAGCGCAGTCATGGCAACAACAGCCAGAAATGTTACAAAGGGCGCCTGAGTTAGAAATGTGACCTCATTCTCCCACACCTCAACACTCAGTCTCACCTCAGTGGATGGAAATAGTACGCCACGGCCAGACTCCTTGCTCCAGTAGGCAAAGCTTGTTGTCCCTATTTCGAGCAACTCTTCCATCCTGTCACCCCACATAGTGAAACTGTTGGCTAAACGTTTCACAGCACCTACACAAAGCAACATGTTTGCTTACCTTCGTACAATTTCTTATATCCAGAAGAATAGTACTTACACAGACTCTGTAGGCGAGGGAGATTCATGATGGTCTGCTCTGCACTCTCAGGGACTGGAAGTAGATAAGCATTTATGACCTCTAAAATCTAAGCAGCTCCATTTCCAAGAAACGACTGATTGGTTGTGAAGGTTTTTTTCTGACTACTTTGATGCGGTCTGCCACGAATTCCTCTCTTGTACCAACATTTTCATCTCAGAGTAACAGTTGTAACCTGCGTCCTGAGTTATTTGCTGTATGTAGTCCAATCCCTGTCTTCCTCTACCGTTTTTACCCTCTACAGCTCACTCTGGTACCATGGAAGTCATTCCCTGGTGTCTTTTTTGGAAATTTGTGGTAAGTCCCTATGAGACCAAACTGCTGCGGTCATCAACCCTAGGCTTACACACACACACACACACACACACACACACACACACACACACACACACACACACGCACGCCCGAGGGAGGACTCGAACCTCCGACGGGGGGAGTCGTGCGAACTGTGGCAAGACGGCCGAGACCGCGCCGTCTCATGTCTTAACAGGGATCCTGTCATCCCGTCCCTCCTCTTTGTCAGTGTATTGCATATATTTATTTCCTCGCCGATTCTGCTGAGAACTTCCTCTTCCCTTACCGTATCAGTCCACCTAATTTTCGACATTCGTCTGTAGCACATCTAAAATGCTTCGATTATCCCCTGTCCCGTTTTTTTTCACAGTCCATACTTCACTACCATAAAATTCTTTGCTCCAAACGTACATTCTCAGAAATTTATTCCTTGAATAAAGACCTGTGTTTGATTCCAGTAGACTTTTCCTGGCCAGGAATCCTTTTTTTGCCAGTGCTCGTCTGCTTTTTGTGTTCCTTGCTCCGTCCACCTTGGGCTATTGTGCTGCCTACGAAGCAGAATTTCTTAACTTCATCCACTTCTTTCCCAAATCTGATGTTAGGTTTCTCGCTGTTCGCATTTCTGCTACCTCTCAGTATTTTCGTCTTTCTTCGATTTACTCATTAGACAGTCCATTCCATTCAACAGATGATATTGTTGTCCTTCACTTTCTCTGTGGATAGCAATGTAATCAGCGAATCTTATGACTGATACCCACTCTCCTTTAATTTTAATCTCTCTTGAATCTTTCCTTATTTCCATCATTGCTTCTTCGACGTATAGATTGAACAGGAGGAGGAAAGGCTACATCCCTCTCCTTCACAGCTTTTAAACCGAGCAAATCGTTCTTGGTCTTCCAATCTTATTGTTATCTTTTGATTCTTGTGCCTCCTCGTCAGAATATCGAAGATCTTGCACCATATTACACTGCCGAACGTTATTAAGTTAGCAGTACATTTCTAAATTTCTGCGGTATGTTTTTGAACGCAGGCTTGATGACGCCAGTTAGTACCTTTGTGCTGCCGGTCACTATGCTGGATATTAACAGTGGCAACAGAAAGAGTGGTTGCACAATAGTCATTTCTTCATTTAATTAGGTCACCAACGCGTGCGATCAGCAGAGATTTGTTTAGCCGTCATTACAGGGGAAATACGGGAGGCTTGACTCCTGATAAAAGTAGCGTCATCATCTATGGTCTAATTTTCGATTACAAAGTGAAACATGATAGGCTACCTGCGCGTACGAACTGAAAAGAGGCAGCAAAATATTGTTAACAAGGGTTTGAAGGTCTATGGTCTTCGTACAATAGCTGAAGAGATTAAGAGACGTGGCATTCCAAGATGCGACGGACCATGCTCAAGGGGAAAACTGCGACGACGATTACCGTGCTGATAATGTAGATGGAGCAAAGCAATTTTGACGTCCCATAGGCGTACCGGCTATTACAGCTAGAATGCTGACCAAGGATTTGACAAGGCTGGAAATACCTGGTAATTTAGAGAAACCACATCTGCATAATTGGGCGTCATTGGAGATAATTTGAACCCCAATCTTTATTTCTTGGTAGCGATGATGTAGTAGTCTGCTTATGAGGCAGTGATCGGCAGCTGCAGAAATAACTTCATGCATGCCCCACGGAAGTGTGTCGGATCACTAGCTCACAGTATTAATACTAAGCTCAGCCTTGTTACTGATGACGCAGTTGTGTAAAATGAGTTACTACTTGTATCTGAAAAAAAAATATAAAAAGTCATGTCACATTGTGATAAGATTCAAAGCGGTGCAGATACTGGCAACTTGCTTTAAATATTCAGAAACGTAAAATTGGGTAGTTCCCAAGCGGCAGCAAAATAGTGTCCCATGACTATAATATTGTCACGTCGTAACCAAAATAAAGTCCAAGTCGGAAAGCAGGATCGCCTGTGATATACAATAATTAACACTGAAAGCACGTTCATTACGAACATCACTTACCAGCCGGAATAGAAGTGACCTCTTGGATAGTGTGTGCAGCTATTTATAAAAACATTGAATACTCCAGAATCCATTTATACATTCGTCGAATATTCCACACTATACAAACCTTACTAAACAAACATATTTCAAGAGCCTTGTAGAGACGATAGATAGTAAATAACAAACAGTTGCTGGTCGTGGTGTTTGAACTCGCGACACGCAGCATACCAGGCAGTGACACTAACCACTGCACCGCATGCTCAACAGCTCGCGGCAGAACCAACGAGTTCCAGATGGAATAAGTCAACTCACAGAAATATTTGGCTGTAACAGTTTGTGAATATATAAGATGAAATGATCACGGGTTCCAGTCTCAGTCCAGCATAAATTTTCACTGTCATCATTCCATTCTACAGTGACTAGATTGGATTGTGAAAAAAAAAAAAGGACTGTGTATTGATAGGGAATTCGTCTGGGCGCTGATGACCACGCAATTGAGCGCCCCACAAACCAAACATCGTGCCTCAAAATGGTTCAAATGGCTCTGAGCACTATGGGACTTAACATCTGAGGTCATCAGTCCCCTAGACTTAGAACTACTTAAACCTAACTAACCTAAGGACATCACACACAACCATGCCAGAGGCAGAGTTCGAACCTGCGACCGTAGCAACAGCGCAGTTCCCGACTGAAGCGCCTAGAACCACTCGGGCACAGCGGCCGGACCAAACATCATCATCATCGTCATCATCATCATCATCATTCCATTCTACAGCTGATGGTTGTCCATATTCGCAACTGCGAATACTTTTAATGTAAAGACAGATTCAGTGTAGGACACTGGGAAAACGTCAACAGGCTGCAAAGCAGGTAGTTTACAAAACGCTAGTGTCACCCCTCCTAGAGTATTGTGAAACCCATACCAGGTAAGTCTAACAATGAATATTGAACTCATACAAAGAAGGGCAGCATTAATAGTCACAGGTTTGTTTGGCCCATTGCAGAGAGTACCGATTTGCCGGAAAAAAATTGTACTGACGCTTGAAGGTAGACGCCATCTTACCCACCACAGCCCACTCACAGAGTTATAAGAAACAGTATTAAGTGAAGACTCTTAAGAATATACTACAACCTCTCGTACGCATCGGGACGATTAGATTAATTATATCATGCCCGCCCGGTTGGCCGTGCGGTCTAACGCACGGCTTTCCGGGAGGGAAGGAGCGCCCGGTCCCCGGCACGAATCCACCCGGCGGATTTGTGTAGAGGTCCAAATGGTTCAAATGGCTCTGAGCACTATGGGACTTAACATCTTGGGTCATCAGTCCCCTAGAACTTGGAACTGCTTAAGCCTAAATAACCGAAGGACATCACACACAGCCATGCCTGAGGCAGGATTCGAACCTGCGACCGTAGCGGTCGCGCGGTTCCAGACTGAAGCGCTTAGAACCGATCGGCCACAACGGCCGGCTTTGTCAAGGTCAGGTGAACCGGCCAGTCTGTGGATGGTTTTTAGGCGGTTTTCCATCTGCCTCGGCGAATGCGGGCTGGTTCCCCTTATTCCGCCTCAGTTACACTATGTCGGCGATTGCTGCGCAAACAAGTTCTCCACGTACGCGTACACCACCATTATTCTACCATGCAAACATAGGGGTTACACTCGTCTGGTGTGAGACGTTCCCTGGGGTGTCCACCGGGGGCCGAACCGCACAATAACCCTGGGTTCGGTGTGGGGCAGCGGAGGGGTGAAGTAGACTGCGGTAGTCGTCGTGGGGTTGTGGACTGCTGCGGCTGCGGAACCTCTCCGTCGTTTCCATACAATTATATAATGCACTGAGGGATTTAAGCAGTCATTCTCTCCGTGCCTTACATGTCAGTGGAACTGGGGAACTGGAAGAAACGCAGTAGTTGATACAGCGCAACATACTTTGTTTTTGTTTTGCCCTTGGCAGTGGTTTGAAAAAAAAAAAAAAAAAGTACCTGTATGTTTTGTAACACCCCACCCGTCACTTATCTGGTTTTGGTGTGTGTCCACCCCAGGTAATTGACTAACAGATCAACAGAGTGTGCAAAACTGCCGCAATGTCGGATAACGCAAAGAAAGTAATAAGGCCCTGTGACTCCTGATTGAACTGCGGTGGCTGTGTTGATATTAATTGATTCATAATTGATCCCTTTTAATTAAAAAGGGGTACACATTGATGTTATATTCAGCTATTGAACACCAGATGCAAATGTTGAACATAAAATTAAGTGACTTGGGATTTCAACTACTTGATTGAAAACAGATGCAGTCGATTAGCACAGATTTATTTTAACTCACGAGCTTCAATCCTCACATTACATGACTCTCCTAACAGGCAGTGGTAATAAATTGCGTTTGCATGAAGTAAAGCACTATAAAGCAGACGTGACCCAGGCGTAATGCGAAGTGCGAAAAGAATTCTGCAATACACTGCCCATGAAACCCTCGTGGAAACTTTGCCGACGTGATCCAACAAATTAATCAGTGGCCGGAGCGGGCGCAATATCACCGAATTCAGCGTGGCGGGGCGACGTCGTTATGTGGACGTCGGCCGACCTCGTGGTGCTGCAAGGCTGCGCTCATCTATTCACTTCTAGCTATCTTGCTCACTACATAGCTGAACGAAAACTTTCTATCTCCAAGCTCAGTCGTTCCGTTTGCTAAGTCCTAAACTGGAGAGATGCTCACTCTCTCTCAGGCAAGCTGAATAAAGAACGCCACGTCCGCACTCTAGGCAAGCTAGGAACGGAAGACCTCTACAGGGACTTCTCCCAGTCCGCTCTTCGTCTCGGTTTCCCCTCCAGAAAAATCACTTACGCCAATTGCAGCGCACGTCGCGTTAATTATGCGTCGCTTCCCAGCGCCGACCAATGCCTGCTCTGGGAAGTGAACAAATTCCCACAAAATTTCCCTTCCTCTCAACTTCTGCTATTTAGCTCCTCCCAGGTCACCCATCAAGGTTAGCGTCTGCACAAAACACCAATTTTTCCGGAATTTTGACTCCCAGCAGAGTACTTCAAATTCATTGGTCCTACGTTCCCATTGGAGGCCGGCGTATTTCATTCTGTCGCTCTTCACCTGATTTACTTCAGACTCTGCGGACTGTGAATTCAGTGTGAAGTTGCTATAGTCACGAACACGCATAGTTTGGCCTCTGTTGACCGCTCCACCGTAGCTTTGCGCGGCTTATTCGCATGTTTCACTGAAAATGGGACGACGGACATTTATCAACAGGCGTACAAGTTCTCCGTCTGCTTCTCGGTACACCAACATGGGGTCAACCACCCACTCACTGTCACTCATCTTAAGGCAGCTGGAGGCCACGTCCCGTTACCGCTTTCTCAGAGCTTGAGCCGCCCTAAGCTGCCTGTTGTCGCTTCCCTTCGCCGCTCCCCGGCCGGCCACAGTCAACTCTGTATGCATCCCTGGGATAAACTAGCCTCCAGTAAATCGACGCGTTTCCACAAAGTTTTTCATGTCGTGTGAATTACTTTAAAACCATCACCCGACATTAATTATTCCAATACGTCCATACTATACCCTCTACAAGATGCATTGTGCCTTGTCAGTCATTTTTGTTCAGCCCTACTGTTCGCTCAACGTGAGTTAGGTGATCTTTAATGACATCATGTAAGGGGCATAGTTCTTGCCATCTTACAGTTTATAATATGAACGCAACGGCTGGGTAGTAATCGCGTTCTAAAGTCTGGAGCCGTCAGTGCAACGAGTTCTGTTGCGTGAGTTCTCCAGATAGTGTTTGCTGATAATGAGAGACTGTCTGTCTGCGGCGAGAAGAGACTGACAAGGGGAGGCCGCCAATTGTGAAATTCAGATTCGATGCATACTGCGCATAATAAAAGCTCATGGCCAGAGGTGTAGTGTGGCAAAGCACCAAGATGCACTTCTCAGCCGTTATCGAGAAAATCGACAGTCAAAAGAAACCGTTGCGGTGAAATACTCTCTACGATTAGTAGTATTCTACAGCGTCGTGGCGCAGCGGTAAGCGCTCGGATTCGTCGGATCGAATCTCGCGCATTGCAATTTTTTTAATTATTAGTTTTTTGTAATTCAAATATATATATAAACTATTAATGAATTGCTAATGCATGAGCCGGCCGAAGTGGCCGTGCGGTTAAAGGCGCTGCAGTCTGGAACCGCAAGACCACTACGGTCGCAGGTTCGAATCCTGCCTCGGGCATGGATGTTTGTGATGTCCTTAGGTTAGTTAGGTTTAACTAGTTCTAAGTTCTAGGGGACTAATGACCTCAGCAGTTGAGTCCCATAGTGCTCAGAGCCGTTTTTGCTTATGCATGTTGGTGAAAGCGGATCGCTCTCCAATTGTACCGCCTCCATTTTTCCGTTTTTTTAACAGGGTGTACCAAAGCTGACTTTCGACGATGTTATAAGTTGCGCTAGGGACCGCATCTACCTTCTTTCGAAGTTAGCAGGCAACTACGCTGTTATGCGGCGGCTCGTTTCGGCCCATTCAACATCTGTCCTTCAAGTGTAACGAGCGAGTAACGGAGTTTATATTTCATACCTGCCACAGCGAATTTGTGTTCGTGGGGTCTCTATTCTAATTCGAACGTTTGACTTACGCTTTACGTATTCGTTTCGGAATATCGTTTCTACGTCTTCCGTTAACTATACGTGGTTAACATTATGAAGACAATTAACAACATTTGTGAAATACAACTTCGTTTGCGGAAAACATAATGATGTTCGAAGTCGCCAGTTTTTCCACGACAAACGACTTTCAACAACTTATTATATGCGTAATTGTTGCAATTGATTGCCGGGAATTATATATATATATATATATATATATATATATATATATATATATATATATTACAAAAAACAAATACTAAAAAAAAGGTTAAATGGCGCGGGATTCGATCCGGCGACCTTCGGATTACGAACCCGAGCGCTTACCGCTGCGCCACGACGCTCTAGAAAATTATTAATCGTAGAGAGTATTTCACCGCAACGGTTTCTTTTAACTGTCGATTTTCTCGACAACGGCTGAGAAGTGCTTCTTGGTGCTTTGCCACATTACACCTCTGGCTATGAGCTTTTATTATGGGCAGTATGAATCGAATCTAAATTTCACAATTGGCGGCCTCCCCTTGTGAGCCGATAGCAAGTGGCGTGCAGTGACAGCGATCTCAACAGCAGCGAGTGGTGGCGTGCTGTGTGAGTGCCGCCAGACAGGCAGGCCGTGTTTCCTGGGGCAGCCGGCACAACAGGTGTATGGCGAAGAGTCGCGTCGAGTCACGCCACAACGCTGCCTGCGCGTCAGCGCTTAGCCGTGTTCACATGTCTCGCAAATTCGAACGTCAGCGTGCTACAAGTTTCTAACGTCACAAAGTGGAAAACGCACAGTGCGGAGTCTTTACGAAGGTGCACAGCAATATCAAGCAAGTCAGATATTCTCAACGCGCCTTTGAGCGTGGAACTGTGAAACGAAAGAACCGGCCGTCACCCTTGCCAGCCTGATTGAAGTTTCTCATTTTGAGAGAACTGAAGGGCGATCTGTTTCATTGTTAAAAACTATTCGACAGGCAAGATTGTATAAAATATTTTTATTTAAGACAAGCGTTTTCAACAGACTATGCTGTCATCTTCAGGTCTTAAAATATTTCGTTGTAAAACATGTTCATTCTACGCTGATGTCCTTAGGTTAGTTAGGTTTAAGTAGTTCTAAGTTCTAGGGGACACACAACCTCAGAAGTTAAGTCCCATAGTGCTCAGAGCCATTTGAATCATTTGTTGGCGGTACTAGATAAATTATGAAATACTATAATGGGTTTTTGTGATGCTTACGTAAAAAAAAAAAAAAAAAAAAAAAAAAAAAAAAAAAAAAAAAAAAAAAAAACACATCGAAACTATGATGAGAAGCGAAATGAAATTTGGTAAGTATCATTTTAGCAGTAATAATCAGTAGTGTGTATAGTTTGAACAAAATCGGAAAATAATTAAAGTACACCACTGGCCATTAAAATTGCTACACCAGGAAATGCAGATGATAAACGGGTATTGATTGGACAAATATATTATACTAGAACTGACATGTGATCACATTTTCACGCAATTTCGGTGCATAGATCCTGAGAAATCAGTACCCACAACCACCACCTCTGGCCGCAATAACGGCCTTCATACACCTGGGCATTGAGTCAAGCAGAGCTTGGATGGCGTGTACTGGCACAGCTGCCCATGCAGCTTCAACACGATACCACAGTTCATCAAGAGTAGTGACTGGCGTGTTGTGATGAGCCAGTTGCTCGGCCACCATTGACCAGACGTTTTCAATTGGTGAGAGATCTGGAGAATGTGCTGGCCAAGGCAGCAGTCGAACATTTTCTGTATCCAGAAAGGCCCGTACAGGACCTGCAATATGCGGTCGTGCATTATCCTGCTGAAATGTAGGGTTTCGCAGGGATCGAATGAAGGGTAGAGCCACGGGTCGCAACACATCTGAAATTTAACGTCCACTATTCAAAGTGCCGTCAATGCGAACAAGAGGCACCCCATACCATCACGCCGTGTGATAGGCCAGTATGGCGATGACGAATATACGCTTCCAATGTGCGTTCACTGCGATGTCGCCAAACACGGATGCGACCATCGTGATGCTGTAAACAGTACCTGGATTGGTCCGAAAAAATGTCGTTTTGCCATTCGTGCACCCAGGTTCGTCGTTGAATACACCATCGTAGGCGGTCCTGTCTGTGGTGCAGCGTGAAAGGTAACCGCAGCCATGGTCTGCGACCTGACAGTCCATGCTGCTGCAAACGTCGTCGAACTGTTCGTGCCGATGGTTGTTGTCCTACAATCGTCCCCCTCTGTTGACTCGGTGATCAAGACGTGGCTGCACGATCCGTTACAGCCATGCGGATAAGATGCCTGTGATCTCGACTGCTAGTGATAAGAGGTCGTCGGGATCTAGCACGGCGTTCCGTATTACCCACCTGAACCCACCGATTCCATATTCTGCTAACAGTCATTGGATCTCGACCAACGCGAGCAGCAATGTCGCGATACTATAAACCGCAATACCGATAGGCTACAATCCGACCTTTATCAAATTCGGAAACGTGATGGTACGCATTTCTCCTCCTCACACGAGGCATCACAACAACGTTCCACCAGGCCACGCCGGTCAACTGCTGTTTGTGTATGAGAAATCGGCTGGAAACTTTGCTCATGTCAGCACGTTGTAGGTGTCGCCACCGGCGCCAACCTTGTGTGAATGCTCTGAAAAGCTAATCACTTGGATATCACAGCATCTTCTTCCTGTCGGTTAAATTTCGCGTCTTGTGCACGTCATCTTCGTGGTGTAGCAATTTTAATGGCCAGTAGTGCAGTTTATTTCGTTTCGTAGGGACTATAACTGTTCGTTACGTTCTATTGGCGAGCTGTCACTATCACGGGCAGCATGTGATACAGGTGCGTCACTTGATTTCTAACTAAAGAAAGAACGAAGGAAAGAAAAGAAAAAAAGGGAATCTCTTGCAGCTGCAGGATCGGAGGCGCTGACGGCTCCATATTTTACTGCAGTCATGATAACACGTAATAGCTTGGTTCATCACAGGTCGTTGCTGGATTGTTGTTATTCTTATTGTTTCAAATTCCTATTAACACATATCGATAAAACATGTATTGCTCTACACCAGTCTGTGAACGCTCTATCGAAGAGACACGGAAAATCTTGCTATGAATACAAATTTGTTTGTAACGGGAAACAAACCACCGCTTTCCGTCGAAACCGGGTGTCACGTGACCGACGTGATGAGCACGTTTCGGCTGCCTCCAGCTACACAGTGCGAAAACTAAATTGCAAATATCTGTTAAAGCACCAGAGAAAATGCGCCTTGGCACTCTTAGGAGACACACGCGTATTACGGTATATTGATAATTTTTATTTATGGACCGTCTGACAGCAACTGAATAAGGCTTTTCGCCTTTATTTTCTGCAAGGCATCATCAGTGGCCTGGAATATGTACATATGTTAGCTATTTTAATTACATTTCTGGCACTGTATCTATAGGTTATAAACAGTTCTGGTGGTTGGTATTTCCTATTAAGTAGTAATGTTTTGAACTGTACTTTCAGGTTGCGTGGACAATTTCTTACAGATTACACTCCTGTTGCATTTTAGGTGTTGTTCTTCTTCTTATGAATGCCAATTTCCGGTTTTTTTCCACATTCCACAGCTCTATGAATTGGACGCTTGTTTCAATGCAATGTTTTGGTTTCTGTTGCCGACTGCCAAATGTTTTTGCCAAAGATCGAATGTTATTGCCAAAACTTTCGAGTGTAATTATTGAAGTGTCTGTGATCTGTTCGTGTATGCATTTGTGTGTGTGTGTGTGTGTGTGTGTGTGTGTGTGTGTGTCTCCAGATGGTGTGGGGAAGAGTTTTCTTGTTTTATGTTATCATTTCCTTTATTAAGTGTAGTAGGGAGCCTGTGCTGATGTGTGTTTGTTCATTTATCACATGTTTGTTTTCTGCTATGGCTTTCTGGTTGTGGAAGTTTTCTTGCGTTTGTATAAGATGTTTGTCATGGTTGCTTATTGTCATTATTTTGATTTCTTGTTCCATGTTTGTAGGATGATGGTAATGGTGTTTTAAATGCCGTGCAAATGTGGAATGGTTTGTGTCATACTTCCAACATCTTATATGTTCTTTGTATCTTGTTTGAAAATTCCTGCATGTCATGCCTGTGTATATTGCATCACAACTTTGACATCAGCACAGGCTCCCTACTACACTTAACAAAGGAAATGATAACATAAAACAAAAATGCTCTTGCTCACACCATCTGGACACAGACACACAAATTATACCACACCAAAATACACGCGCGCGCACTTACACACACACACACACACACACACACACACACACACACACACACAAATGCATACACGAACAGATCACAGACACTTCAATAATTACACTCGAAAGTTTTGGCAAGAACATTCGATCTTTGGCAAAACATTTGACAGTCGGCAACAGAAACCAAAACATTGCATTGAAACAAACGTTCAGTTCATAGTGCTGTGGAATGTGGAAAAAAACGGAAATTGGCATTCATAAGAAGAAGAACAACACCTAAAATGCAACAGGAGCGTAATATGTAAGAAATTGTCCACGCAACCTGTAAGTACAGTTAAAAACATTACTACTTAATAGGAAATACCAACCACCAGAACTGTTTATAACCTATAGGCACAGTCACAAAAATGTAAATTAAATAACTAACATATGTACATATTCCAGGCCACTGATGATGCCTTGCAGAAAATGAAGGCGAAACGCGTATGGCACTAAAATTGTGTTTTATTCAGTTGCTGTCAGACGGTCCATAAATAAAAATTATCAATATACCGTAATATTACACGCAACTGAGGAAGACAGGACCACAAAAGTTGAAGATATCAATACACCGCGTATATTTGAGTGTTGTCTGTTGTGTCGGACATGTCGGACCCTGGTATATAGTGTCTGCAGTGTGTAGGCGAACAAACCACGCGTAGAAACCGCGGCACCGGGCCGTTCGCAGACTGGAACGTGCGCTGGCCTAGGACGCCACAAATGGGCAGCAGAGTAAATAACTGTGACAGATAGGGAGGTTCCGCTGCGGACACAGCGGGAAGGCCGGTAATCGGCCGCTGGTCACGTACTGTCCGCGTCTCGTCTGTCACAGCGGCTGCTCGACTGCCTGCTGCCTGCGCTCGCGAGAAACCGCCGGGCTCACAGTGCCCTGCGTGGGAACAGCGCGGATGCTGCTCGCCGCTCACCATTCCTAGCATCGGTTTTAGGTGCGCTGCTCCTCGTAACTCAGATTACGAAGTAACAGTTGCATGCATTATGGATTTCATTGTGAGGAGTGCAACTTCTAACAATACCACGACCAATTGCAAAGTAGGTTAGACTTAAATGGCTCTGAGCACTATGGGAGTTAACATCTGAGGTCATCAGTCCCATAGATCTTAGAACTACTTAAACCTAACTATCCTAAGGACATCACACACATCCATGCCCGAGGCACGATTCGAACCTGCGACCGTAGCGGTCGAGCGGTTCCAGACTGAAGCGCTCGGCCACACCAGCCGGCTAGTAGGTTAGAAATCCCATCAATAATGTTGCTCACGCAGCGTATGTTCGCTTTATCGGGCAACAACAAAGTTATTGACTGTGGATGGTATCGTCAGAATGGAAATAATGAAGTCACTGTAAAAAAAATCATTAATTTTGGCACTTACCTTGAATGGATTCCCACATAGATTTCGTCGAAGTTGTTATGGCTCATCTTGTTGATTCTAGGGTGATTCCACTTTGACTGCTAGAAGGTCCAGATCTGTATTTTAGCAATATTTGAAGACCTAACAAATGCGTTTTTCAGGAAATTCTTAATGATCAAACAATCCCAGATCAGAAAAGTGGTATGGTAGAAATGATTGTTGACTTGGTGTTCACGATCCACATTTTTATTGAACTTCTTGTAAATTCACATAGACTTCTTTTTAATTGTCACATCATCAAGAAAACAGTTTTGTATCAATCTTCATATATTTAGTTTCCAAGGGCGTACCCAGGATCTGAACTGGGAGGGGGTGGGGGGGGGGGGAGTCGGGGGGGGGGGGGGGCAGGTCATACTAGTCTCAGGAAACAAGGACTCGAGACAACATACAGCACTTCTTATTAAATAAAGCAGTAAACTAGTGAAAACCTGGGTGCGCCCATGTTAGTTTCCACTTTAACCAAACACAAGACTTAACTATTCTTTTACAAAGCGAAATAACAACTTAACTTCTGCAAAGTTCGCAGAAAAGTAGTACGATATTACTGGTATCGAGAACTGGGGTTGGAGTGCCGTAATGGTCACGTAAATAAAGAACCATTACAAACTGTTAATTAAATTTTAAAAAAAATTTAAAAACTAACAAAATGCGTCAGTATTTACTTCATCCACTACATTTTACGTGGCTGGTAGTACGTGGGGGTGGCAAAGAGATAAGCTCGAGAGTTGCAAGTGCGAGAAAAACTGTGGATGTGTGTGTGTGTGTGTGTGTGTGTGTGTGTGTGTGTGTCGCTGTGTCGCGTCGCGTGGTGACGCGGAAAATCGCATTTGCTTCTCTCTGTACGTCAGTCACATACTGTACACAGTGACGTATCTGGGGTAACTGGCACCCAGAGCAATTGCCTATTTTGTGGCTCTTCCCTGCCTCTCCATCCCTCCCGCTGACAATACCCTACTTTTTGTTTAGTGATCACTCTATCCGTTACCTTCTGAAATTTCCCTACTTTTTCTTCTGCCTGCCTTTTCCACTTTTTTACCCATCCTCATTTATTTCGCACGTCACAAACCTGCGCCCGTCACGGGAACAGCACCCAGGACACTCGTCACTCCTGCCGTACTTGAGTTACGCCACTGACGAAATGGAAAGGACACGTGACGACCCGGTAGCGGGCCTGCTTTGAAATTACAAACAGCATTTTAACGTAAAACAAAAAGTTGTTACTGCCAACATACAGTTACGATATGAGATAGCATCCTTCAAGAATTTTTGCGAATGTACTCCGTATGTTCGTATCTTTCTTATAGTAGTCGACAGAGCGGTGCGTCGTCGAGCGCCTATCCGAAATCTCGGAAGACGGAATATACTTGTTCATTTTATGGCGTTTCCATTATTTGGGGGCTGGGGTTAATTAACTTCCTATCTGTTCCCACACTCCCGTTCCTGTGCGGCCAAAGAACAATTCAGTTCCGACCGAGATGAATCGTCCATCAACAGGGGCCTAACATTCAAATCCCCCAATACTCGCAAAGGATATTTAATTGAAACTTCTATTTATAGACCTAAATATATTTATCTGTGTATTAAATGAAGTTTTTCCCCACGTAAACTCTCAAGTCCAGAGCCATAACAGAGTATATAAGTACCAAGGAATAACTGTTCAGCTCAGTTCTCGTAATATTTTTCACATTAAATAAAAATTGCACTGCATATTAATAATCGCATCAATTATCACGCTTCAGTATTGCCACACAGCTACCTTCAAACTAACAATGAGAACATCTAAATACTGAGACAAATTAATTTCCTATATTCTTGAACTTCTCATATTCTCGCAATGCGCCTCATAAATCCCTCTGTGTCCTTCTGGTATTTAAGTTAATATTTACAATAAAATCATTAAGATAATGTGTCCTTGGGCAACGTAAATCAATATGTCAGTAAGTTACTTCTACAAACCAATGGCTGACGGATACAGAATTTCAATGTATTTCATCCACAGCTGGCGGCAGTGACGCTCGCAGGCTTCTCCATGCCGGCCGCTGTGGCCGAGCAGTTCTAGGCACTTTAGTCCGGAACGGCGCTACTGCTACGGTCGCAGGTTCGAATCCTGCCTAGGGTATGGATGTGTGTGATGTCTTTAGGGTAGTTAGGTTTACGTAGTTCTAAGTTTAGGGGACTGATGACCTCAGATGTTAAGTCCCATAGCGCTTAGAGCCATTTGAACCATTTTTTGAGTTTCTCTGCTGCTGGTATACTATCGCACTCCTATCACAGCGCTTGCTGCTAAGTCCGGGCGCTTCAGAATACCGTGTGGCGGCGTACTATTCTTAATTTTACAGTTGTAAAAAAAAAAAATTATACATGTTTAATTCCCCCCCCCCCTTTACAACTTAATTTTACCGCTCAGTAAAATCTCGCTAGCCTTATTAATGACGAAGAGAACACGGCAAGTGCCATAATCGACTTTCCAGAAACTTCGCTAAGTGGAGGAGGAATCCAAATGGCCACAGATACTCGACCTTTTCTGGAAAAAAGACAGTCAACGTTTTTGAGGTATTTTCCAGGTATTTTATGCTCCTTTTACCGCGCGATGCTATGACGAAATGGCGGCAAAGTCGTTAGCGTCGCAGCTACTTAATTTTGCGCCCCGAGTTCGAAACCCGATTATTACTTTTAGTTTTGTTTTCCATTTATTTACGTATGTGTCAAGAAGATTAATGCACGAATATTTTCCAGTTCAAATGGTTCAAATTGCTCTGAACACTATGGGACTTAACTTCTGAGGTCATAAGTCCCCTAGAACTTAGAATTACTTAAACCTAACCAACCTAAGGACATCGCACACATCCATGCCCGAGGCAGGATTCGAACCGGCGACCGTAGCGGTCGCGCGGCTCCAGACTGAAGCGCCTAGAACCGCTCGGCCACACCGGCCGGCTATTTTCCAGTCTATATTGGTATAAGGTTGACCTTATTCGTCTGCTAAGTGTTTGTCTGTGAATGAACTAAAAGAAAAATGAATGGAAAAACTATTTTAAATTGTTTTCGGAGAAATACCTTTAGTGTATTTGGATTCATAACCAATTGCAAGCGCTAGTTTTCGAAAAAGTGATGTGCTATACTTCGTTTGTCGCAAAATTATTCCTAACGCGTAAAATCTTCAGCTGGCTTGACGACATTTCTTTTCACTGTGAGATTCGTACAAAGAAATTTCACTGTGCCTAACCTGCTTTCGCGCAGTGCGCGTGGTGCTCGCAATTTCTATGTTTGGAATGTTTCTACGATCGGCATCATCCTAGCGAATGCAGCAAATCTTCCTGAAGAGTAAACGTAACAATAAAATACAAGAATTAGGAATTGATATAAGAATAAAATATAAGAATATGAGAATTTAAAAACAGTGTAACCCCTGAAATTACCATACGCGCACACATTAAATAAAAAATGTATGACACTTATTGTGAAGCCCAGTTGTAATCCTGCAATTAATATAACGCCCTCGTATCCCCTAACACTCGTGTAATAACCTTCTATGGACATGGGTAAAAAAATAAGAAAGTACAATAAATAAAAATCGTGTTTCGAACACGGTACGCAAAAGTTAGAGGCCGCAAGCTAGCCACAAGTGGGCTGCACGTATCTCGCGTTAAATGGCATCTCAGTTATGTCGAAAACTTAGAAGCTCGTTTCCATAAAAACGGTCGAGTATCTACGGGTAAGCCAAGGCACGTATTCCCTTATTTTGGCTACTCTTCCACTGAGCGACGTTTCCGGAAAGTCAGATTGTGGAACTTAGTAATGTTCTCATCATTAGTAAAAGAAATGGAATGGAAATGTGTGTCCGGAAGATCGGTCGCCTGATGCGAGTGTTTTCAGTTGACGCCACTTCGGCGACTCGCGTGTCGGTGAGGATGAAATAATGGTAAGGACAACAGAACACTCACAAGGGGAGGTCACGACGTTTGGAACGCAGATTTACTGTAAACTTCGTACACTCGTAGTACTCCATGAGGACAACAAAACGTGTAAGCAGTAGCGCGTGCTTCTCAAGCGCTATTGAGAAAATCGCAAGATAATTTCGGTCGTCGAATATATATGTGTGTGCGTGGCCATTTTAACCATGAAGTGGCTGCAGCCGAGGATGCCGGCACGGTAGCTCAGCATGTTCGGTCAGAACGTTAGCTTCCCTTCGTAATAAAAAAACTGAGCGAACGGATCATCGAACAAACTGAACGGGTGTCATCGGACGTCCGCCCTGAACAAAATCAGCGAACCATTTTTTTTAAAGTGGTTGTTTTACAAGCCGCTGGATCGGTGGACAGAGTTACGTTCGTCAGTTTTTTTTTATTTTCAACCCAGTCATTTTCTTACTATTTATATTACAATTGATAGAATGGAAAAAATACGTGTAATCGTATGAACTTTTATTAAATTTACAATGTTATTTGGCAGTCTACTGATTTTTATTATCACAAATAATATAATATTCATAACTATCGACTAGTAAACGACCAAACGCATAAAGTGATACCTAAAATGTATGCTTGTTCGTGTCTTCAAAACTGTTCGTATTTAATCGAAAGATAACGAGAAATTGCTTCTCGGAAGACGCTAATAGAATACACTCGATACTGCATAACCAATTTTCAGTGCCGATTTTTGAGGAAATACTGCGTTATGCATGGTTTGCTTCCAAACTATCGTCTGAAAATGTTAACGAGGTTTGTTTTCCCACGGAAAACGTCAAAAGACCTTGCGTATGCGGAAACATAGCATTTATATTCAATGCAGCTGGTGCCGTTTAACTTTGTTTTCCATGTTTTACGAAAAATACCATCCAGCAACCTGTACTCGTAATGTCGAAAGCGACGATTAGTTGTACATCTTTCGAAAGCCGTCTGTGCCGGTCAAAACGCGGAGGTAACAAGTCGTTTCGGGCTCCTTCCAGGTATAAGGGATTTCTCGAATCACGGACAAACATACATTTTCAGTATCACTTTATGCGTTTGGTCGTTCATTAGTCGATTGGTAAGAATATTACATTGTTTGTGATAACAAAAATTAGTAGACTACCAAATAACATTGTAAATTTAATAAAAGTTCATCCGACTACGCGTATTTTCCCCATTATATCGATTGTAATATAAATAAAAGAAAACTGACGAACGGAACTCGATCCAGCGATCCAGCGGCTTGAACGCCAAACACATTTTTTTTATAAAAAAACATTTTGTTTTATAAAAAAACATTTTGTTTTATATTGTTCGCTGAATTCATGGCGGGCGTCCGATGACACCCGTTCAGTTTGTTCGATGATCCGTTCGCTCAGATTTTTATTATAAAGGGTAGCTAAGGCTCTGACCGAACACGCTGAGCTACCGTGCCGGCACCACTCGGCTGCAGCCGCTTCATGGTTAAAATGGCCACGAACAGATATATATTAGACGGCCGAAATTATCTTGCGAGTGTCTCAATAACGTTTGAGAAGTACGCGCTACTGCTTACACACTTTGTGTCCTGATGGAGTACTACGAGTGTACGAAGTTTGCAGTAAATCCGCGTTCCCAACGTCGTGACCTCCCCTTGTAAGTCATCGAGCGGAGAAGATCTCCGACCGGGCCGGGACTCTAACGCGGGCCCCCCGTATGGTATTCTGCCGCGCTAACCACTCACCTATGGAGATGGAATGGAGATGGACAGTAGAGCAAACAAAACGGGCGTATGAACGGCTGATGTAAACGGTCCTTTACAGCCGGCATCTGGTTTCCAGATGTCGCGTAAGCGTAAATCAAACTGTTTCCTACGGGCATGGTATTCTTTCCTTAATCCGTGCTGATTCTTTGAGAGAAGTTTGTTTTCCTTCAGGAGCGTATAGTTTCGCTCCTAGATAGGGAAGTATCGAATAAAGGAAAGCAGTTAATGAAAGGAACACTCTCCATAGTTTACGAGGTCAGCAAAGATTGTTGTGTCGAGCGATGAACTCGACGCGCGCCTGCTTGTAGCTATGGACACGGTGTGTGGTATCGCCGAGTGCGGCGACCACTTCCGGGCTGATAGGTGGCCGCCGCTGCCCCCAGGCCGAGTAATCAGCGCACCAACCTTCCTGTTCCGATTTGCCACTCCGCACCTGCTGCTTGAGTTTCTCTGCACTTATGATTGCGACTGCCGTTCTACCTCTCCAGTGCCCCTGCCTGACACACACGCGAATCGTCTAAAATTTCTACAACAACTAAAGATGTGTTTGCGCTTCCGCGCCTTGCGCTTAGCCGCGTGTGCCGCGCTTGCTTCGCACGGAAGAGGAGCAGGTATTCGTGTACGTGCCGTGCCACTTTCTCAGTTCCATTCAGACCCAGCCAGAAGCACGCACGCACGCTAGTCCAGTGTCCGCTACAGCCGCAGCAGGTGTTATCGCCGGGAAGTAGTGCAAGAACTGGATTAGTGAATACCTATTGCGTTGTAATGTACACTCCTGGAAATGGAAAAAAGAACACATTGACACCGGTGTGTCAGACCCACCATACTTGCTCCGGACACTGCGAGAGGGCTGTACAAGCAATGATCACACGCACGGCACAGCGGACACACCAGCAACCGCGGTGTTGGCCGTCGAATGGCGCTAGCTGCGCAGCATTTGTGCACCGCCGCCGTCAGTGTCAGCCAGTTTGCCGTGGCATACGGAGCTCCATCGCAGTCTTTAACACTGGTAGCATGCCGCGACAGCGTGGACGTGAACCGTATGTGCAGTTGACGGACTTTGAGCGAGGGCGTATAGTGGGCATGCGGGAGGCCGGGTGGACGTACCGCCGAATTGCTCGACACGTGGGGCGTGAGGTCTCCACAGTACATCGATGTTGTCGCCAGTGGTCGGCGGAAGGTGCACGTGCCCGTCGACCTGGGACCGGACCGCAGCGACGCACGGATGCACGCCAAGACCGTAGGATCCTACGCAGTGCCGTAGGGGACCGCACCGCCACTTCCCAGCAAATTAGGGACACTGTTGCTCCTGGGGTATCGGCGAGGACCATTCGCAACCGTCTCCATGAAGCTGGGCTACGGTCCCGCACACCGTTAGGCCGTCTTCCGCTCACGCCCCAACATCGTGCAGCCCGCCTCCAGTGGTGTCGCGACAGGCGTGAATGGAGGGACGAATGGAGACGTGTCGTCTTCAGCGATGAGAGTCGCTTCTGCCTTGGTGCCAATGATGGTCGTATGCGTGTTTGGCGCCGTGCAGGTGAGCGCCACAATCAGGACTGCATACGACCGAGGCACACAGGGCCAACACCCGGCATCATGGTGTGGGGAGCGATCTCCTACACTGGCCGTACACCACTGGTGATCGTCGAGGGGACACTGAATAGTGCACGGTACATCCAAACCGTCATCGAACCCATCGTTCTACCATTCCTAGACCGGCAGGGGAACTTGCTGTTCCAACAGGACAATGCACGTCCGCATGTATCCCGTGCCACCAAACGTGCTCTAGAAGGTGTAAGTCAACTACCCTGGCCAGCAAGATCTCCGGATCTGTCCCCCATTGAGCATGTTTGGGACTGGATGAAGCGTCGTCTCACGCAGTCTGCACGTCCAGCACGAACGCTGGTCCAACTGAGGCGCCAGGTGGAAATGGCATGGCAAGCCGTTCCACAGGACTACATCCAGCATCTCTACGATCGTCTCCATGGGAGAATAGCAGCCTGCATTGCTGCGAAAGGTGGATATACACTGTACTAGTGCCGACATTGTGCATGCTCTGTTGCCTGTGTCTATGTGCCTGTGGTTCTGTCAGTGTGATCATGTGAAGTATCTGACCCCAGGAATGTGTCAATAAAGTTTCCCCTTCCTGGGACAATGAATTCACGGTGTTCTTATTTCAATTTCCAGGAGTGTATTTGCGAGTGTGGTGGAAGACATGAAGATGGCAAGTACACTAATGGCTCTGAGCACTATGCGACTTAACTTCTGAGGTCATCAGTCGCTTATAACTTACAACTAATTAAACCTAACTAACCTAAGGACATGACACACATCCATGCCCGTGGTAAGATTCGAACCTGCAACCGTAGCGGTCGCTCGGTTCCAGACTGTAGCGCCCAGAACCGCGTGTCCACTCCGGCCGGCGCAAGTACACTACCAGCCATTAAAATTGCTGCACCAAGAAGAAATGCAGATGATACAAGGGTATTCATTGGACAAATATATTATACTAGAACTGACATGTGATTACATTTTCACGCAATTAGGGTGCATAGATCCTGAGACATCAGTACCCAGAACAACCACCTCTGGCCGTAATAACGGCCTTGATACGCCTGGCCATTGAGTCAAACAGAGCTTGAATGGCGTGTACAGGTACAGCTGCCCATGCAGCTTGAACACGATACCACAGTTCATCAAGAGTAGTGACTGGCGTATTGTGACGAGCCAGTTGCTCGGCCACCATTGCCCAGACGTTTTCAGTTGGCGAGAGATCTGGTGAATGTGCTGCCCAGGACAGCAGTCTAACATTTTCTGTACCCAGAAAGGCCCGTATAGGGCCTGTAACATGCGGTCGTGCATTATCCTGCTGAAATGTAGGGATTCGCAGGGATCGAATGGAGGGTAGAGCCACGGGTCGTAACACATCTGAAATGTAACGTCCACTGTGCAAAGTGCCGTCAATGCGAACAAGACGTGACCGAGACGTATAACCAATGGCACCCCATACCATCACGCCGGGTGATACGCCAGTATGGCGATAATGAATACACGCTTCCAATGTGCGTTCACCGCGATGTCGCGAAACACGGATGCGACCATCATAATGCTGTGAACAGAACCTGAATTTATCCGAAAAAAATGCCATTCGTGCACCCAGGTTCGTCGTTGAGTACACCATCGCAGGCGCTCCTGTCTGTGATGTAGCGTCAAGGGTAACTGCAGCGATGGTCTCCGAGCTGATACTCCATGCTGTTGCAAACGTCGTCGAACTGTTCGTGCAGATGGTTGTTGTCTTGCAAACCTCCCTATCTGTTGACTCAGGGATCGAGACGTGGCTGCAAGATCCGTTACAGCCATGCGGATAAGCTGGCTGTCATCTCGACTGCTAGCGATACGAGGCCGTTGGGATCCAGCACGGCGTTCCGTATTACTCTCCTGAACTCACCGATTCCATATTCTGCTAACCGTCACTGGATGTCGACCAACGCGAGCAGCAATGTCGTGATGCGATAAACCGCAACCGCGATAGGCTACAATCCGACCTTTATCAAAGTCGGAAACGTGATGGTACGCATTTTCCTCCTTACACGAGGCATCAGAACAACGTTTCACCAGGCAACGCCGGTCACCTGCTGTTTGTGCATGAGAAATCGGTTGGAAACTTTCCTCATGTCAGCATCTTGTAGGTGTCGCCACCGGCGCCAACTTTGTGTGAATGCTCTGAAAAGCTAATCATTTGGACATCACAGCATCTTCTTCCTGTCGGTTAAATTTCGCGTCTTGTGCACGTCATCTTCGTGGTGTAGCAATTTTAATGGCCAGTAGTGTAGTATGCTATTTAAACACTTCAGTCGTATGTCAGCGACAGATTTTGTAGCAATACTTCACCTTGTTGGAGCATTGATAGCGAAAGGAAATATGAAATATACAGGGCGGTCTGAATCGGTCTGAAAGGCGTGTAACGGTGGGTACTGCACGGGTATGTTGTGCTGAGAAATAATTGTTACGAAAAAAATTCGATACGTTATGTCGTTTCCGAGTTAGCCAATCGGGTCGTTGCTCGCGCAAATTTAAGCCGTCCGCCAGAGACGCTGTCGCCAAACGTGTGCTTCACTTGGTTTCCTAGAACGGAACAAGAGAGCGATACAAAAAATGGTCATAGGACGACAGTAAGGATCGAACACGAGCTGTGAGAACGACGCGGACTAACCGAGTGAGGTGGCGCAATTGTTAGCACACTGGACTGGCATTCGGAAGGAAGACTGTTCAAACCCGCATCCAGCCACCCTGATTTAGGTTTTCCGTGATTTCCCTGAATCACTTCCGGCAAATGCCGGGATCGTTCCTTTGAAAAGTGCACGGCCAATTTCCTTCCCCATCCTTCCCTAGTCCGATGGGGCTGATGACCTTGCTGTTTGGTCCCTTCCCACCAAACCAACCAACCAACCAACTGAAGTTTACTGTATCAAGCCTTAGAAGCACGATCTTTCCGCTATGTACTTCTGACCAGAAAGCGATTCTCGTACTGAGTCGGAAGTTTTCGTTAATCCTCCTCTTTGAGTTCTTTTGGTGATATTTCCATAGAAACTTCGTGCCTCAACAGTTATTTCTTTATTTCTAACGAGAATTCAAATACCAATTTTTCATATATTTAGCCTTAAAAATGTTTTAATATAATGAAGTATTTCCGCCCGCATCTCGTGGTCGTGCGGTAGCGTTCTCGCTTCCCACGCCCGGGTTCGATTCCCGGCGGGGTCAGGGATTTTCTCTGCCTCGTGATGGCTGGGTGTTGTGTGATGTCCTTAGGTTAGTTAGGTTTAAGTAGTTCTAAGTTCTAGGGGACTGATGACCTCATATGTTAAGTCCTATAGTGCTCAGAGCCATTTCAACTTTCTATCCTTTGCGATTTGGGTGGGCAATGAAAAGTCTTTGTCATGATATACGATATTTCCTTTCATACGAGGGTTGGAACTTAAATAGTGGCAATTATTTATTCACAACCGATAAAAGAGTTACATGTTTGCACCTGTTACTGTGCTTCGAAGTAATCACCAGCGTTGTGGAAGGCGTAGTATACCGCCATCAGAGCCTGTTCTGTTGATGGTGCGAATGGAGCGGTCTGCTGCCTGTCGAATCTCTGGAACAGTTCTGAAGCGAATGCCACGTAGTGGTTCCTTCATCTTCGGAATCAAGTCAGTCACAAGGACTTAAGTCCGGGGAATATGGGGGTTGGTACAGTTCTTCCCAGTCCCATCGACCTCACAGAGCAGCCACAGCTTGCACTGTATGCGACCGCGCATTGTCGTGCAAAATGGTGGGTGGGTTGCCGCAGAAAGTGTCACCGCTTCTTTCACAAAGCTGGTCGCAGGTGATGCTTCAAAAACGAACAGTAATACTGTGCATTGACGGCTGCTGTGGAGGAACGTAATGAGTTAGGATAACACCATCACAGTCGTACACGAGAATCACAATAACGTTCACCATACTGGGGCTCTGACGCACTTTAGACGTACGCAGCGACCCATAATGACACCATTCGCTGGACTGCCGTTCCAGTTTTGGCTCGTACGATGTGGCCCATGTCTCATCCAGTGTTACGATACGGCGTAAGGAAGCCTCTCCTTCGCGCTCATAGCGGTCCAAGTGCGTCTGAACAGCGTCGTAACGCAGCCATTTCTGCATTTCCGTCAGGTCATGCGGAACCCATCGTGATGCAAATTTTTCGCATGCCCAGGCGTTTCTTCAGGATGAGAAGCACAGTCGTATGCGCTAATCCGGTTTCATGGACGAGCTCACGAATCTTATGGCGTCGATCACTGTCCACCAATGCACTTCTTCCTCTGAGACGCTAGGACGACCTGCCTGATGCATGTCTGCCACAGTTTGCCGACCGTCGTTGAAGGCTTTTTCCCAACGTGCCTCTGTTCTGTACGGCAATGCCAATTCTCCGCACACCTCTTGAAGACCTTGATGACACTGTCGTGCTGTACGACGTCTGGCACATTCAATCTTCATCCAACTCCGTTGTTCCTGTTTTGGAAACGTTGTGACACCGTTACGTTAGACCGGTCGCTCACAAGTGACTTTGTTTCCCTCGATTGTGCACACGCCGGTGACGTAGGAAGGGCGAGTCCATTTGCTCGGAGGTAAGGTAGGTATGTCAACAACGTGCGATATCAGTGACAATAGTAGATTCCACCGCTGATCGTGTCGTCCACAATAGGAAGCAGGACGAACACACAATAGCGCCGAGGAAATAATAGGTTTCACAACGTAACAACACCAGACTGTCAAGTTTTTCCAATCGCACCCAGACACGGGTATTTCTCTGGTCATAGTGGAGAAATACTTGATGTAGTTTGACTGTCAGTGGTTTCAATAACTTAATTATGACGACTGCAGTTCCAGACAACAAGTTGTGTAACATTAAAAAATGGAAAATTTAATTCAAGATCAGACTTGGTATACTTTATTTTACTCTTTCGTATAAATGCAGTGTATCCAATATAGATCAAAACACCAAAATTTATATCAGATATGTGTGATCCATAACTTTCGGAAAATAATGCTGAGTTCAGAGGAAAGCTTTCCCAATAGCTTACTTTTATTTCAATCGCATCATGTTGTTGATATGACTTTTAATTGGATTCAAAAATGGTTCAAATGGCTTTGAGCACTATGGGAGTTAACATCTGAGGTCATCAGTCCCCTAGAACTTAGAACTACTTAAACCTAACTAACCTAAGGACATCACACACATCCATGCCCGAGGCAGGATTCGAACCTGCGACCGTAGCAGTTTTAATTGGAAGTAAGTGAGAAAAATACATGGTATAAGGGCTAACGTGGAATCTCCTGCTCTTGAATCAGGGGCGTTACGGCCTAAATATTCCAATCAGTGGAAAATGTAAACAGCTTTTTGGTGCACCATAAGTTTATGAAATATGAGTAGATCGCTCGACACTACTTTCGAACAAAAATGTTGTTCTGCGGGACCAGTTTTTCATCTTGTGATTGTATAGATCCAAAGTTTTCAAAAAAACTCCTGTGTACATACAAACAAAATTGAGTATCATCATCGTAACCTTTCGTTTCATCGGACATATTAAATACACCTCTGGGTAATTTTCTTCTCTAGAATCATGCTTAAACGGATTTCTCTTACATGAGTCCATGACACACCTCAATAGCATTTTCTGATGTTATCCGCCTATCTACCATTAGGTCGTCGTCACGGTCTTTCATAAATCTTGGAATTCGACAGACAGCTTCCTTGGTCTATCTATCATGCATTCTCCTGGAAAAATGGCCCGACCGCGGCCATTCCATTTTTATTACAGTCATAATCACGTCTTCCATTGCAGTCTATTCACTGATTCATTTGTTTGTTTCCGTGCATGTCCCAGTAATTCTCAATATTCGTATCTCCACTGCCCCGTAACCGCGGGATAGCGCAGCGGTTAGCACATTGGATTCGCATTCGGGAGTATGAGGGTTCAAACCCGCGTCCGGCCATCCTGATTTACGTTTTCCGTGATTTCGCTTATGGCAAATGCTGGAATGGTTCTTCGGAAGGGTAATGCCGCTTTCCACCTCAATCCATCCCTAATCCGAGCTTGTGCTCCGTCGCTTATGACCTCGTTATCATCGGGACGTTAGACACTAATCTCTTCCTTCTTGTATTGCCCGCTAAGGAACTTAAATTTTTATGGGTTTTCGCATTCACTGAAATGTAAGGGTTTTCGTATTTTTTCCTCTTTCCTAGCGTCTATCCTGGTTACACACTTCACGGGTTTTGATGATTTTGCAAATTTATTTTTATTTTACCTTTGCGACCGAATGCCCTTCTTGTCCCCACAGTCGTCAGCTAAACTAAGGGAGGGAAGTCATGTACGCTATATGTCCGTGATGTAGCAAAGTGCTCTAGGGCTCCATGTAGTAGTGCGACCATCCAGCTGCAGGCATAGCCACGGTCCCTACATATGGCTTCTTGCTGTCATCACAGTTTCCGCAGCTCTGGTCTAAAAACGCGACTTGCAGTGCTTAGATACATGGCCTACAATCATTGATTCTTGGTTTTCTTTCTCTGGACACTCACTGTCCATTTTAACTGGCAACGTTAATGACAAGTGCCAACCGAACGTTGGGAGATAGTACGGTTTAACTATATTTATCACCTGAAGATGCGATTACAGTGTCGCGAAACCGGTCGTGAATAATCTTGGATTAAAGGATTGCCAACACCTAATGCAGTTTCCAGAAGTTTTTTAGAAGATTTTAACAAAAAAATTTAAAGAAATTTTCATCATGACTGTTATAAACCAAAACTACTCACACACCGGTTGTGAACTATGCTATTCAGTCACGTCGGAATTGAGTTATAAAAATTCTATTTAGTTACTGAAAGCACTCCAGCCTCTGTTACCTCCTCCTCCGCCACCCTCCTTCGGCCCACTCTAGCATTGTCTTCACGAACTTATTTATTGGTTCTACCTCTCGAATGTTAATTTGTAAAATTTTCTTTTCAATACGTTGTTTATTCATAATTTTGATCTTTCAGTAAAGGTAGTCTTCCGTATTTGTATGTGCATTTGTATGCCGAACACACGACAGCAAATTCGCTGCAGATTCAAGTTTTAACTCCCTCGCTTTCGAAACATCCGTGGAGAAGATAGATAAACATGGCGGCTAGGGGTACGGAGTGGCATCGCAGGGAGTGCTAAATAGCACGCGTCAGCTATTCTGTATCCTCATTCTAGGTACGCAAAACTCCCGTACACAAGTCTCGCGTGCCCTCCTTCGTCATAAGGCAGATGCTGTTGACATTGTCTTGTACCGTCCCAGTCACAGAACGACCGTAACTCTATTTGCTACTCCGCTTTTATCGTGCACGAAGGAACCTCCAGCGTCAATTAAAAACAATGGCACACATGCAGCCTCCGCTTGGAGCGCTACTGGGAAACATTTCTAACTCACTTCTAGCGGCAGAAGCGCCCGAAAATCCCACAGAATCCTCTCTCGGATATCCCTTCGCGTTAACTCAGTTACCGAACACAGCTGGCCTCATTCCAGAGACAGCGTAAACGAATAACAGTTGAGCCGCTCCTACGACGTCGTACATGGTTCGTCGCAGTTCGCAGAAAATCGCAAATTTCAATGCAGACATGAAAAAGTTTGCCAAATTAATCCCCCAGGACAAGCTTGCTAGGCAATCCTGTGAAACAGCGCCAGTTATTGATCACTGAGCAACAATGAGTAGACTGATGACCATAGATGTTAAGTCCCATAGTGCTCAGAGCCATTTGAAGAGCAATGAGTACTGCAGTTATGGAATCTGTGGGAGGCCTAAAAAGTATTGTTTCACGTACTTCAGCTCTGCACAGGTATTTATTTATCTAATTCGGCGACAGGGACAACAGAAGCTGGAAGTTTGCCTTATGTTTCGTTGTTGTTGTTGTTGTTGTTGTAGTTGTAGTTGTAGTCTTCAGTCCTGAGACTGGTTTGATGCAGCTTTCCATGCTACTCTATCCCGTGCAAGCTGCTTCATCTCCCAGTACGTACGGCAGCCTACATCCTTCTGA